>NC_083384.1:20520000-20858571 GCF_031755915.1 Ziziphus jujuba
ATGCTACCAAATTCTTTGCACAGAAAATATACTTCTAAAAGCACCACCTTATTTCTCCCACCTTACTACAAATAATTCTATAAATTTCAGCACTTCATAATAATACAAGATAAGGAATAGGAGAATAAAGTTTAATACAAGACAGGATAGAGAGAAGTATTACAAGATAGGCATAAAGGAAGAAAAATACTTCTTGGACTCTGGAGATGAACAAAGACATTGAGCTCTTCCCGAACAGTCAATGCCTACCAATCTGGGCCTAGAGGAACGGATTTAAAAACATGAGACGCTAATCATCCCATTGAGTGACCCTAACTATTACATAATTAATAATAATATAATAGTATAAAATAAACTTGATTAATTAATAATAAATAAACATATAATAGTAAATAGGTAAAATTTAACATTTCCTTTCAAAACCCTCACAATTTCATTCAGTTGGAAAGGTTTCCCTTTTTAAAACAATTTTCATAAAAACCCATCATTTACACCCCAAAAATCATGGAAATAAATAAATAAGTAAAATACAAATAATTCAAAATTTAAAATTTACATTGACAATAATTTAGTAACAATTAATTAAATTGTGAATAAAATAAAATAAAATCACAATTAAAATTTGTATTAGAGAAATTTGGTATACAAGCAAAATTGTACTCAATATATATAATTTATAAAATTTTGATTTAACAAACCAATTAAATAATAAAAAAATACATTAATTAATTTAAAACTTCCATTGAGATAAGTGGTAAAAATATAATAAGTTTCACATAAAAGCATTAAATCGAATTTAATATTTAAAACATGATAAAATTGCATTTTAAATCATTTTTGTTTCAAAAATCGTGTCAAGAAACAACTTGATGCACCACACTATATACTAATGGTGCCAGATGGTACCAAGCATCCAAAGTACCACTTTGATGGGCAGGTTAAAGACAGAACCTGCAAGTGGTCACCTTCGCAGCCCAACGGTGCTAATGCTATCAACGGTTGATGTTTACTATATGTTATACCTGCCTACCCTCAGGTCCATGACTCCACAAGAAGACCCTATATACTTGCTAACAACCACAATAGATATAGTACAGAAGAACAATACTGTATGGTGCGTCTAAAATCATAAAATCGTAAATCGTATAAATATCACTCAATTTATTACATCCTTTTAAACCCTTAAAATATCACATTTCTTTTGAAACCATCATCATAAATCCATCAATTTAAATATATCAATTTTTTTTCACAATGGAACCAAATCCATAATATCAAACACATAAATATATTTTTGAGCATAATAGTTTAAAACAAATATTTTTCTCAATCCTTAAAATCGATTTATGCCAAAATAACATTAAAAGCCACATAAAATTCATTTACAGTTAAATCCATAAAACTACATTTTATTATGCATCATAATTTCAACAATAAAATTTTAACAATTCAACAAAAATTTTAAACCATAAATCCAAAGAGATAAATTCTATGCAACTCATATTTAATTCAACAAAACATTTTTGCATCATAATTTTAAATAACAATTTTATTTAAATATAAAACACAACATTTTCAGTAACTTCCAATAACACAATATTTATATTTAGTAATTCCCCAAAATACTTTGACGGAGGATCACCCACATCAAGTGTCAATCAAGATCCTCCACAAGATCGGTCCAATGTTCACTCATGTGGTTAAAATATCAACAAAACACAATATTGATTAAAATAATAATTTTAATCGGGTGGAATATACATGGGTACCCGAGGAGCTAACACAAACATTGTCCAAAATATACAAATTATATACCAAAATGAAGCTTGTAACACAAGGATTACGGATTGGGTCTTATCTCCCGGAGATTGGACTTGTGGTGGTCGAAATCAAATTGGGAACATCTGGAATTAAATGTCCTTGAATGTCCCAATCCATCACGATTTGGAGGGCATGGACCTCAGATTTAGGTTTAGCATGGTCAAAATAGGAGGAAAAGGTGGGTGGTTTCGTCGAAAACTCACCGAAACTAATATTTCCAGCGAACCAGCATGGTCACTGGAAAACGTCGTCAGCGGTGGCGCATCCGGTGGCCATTGGCAGTGAAAATTGGTGGAAAGGTAGATCATAGGGTGGGTAACGTGATGGTACAAACGGTCCCACAACCCACCTCAAGTATGTGTATCAATCAAGGTCCTCCATGAGATCGGTCCCACGATTCAATCGTGTGCTTAAAATATCAACAAAACATAATATCGATTAAAATAATATTTTTAATCGGGTGGAATATACATGGGTACCCAGGGGAGCTAAAACAAACGTTATCCAATATATACAAATTATATACCAAAATGAAGCTAGTAACATGAGGACTATGGATTGGGTCTTACCTCTAAGAGATCAGACTTGTGGTAGCTAGAATCTAATTGGGAATGTCGAGAATTATATCTCCTCAAATGTCCCAATCCATCATGATTTGGAGGAAATGGACCTCTGATTTAGGTTTAATGTGGTCAGAATAGGGGGAAAAGTGGGTGGTGTCATCGGAAACTCACCGAAACAAGTATTTCCAGCAAGCCACCATGGTCACCAAAAAACGTCGCTGGCGGCAGCGCATCCGGTGACCACTGGGAGTAAAAATTGGTGGCAAGGTAGATTGGAGGGTAGGTAACATGGTCGTATAGGAAGTATAAAAAATGGATGGCTAGATTGGGAGAAATCGACATTTAAAACTGATGGCATCGCCGCCTGAAATTGCCCCGATTTTGACGTATTGTCAGCAATCTGGCCATGAAATTTGGCTGGCCGACCAGTCTTGAGGTGGCTAACGTGGTGGTCCAGTGCATACACAACAGTAGTGGTTAGAGCACAATCAACATCGTAAGGTCGATTTTCTCTCCCTTATCTCCTCTTTCTCTCTCTCCTCTTTCTTCCCCTAGAGTGACATAGTAACCAGTAAAACCTCACCCATGGATACCACTTTGCACTCACGGGATTGGTTAAATGAGTGACACATGGTACAATGTTGGTGGGCACTGTGCAAATGTTTTCCATATGCACACAATTGTGTACATGGTAATACAATTTTAGAAAAACTTTAAAGGTCCATAACTTTCTAACCAAATATCTAAATTAAGTGTGCTGCTAGTCTATGAACTTGTATCGTGAGTACTTTACAACCATATATGAGTAAAAAAAAATTTTTTACAATAATAAAACTCAAACATGGCACCACTCAGACAGTTCAGACCTCATCTTGTTTCACTTATAACTTTCAAACCGTAACTCGGTTTTTGATGTGCTACTAGTATATGAGCTTGGTTTGATATGTACTTCAAAATGGTGTCTCGATCAATGCAAAACTCCACCTAGAACAAAAAATCAACATGGCTCCACACGGTCAAAGTTAGTCAATTCAGTCAAATTTAGTCAACATGAAAAAAAAATTTCAGGGGACTTCAAGATTGGGTGTCACATTTATCACTTATTTTATCTTTTATTTAGTCTTAAACTTTCACTTTTCCTTGATTGCTCTGGTAGATTGACCTAATATGGATGAATCTTCTTTTATTTTCTTTCTTTTAGTTCTCGGGTGAGAACCCATGCCATTTATGATAATGATTTTATGGAAATTTTATTAATATCATTATTGATATTTTATTTATAATGTTGGGTCATATCCATTTTATGGGGAGGTTCTACTAGACTTTTAATAGCGTTTCCCTAGGCGGGACCACTTTGGACATATGGGAAGGACTGCAGTGGCAGTCTTGTCACATCCTTTGGTGATCAATTCCAAAGTGATCTCAAAACCATTAATATCACTCTTGCAAAAGTTACATCTCTTACTAGTTATAACTAACTCTAATACTCCATCACTCCAAAGAAAATTTATAACTTAAGTCTAATTCCTTAAATCGAATACTAGTGACCCAAAATTAAAATTGACACCATTCTATCTTGGCTTTTCCATCAACCTCTCAACTTCTTGCCTTTCTTGTCGATAATATTCATTGATTCACTAATCCTTCAATCCTCAAACAACATAGTCTTATTAATTACTTTACTAGAGTCATCAAACAAAATTTCCACACTTATTCTAATAAAAGACCTTAAATCTCTTATAAAATCTATTAGAAAATATAAAAGATAACAAACATCCAAAATATTAAATCCACGCTTTCTCGTAATCCCAAGATATTAATCTTAAGAAAACCACACTTTATTCCAATTTCGAATAGACTCTAAGAATTCATTCATCAAACAAAAAAGAAAATTAAATCTTAATTATAACATCACAATATAATACTAAAGACTAAATGCTAGATCTTAACTTATTGAAAAGTATCAATATTACCTCTTGCCATCTTTCTATCCTCCAAATCAACAACACTTTAAAATTGAAAAGCTGCGTAAATGTATCAACTGCAAAAGCTAAGTATCCAATACATTCTTTATGAAGTAAAATGTTCTGTAGTAAAAACACGACCAACCCTAAGTGCAGTTAACCTTGCCATTTATAAAGGAAACCATTAAGCTTCTATGAAAGCCATAAGGAGTCTTATGTGAGTGTGAAAATCCTTATCAAACCACCGGAACAACCTAGGTGTTGTGCAACTGACTCTATTGATACGAATCTAGGTCGACTTGCTCCTAGACTCTTATTATATTGGCCCAACTTGTGATTAGAAACCTTGGTATATGATGAAGATGCCACAACAGATGATGGATGTCCTATTGATAAATCAAACTAAAACATTTGATTTCTATTAGATGTTTTAGGTGTTCAAAGAGAACAAAGAGAACTCTTTCTCATAAGTATTTTTTTTTATGAATAATGTACTGAATATTATTTTAGAAAATAAGCCCTTAAATAGGTTTGAATGAAAAAAATAAAATCCTAAAACAATTAGGTTAGAACCGGCCAAGGATAAGGAAATAAAGGTGTGGCTGAATTCTACTATCTTTCCTAATCTAATTTGGATTAATTTATTCCTTTATTTTGAATTAGTTTTAATTAATTTACAACCAAAATAATAAAATTCTAAATTTCCTAAAGTAATTTCTCCAGCAAATAAATAAATAAAAACAAAAAATAAAGACTATTTCCTAAAACAAAAACAAATGTTCAAATTAGGAAACTAGTTGACTAGTTTGCCAACTAAGCTGACTTTGTCCAATCACCAGCTAGTTTAGGCTCCAAATCAGCTTCAGTATGCCATTTAGGATGCCAAATAGGATTAATATTGATTCCCATACATTTCCCTTGATTGGAACAAAATGGACTTGCTTGAACAACAAGAAAGATCAAAGCTAGTGCCAAAATCACTTAAATTCATTGAACTTCATGAGAAAATGATGGGTTTGAATGCTTTTGCTTTTATCTTTACATAATTTAATGGCCCTTTAGAGCGCTTAATCATGTTCATAAGTCAACAAATTCATTCCTTGCTGCCCAGGGTCTAAAAATGTATCAAAACAGCTTGCTGAGTCCATTTCCACCTTCATAACTTAGATACACAAGATGGGCTTTGGATCTTCAGGTATTGTCATGCCTCCTTAAGATTGAATCACTCTTTGGATGAACTAACCAAGTTGTCCTTAAAGTTCCTAGCTTGTGCCCTAGTGATTGGTCCTATCTTTATTTGTAAAGTCGCACCCCAGCAAGTAGTCCGTTGTACGCCTACGGGCAAATTCTCATCATTCCCCTCCTCTTAAAAAGGATTTTCCCTCAAATCAAAGTCATCACCTATGGAAAATGGAGATAAATCAGAAACATTAAAGGTGGCACTCACATTATACTCACCTGGTAAGTCAAGTTTATAAGTGATACGAGCCTAGGACGATCTGCGTCTAAACCAGTATTATATTAACCAGGATCTAATTATGTTCAAGTTCTAATGGTCACCTTAACGCTTAACCAACCTGTGATTAGAAACCTTGGTATAACGAAGATACCACAATAGGTGATAGATATCCTATTGATAAGTCAAAACTAAAACAATCATTCACTAATGGTGTTTAGTTGGAGTTTGGTGTGGTTTTGGGTTCACTCAGCCAAGAATGTTGTACACAAAGTGTTATTCTTGTGCACAACCCCATTGATCTAGTTTTTTGGTTTGATGTTTGGGTGATTTTTGTGTTTATTTTTGCTATGGTGATATTTAAGATTGTTAGGGTTTTTGTTTTGAATGATGAAGAAGAAGAGAAGATGTTAGAGTAGGCCACACAAAACTAGACAAAACACTAATTCATTTTTGCTTTTCATTCATTTGTTGCATATATAAATACAAAACTTGTCTCATACATGTGAGATGTGTGTGGGACCAAGTGAAAGTCTTTAAAATTCAAAATTTACACATTTCCCACTCAAAATTATGACATATGACCGTTCAACCACCAGCTTCACATGTGAGTGCATAATCATGACAAGAGTTGGTGAGATTTTGAATTTCAAAAAACTGTTTCCACCTAATCCTGTACCACTACTTTGACCAGATGGAAGGCTGGGAAATCTTCATCCAAATTGCTTGAATTTTGGTAGTGGCATGTTGAAATATCAAGGATGAAATATGGAGAAGACCAAGTCCAAAAGAATTGGGTAAGGCCCAAAATTCATCTCAAACCTGTGGGCCATAATTGCTGGAAATCTCAGCAGTTATGCCAACTTGAAACCTGTATATCTTGGGCTTCCCAAGGCCTTTTTGAGTCATTATTTTTTCTGTATTTTCATTTACATGTATACTACAACATATCCAAAAATTATAAACTCATTCTGAAATCTCACAGAACGCCAGCTCCAATAATGGACCTATGTTGCTGAAAATACTGTTCCCAGCATATAGCCATTTTACAAAATAAAATCAATACACAAGAAAGAGACAATTCCTAAGCTAAATACAATAAAACTTAGGTATTTAAGAGACATTAAAAGGAACATAAAATGTAGACATAAATATTTCATTAGGTAATTCAACAAAATATTTATTTTAAAGAAAGAAAGAGGGTACAAACCTTGGTGGATTTTGGTTTGTACAAGGTGGCAAGATTACCATAGTTTCAATACTCCTCCTTGGTAATCTTGCTAGAGACATTAAGGAGAGTCCTTAATGCCTCAAATCTAATCTTTCCAAGCGGCTTTGTGAAAACATCCGCAAGGTTGTCCTCCGAATTCACATACTCCAAAGAGACTTCTCCAAGATCTTCAAACTCCCTCAAGGAATGATATTTCACCGAAATATGTTTTGTTCTTCCATATTGTACCGAGTTCTTGGCTATTGAAATTGCTAAAGTGTTGTCACATTTGATGATGGTTGGACTTTCTTGAGTATGACCAAGATCTCCCATCAACTTCCTTAACCAAATACATTGGTTTGCACAAGATGAGCAAGCAATGTCTTCGGCTTCCGCGGTACTTTGAGCCGTTGTGCTTTGCTTCTTTGCATTCCATGAGAAAGGACCACTCCCAACTGAAAATAAGTAGCTCGAAGTACTCCTCATATCATCAATGCAGCCTGCCCAATCACTATCCGAATAGCCAACAAGCTTCATCTCATCCTTTGCTTCATACCAAACTTCATAATCACTAGTGCCCTTAAGATACATAAGAACTCTTTTGGCACCTTTAAGATGAGTTTGGGTGGGTGCTTGCATGTATCTTGAAAGCACACACACGGCATACATAATATCCGATCTAAATGAGCACACATAAGATCCTTGATGTAATTTTCTTGTGATATAAATATTCCTCTTTGGCATTGCATTACTTCCACACCAAGAAAGTAATTCATGAGACCCAAGCTAGACATCTCAAACTCCTTCTCAAGTTCATGCCTTAGCTTATCCACATTCCTTGCTTCTTTCCACTATTTCTTCATCAAGGTTTCTTGCACACATGTAGGGTCACCAAGTGCAACAGTACACCTTTCATAAATCTCGGACAAAGATCTCTCCCTTCTAACACCATCAACAACCTCCAAATTGGCTCCAATGGTTTCTTGGAGTAGATCATCATCCTCCTCATTTTCATCATCATTGTCATCTTCATCATTGTTGTTTTCAACATTTCTTTCTTTATTTTCTTCTCCAAACCGTGGCTCTTCCTTATTCACTAATAGCTCCTCCTTACTCCATTCCCATTTTACATTCTCATCAATCGTCACATCATCCATCAAAGGCATATCATTCACCAAAGCATTAGTATTCTTCATTGCACCATAACTAGAGTAACCAAGCCTTTTATGCCAAAGTTGAGAAATGGACTCAACTTTGCCTTTCAAAGCTTGTTCACTATTTAGTAAATTCAACCTATAGCTTTTATCTTTTAAGGAAACTTTAAATACCTCATTTCCAAAAGCATCCGATATCAATCAGCCATCACAACCAAAGTTCAATACATATCCATTTTCAACCAATTGTGCAACACTAAACAAGTTTTCACACAATGAAGACACATATAGAACATTTTGAATAAGTTTTGTACCTTTATTGGTGTTCAATGAGATGTCTCCTTTTCCTTCTACATTCATGAAGCTTCCATTCCCAATCTTTACCCTTGTTTTGTAGGTTTCTTCAAAGTTCCACAAAGTTGGTTTCTTCAAAAGTCATGTCGTGTGAACAACCACTATCTACTAACCAACCAAAACCACTACTTGTAGCTTTAAGGCATGTAGCCACAAATAAGGTCTCGACCTCCTCATTCACAACATTTGCTTGTTGCCTTCCTTGCTTGCATACTTTGCCAACATGTCCTCTTGCCCACATTTGTCACAAGTTGCATCCGGTCTCCAAAAGCACTTATTTGGTGCTTGTCCATGCTTTTTGCAATGGGGCCATGGTGGATAACCCCCACGGTTTTTTTTGTTGTCCTCCTTGTTGTTGTCTTACATTGTTGTTGTTGTTGGAATTATTGTTGTTGTTGTTGTTGTTGAAACCTCCATAATCGGTTCCTCCTTTATTCTTGTTGTTGTTCTTTTTATTCTTCTTTTTGCTTTGACTAGACATAAAAGCACTTTCCAAAGACTCCTCCTTTCTTATGGCTCTTCTTTGCTCGGTTGCTTGGACGGCATTGATAAGCTCACTCAAAGTAATCTCACTAAGATTCCTTGATTTCTTAAGGGAAGAAATCTTAGCTTCAAATTTTTCGGGTAAACTCAACAATACCTTCTCTACAACCCTTTGGTCGGTCAATGGCTCTCTAAGGACTCTAATTTGGTTCACAACCTTTAATAGTCTATCGGTGAAGCCCTTAACCAACTCATTTTCTTTCATTCTAATTGTTTCAAACTCTCTTCTTAAGTTTAAAACTTGCATTTGTCTTGTTCTAGTGTTTCCTTGAAATTCTTCTTGCAACCTTAACTAAACTTCTCTAGCACTTATACAAAATATGATTCTAGTGAAGATGGAGTCACTCACCAAAGAATGAAGGGCTGTCAAGGCCTTGAATCCTTTAGCTATCTTGGTCTCATGTGCAAGTCTTTGTGCTTGTGTGGCATTTGCTCTCAACTCCTCAACTTCATAACCTTCTTCCATTATATCCCAAAGTCCAAAGGCTAATAGGTAGGCTTTCATCTTTATGCTCCAAATGGAGTAATTTTGGCCCTCAAATTTTGGTGGAGTAGGAGGTGCAAAACTTTGAGAAGCCATAACATAAAACCGAATTTTTGAAGAAAATGGCTATTGAGATGGATTTTTGGTGAGTTTTCTAGCTAGATTTTTATACCACTTCAAACCAAAAATGAAAGGAATGAAATGGGGGGTTCTCTCACAAGAAAATAGGCTAAAAAGAAAGCTCATAAGGTCCGTCAATGGTTCAAACAAAGCTCTGATATCATGTTGGAGTTTGGTGTGGTTTTGGGTTCACTCGGCCAAGAGTGTTGTACACAAAGTGTTATTCTTGTGCACAACCTTTGATCCAGTTTTTTGGTTTGATGTTTGGGTGATTTTTGTGTTTGTTTTTGGTATGGTGATATTTAAGATTGTTAGGTTTTTATTTTGAATGATGAAGAAGAAGATGAAGAAGAAGAGAAGATGTTAAAGTAGGCCACACAAAACTAGACAGCACACTAATTCATCTTTGCTTTTCATTCATTTGTTGCATATATAGATACAAAACTTGTCTAATACATGTGAGGTGTGTGTGGGATCAAATGAAAATCCTTAACATTCAAAATTTATACATTTCCCACTCAAAATTATGATACATGACCGTTCAACCACCAGCTTCACATGTGAGTGCATAATCATGACAAGAGTTGGTGAGATTTTGAATTTCAAAAAAGTGTCTCCACCTAATCCTGTACCACTACTTTGACCAGATGGAAGGCTGGGATATCCTCATCCAAATTACTTGAATTTTGGCATGTGGTATGTTAAAATATCAAGGATGAAATCTGGAGAATACCAAGTCCAAAAGAATTGGGTAAGGCCTCCAATTCATCTCAAACCCGTGGGCCATAACTGCTGGAAATCTCAACAGTTATGCCAATTTGAAACCTGCATATTTTGGTCTTCCCATGGCCTTTTTGAGTCATTACTTTTTCTATATTTTCATTTACCTGTCTAATACAACATACCCAGAAATCATAAACTTGTTCTCAAATCTCAGAGAACACTAGTCCCAACAATGGACCTATGTTGCTGAAAATATTGTTTCCAGCACATAACCATTTTACAAAATAAAATCAATACCCAAGAAAGAGACAATTCCTAAGCTAAATACAATAAAACTTAGGTATTCAAAAGATATTAAAAGGAACATAAAACATAGACATAAATATTGGATTAGGTCATTCAACAAAATATTTCTTTTAGAGAAAGAAAGAGGGTGCAAACCTTGATGGATTTTGGTTTGCACAAGGTGGTAAGATTACCACATTTTCAACATGTTTTAGGTGTTCAAAGAGAACAAAGAGAATTCAATCTCACAAATAATTTTCTATATGAATAATGTACTGATTATTATTGATAAAACAAGCCCTTAAATAGGCTAGAAGGTTACAAAATAAAACCCTAATTAACTAGGTAAAACCGGCCACCAAATAATAGAAAACCTAGCTTGGCTGAAATTCACCCCTTTCCTGATCAAATTTGGATTAATTAATTCCTTTATTTTTGAATTAGGAATTAATTAATTTACCATGAAAATAATAAAATAATAAATTTCCTAAGTTGATTTTTCCAGCGAATGAATAAATAGAAACAAAATAAAAGACTAATTTCCTAAAATAAAAAGTCAAAATCATAGTTGAATAGTTTGACTAGTTTGACTACTAACGTATTTTTTATCAATCTCCAGCTTTTTTGGGTTCCAAATCAGCTTCCATATGCCATTTAGGATGCCAAATATGATTAATAATGATTCCCACACATTGCCCCTTTATTGGAATAAGTCAAACAAGAAGAAAAGTCAAAGCCAGCGACTAAACAGCACATTTTCAACCAAATTGAGATGCTGTCCGTACAAGTCCTTTTTAGATGCTTTTTGATGTGTAAAATCAACTCGCAAGTGCACGAATCGTTTTCAAGTAATAAAGTGGAAAAATAGGGTTGTCGTACCCAAGGGATTAAGTATTAAGTACCAAAGATAATTAGGTTTTGATAATATTTGAACTAAAATTTAAGATGGCAATTGAAAACTAAATAAACTAAATTAAACAAAAGCAATCAATTAAAATTAGATCAATTTCAAGTAAGAGAGAGAATTGAATAATTATGAATACTAGGACATTTGATTTCACCACTAACTATTCCAATTTAATTACTTAAATATGTCAATTTAATTAACTAGTAATTTTGTTAACCATACTTAATCACAAAATTAATCAAAAGTAGTTTCCACTCACAATTGATAATATTCTCATAACCTAATTTATTCCTTCCGGCCTATAAATTAAATCATGCAAATTCATCAAGCATAGATTAAGCAAATAATATGGCATGAGACATAACTATTTTCCAATCAATTATGCATTTATGTAAATCATTGGAGATCCATAATATTATCCTTTTCCAAGCTCAAATATTATTAAAATCATTCATTCCTTCCGGCCTATGAAAGCATTAAGTATACCAATGATTTATTAACAAAACATATTACTAATTAAATAAAACTCAACATATATTAAAATAATTAAACCTTCATAGTTAGGGCTACATCATAGCCCTAGCTATGAAAATTAGTTCATGGTAAAAATAATTTCAACATCCATCATTATTAAAAATAATAAGATTCACAATTAAAGAGAAAGGAAAAGAGAATAAAAACTATTGAAGAAATTCTCCTCCAAGAGCTCTCAAAGTCGTAGCCTTTTTCTCCAAGCAAGCCCACGTCTCTCTGCCTCCTCCAAGCTCTCCAATTGATCTTCTAAAACTCTAAAACTTTAAAACCCTAGAACCCTTAAGAGAATCTTAGAAACTCCCAAAATTTGGTTTGTTTCTATTTAAGCCTCATAAAAGCTCTTAAATAACTCTCTAAACTTGTATATCTTCCTTCAATGTGGTGGGGGCTATATATATAGGGCCTTAGGAATCTTTTTCTCTCTTTATTTTCAATGTGGGAGTCTTGGAAGATACCTTTTTTAGGCCATGAAAAGGGTTGGACGAATTTCATGTGTAAAAAGGAAACTGTATATTACTTGCTATCTAGTACTTTCCTTTTATCTAATTCCTCCTAAAAAAATAGTTAATTAGTCTAATTTACGCTTAATGAAGCATGTGACATGACATGTGCCTCATTAATGATAAATTAACCAATTATTGCCACTTGTTTTTATCTTGGCCCTCAAATTGCCTTGATTCTCTCTTTTGATCAATGGTGGAGATTTAACTAGAATATTATTTTTTATAAATTCTAAACTTTAAATGATGATAACTCTTTGCTCGCACCTCGAAATCTAAAAATAACGAGACATTTGAAATCCTCAGATCGTGATGATTCATATGACATCCACTTCCATCATGAAAATAGAATCTTTATGGAATCTTCAAGGTATCTTTTTGGAATCTTTTTAATGCTTAGTCTGTTCGAGCTCAAATCTTGCTTCCCACCATAATTCGACCCAAGGAATCCATCTTTATGGTTGTTTTCTTAAAATTCTTCCTCTTTCACCTAGATTAAGAAAAATACATAATTAAGTATCTTTCCATAACAAATTAACACAAACTAACAAATATTAAGCTATAAATATGGCATAAAATCATCAATATTTTAGACCTAACACTTTTGATTCTGCCTTGGCTGGATTCCGTGTCCTATTAATGATATTTGTTGAGTTCATAAAGTTTTGGAACCATTCCTTGCTGCCCAGAGTCCAAATTTGCACGAAACCTAGGTCCGTATCTGCTACCACCACTCGGATGCTTAAAACAGGCTTTGTATCTTCGGGTATGGACAAGTTCTTTTGAGAATTAACTACTCCCTGTATAAATGCTTTCAGATTTTACTTAAACCTCTTGGCTTGAGCTCTAGTAATCGGCCTAGTCTTCATCCGTATCGGATCAGCACCCCGGAGGGTTGTCGGTTGTGCGAGCTCTAGCGGATTCTCATCAATAAGCATTTTCATTGACCTTCTACAATACTTGAAAAGGTCCAATCCCATGAGTCATAAGCTTTGACTTTCTTTGTTCGGGAAACCTCTCTTTTCTTAAATGCAACCAAACTCAATCTCCATATTCAAACACTATCACAACAAATCCTAGAAATACAAGCTCATCTTGGGAAAAATCCAACTTTTTGAAGTTAACATACAATCTTTCTTTTCTAAGTACTTCTAAAACTAACCTAAGATATCCTACATGATCATCTAAGTTTTGGCCATATACAAGAATATCATCAAAATAAGCAACCACAAACTTTCCAATGAATGAACACATAACCTGGTTCATTAATCTCATAAAAATGCTAGGTGTATTAGTTAAACAAAAAGGCATTACTAACCACTCATACAAACCATACTTAGTTTTAAATGGAGTTTTCCATTCATCCCCCTTTTTTATCCTAATTTGATGATACCCACTCCTAATATCAATTTTAGAAAATATGCATGCACCATATAATTCATCAATCATATCATCTAATCTATACTTAATGGTTATATTATTTATGGCCCTACAATCTACACACGTATGCCATGAACTATCTTTCTTAGGCACTAATAAAACAGGTACAACACATGGACTCATATTCTCATGAATATAATCCTTGTCTGACAACTCATTTACCTACCTTTGTAGTTTTTTTGTCTCATTGGGATTACTCCTATATGCAAAACTATTAGGAATTGCAGCTTCCGGAACAAAATTAATTTGATATTCAATCCCTCTGATAGGTGGTAAATTATTAGGAAGCTCCTTTGGAAAGACATCTTCAAAATTTTGTAAAAGAGAAGAAATAAAACTTGGCGATACAAGCTTTTCGAGGTTAGCTTGATGATTTTAATAAACATCTTTATAAATCATAACCAGCATTGGTTTTTCACTCACAAATGCCTTTTTAATCTCACTCAAGCTAAGATAAAAAAATCTGCTTTTTCTTGTCTTTTCTTTCTTTTTCTTTGTGACTCACGACCACCTCACTCTCTCTCATGCTCTCGGCTTTTCCACTCTTTTCGAACCTTTTGGCTTGTTCATTCTTTTTCCACTCAATTTCAGTTTTAGAAGACTTACCTTTGATGGATGAATTGGCCTTACCTCTTTTCTCAATTGGTGAAGCTGTGGGTGCCATACTTGCTCTCTCTTTCAGCTTTTCAGCCTTCCTCTTTTATTGCATTTGAAATTGGTCTCTAAACGTCTCCTTTGGAGTTAATGGCTCAAGCTTGATCTTCCTTCCCTTAAACTTAAAACAGTAGCATTTTCTCGACCATAATGTATAATATCCTTATCAAATTGCCATTGTTTTCTTAATAAAATATGTCCGGCATGCATAGGTACAACATCACATAAAACAACATACACATATTTATCAATGCTAAACTTGTTTATTTATCTTCATCTCATTACTATCATTAAGCCATTATAGTCTATATGGTTTGAGATGTTTAATTGTTTTTAACCCTAATTTCTCAACCACAATATTACTAATGACATTAACACAATTTCCACTATTAATTATCATACTACAAATATTATCTTGAATTTCACACCCAGTATGGAAGATGTTTTCTCTTTGGATTTGATCCTCATCCTTGTACATGGTTAGAACTCTCCTTGCTACCAGGCTTAGTTCAACTCTTGAGGCTTTAAGTGGCTCGGGTTAATCTTGTTCCTCATCTTTAATTTCCTCCTATACAAATTTAGTTTCTCCCTCGGATCCCTCACTTTTAGACTCCAACTCACCATTGCCTTTCAGTACCATAATTTTTTGGTTCGGACATTGATTGGCAACATGTCCTCAACCTTGGCACTTAAAACAAACAATATCATGAGTTATAGAAGGTTTAGGATTAGTTTTACCTTCAAACTTTGTTGCTTGTGTAGGTTGGGCCTTGATCTCCCTCTTGGGCCGATTGGTACTCTTATCTCCTTGCTTCGGTTTTTTCCTTATTTCATAGGTGGGATTGTTTCTCCAAACACTTGAATTAGTCCTCCTATTATTTGAAATACCTCCAAACCGTGAGCTTGTACCCCTCCTCTTAAATTGGTTTTTAATCTTGATGGCCACATGAAGCATCTGCTTCAACTCTACATATTGTTGTAACTCCACTTGGTTGGCTATCTCACGATTCAAACCACCCAAAAACCATGCCATGGTTGCCTTATGATCCTCATTCATGCTCAACCTCATCATGAGCATCTCCATCTCTTTATAGTAATCCTCTATGGTTCTACTTCCTTGTGTCAATGATTGAAGCTTTTGATGTAGTAACCTATGCTAATGACTTGGTACAAATCTCTTTCTCATAGATCCTTTCATTTGTTGCCAAGTAGTAATAGGTTTATCTCCAACTCTTCTTTAGGTACTTTGCTCATTAGTCCACCATTGGAGTGCATAATGCCTAAATTACAAAGTGGCCAATTTAACCTTCTTTGCCTTGAAATAATTATGGCAATCAAATATCATCTCCATACGCTCCCCCCACTCTAAATATGCCTCCAAATCACTTTTTTCCAAAAATGATGGGATATTCACTTTAACATTCCCAAGGTCATCATCCTCATCTTGAACTTGCATTTCACAGTTTTTCCTTCCTTAGAATGCAAAAATATCATCAAACTCCTCCTCTAGATTGTCTCCAAAATTACCTTTCTAAAATCCTACCTTAGGACATCCATAGCCTCCTCGACCTTGTCCTTGGCCTCCATTAAAATCCACCCTACGATTCGACCCACATTGTGAATTCTCAAATCTGTCCATTCTTTGATCTTGGTGGTCAAAGTGAGGATTCATCCTTTAAATTCATTTCAAGATCGCCATCATGTCGATAGGTTCACTTCCATTCCCGTAGCTCTAGAATCCCTTTCAAATCCCACAGATTCCTCTTCGATATTTCTTAATGAATCACCTCCTTTTCTTATCCTTGAATTTGTCATGGTAGAGAAAATAATGCAAAGAACCTCACTAAATTCACTCCCTCATGTGTTTCACTCAAACAAGGTCTCGGTACTCATGCTTGCACACTACTTTTGGCTTTGTCCCTTTTTTAACTCACACTCTCTTACCTTTTTTTCACTCAAAAGAATATCTCAAAGTTCTTTTTAAAACATACTTAAATAGTAATTATATCATAAGTATGTCCTAATTAAACTTATCAACAAAAGAAACAACTAAAGCGAGCAAATACCGAGTGAATTTTCAACACGTAATTCTCGGCTTTTCTAAGCAAAAACAAAGAAAATTGACAAGAAAAATTTTTGGATTTAGCAAAGAATAAACCAGAATATTAAGAACCAAAAATTAAAAGATCAAAGGTAGAAAAGTATGCAAACAAATAACAGGAACACAATTTGAACAAATACAGAATAGTTGCTTGTTGTAGTTCTTATAAATTAAGTCTATGTCTCAAAAATCCTTAAACTAATTTTAATCCAATCAAATTTAGCACTCAAAATTCTAATATCCAGCAACATATAGAGTTGAATAAACAACAAATTCAACAATCCTCAATTAAATTTCACATCAAACAAACTCAATCTTTCAATAACATGCCTTTTAACAATTTTATTTTTTTAACTTCAGCTTTTCTCTTTTTTTTTTTTTTTGATCACTCATAGAATTATATCAACACGATCTCTAGGAACAAGAATCACTACAAAACCCAGCCCAAAAGCCAATAAATTGACAAAAATCTGAAGGAAATTCCAAGCCAAAACAAATTGCAAAAATTTAGGTTTATGCAACATGTTCTCAAAACTCCTCTTCTTCTTTTTTTTTTTTTTTTTGAATATATGAATGTGAATAATTAACATTAAACAATCAAGGAAAGATAAAAAATGAACCAAATTACTAAGAACTAATATGCAAAACAACCAACAAATTAGTAAGCAAAAATTCGGCTAACAAAAGGGATAAATTCGGCTATGAAGAAAAATCTGTTTTTGTTTTTTTTTTTCTTTTATGCAGAACATGAATAGATAGGAAACAATATTAACCTAATTTTAAAAATGCAAATTAACACAAAACAAAACAAAGAAAATAAGATAGATCAAATCTGAACAAAATTCGGCTCTGATACCAAATAATATGAACATAGATCGACTTTATCCTAAACCCGTATTATATTAGCACAGATCTCAATTAAGTTCAGGTCCTAAAGGAAACCTTAACCCCTAATCAACTTGTGATTAGAAACCTTGGTATATGATGAAGACTCCACAATAGGTGATGGATGTCCTATTGATAAATCAAACTAAAGAACTTGATTTCTATTAAATGTTTTAGGTGTTCAAAGAGAACAAAGAGAATTCTTTCTCACAAATATTTTTCTATATAAATAATGTACTGAATATTATTGAGAAAATAAGCCCTTAAATAGGTTTGACTGAAAAAAATAAAATCCTAAAACAACTAGGTTAGAACCGGCCAAGGATAAGGAAACAAAGGTGTGGCCGAATTCTACTACCTTTCCTAATCTAATTTGGATTAATTAATTCCTTTATTTTGAATTAGGAATTAATTTATTTATAACCAAAATAATAATATTCTGAGTTTCCTAAAGTAATTTTTCCATCAAATAAATAAATAAAAACCAAAATAAAGACTATTTCCTAAAACAAAAGCCAAATGTTCAAATTAGGAAACTAGTTGACTAGTTTGTCAATTAAGCTGACTTTGTCCAATCACCAGCTAGTTTAGGCTCCAAATCAGCTCCAATATGCCATTTAGGATACCAAATAGGATTAATATTGATTCCCATATGTTTCCCTTGATTGGAACAAAAAGAACTTGCTTGAACAACAAGAAAGATTAAAGCCACTGCCAAAATCACTCAAATTTGGCCAAATTGAACTTCATGCGTAAATGACAGGTTTGAACGCTTTGCTTCTGTGTTGACATGATTTAATGACCCTTTGGAGTGCTCAATCACATTCATAAGTCAACAAATTCATTCCTTACTGTTCGGGATCCAAAAATATACCAAAACAGCTTGCTGGGTCCATCTCTGTCTTCGTAACTTGGATACACAGGATTGACTTTTGATCTTTAGGTATTGTCATGCCCTCTTGAGATTGAATCAATCCTCAGATGAAGCTAACCACATTGTCCTTGAATTTCCTAGCTCGTGCCCTAGTGATTGGTCCCGTCTTCATTTGTAAAGGATTAGCACCCCAGCAAGTAGTCAGTTGTACGGGTACGGGCAGATTCTTATCATCTTTCTCCATGTCATCCTTTCTGATCTATGCTTCTAGCTACAGCTATAGAATGTTTTCCAATGCTACCTAGTGTTAGTAGAACCTCCTATAGTCTAGTTTGCATGTAGCCTATCTCTCGGCACTAATAATCCATTACAAGCTCAAAGAACTCCAATATCATTATACCCCGAGTGAGGACAATCTTATCTAAAATAACCCAAATATCCATAATATAAACAATCCTTCCACCTCTACTAGCCCCAAAGTAATGCCTATCACATGAGCTATAGTAAACACAATGGTCACATCTAGACTGTACTTGAAATTTCATATTCTAGAAAATAGGAAAACTAAGGATGTTAAGCTTGCATCTGCACATTTCAAGTTTCTAAGTAGCTGCTTTGTTTGTGTGATTCTTTCACAATATTTTCTTCATTGGCAAGGTCTTGTGATATAACACATGGACTTTCTTGTAGTGGCTCCCTATTGGTTTTTCTTCCTATATTAACAACACTATGTAACTAGACGAGTTTTGCTTTGAAAACCATGAATGATCCAATCTATACTTGTGAAGCATAATCCAGTAAAACATATTTGAATTTGTAGCAAGATTTATAGTAAAATCATTTCTTGAGGTGGCAATGCAAATGATGATTGACCCCTTATCTATAAACATAACTGAATGAAGATCTTCAAGTGTCTAAGATATGGTTTGAGTATCAAATACACTTCGTATGGAGTAAATATCATATAGAAAATGCCTGCACAAGTCATGGAGGAAGAGTTTTATGCTTTTCATAGTGTAAAGCATTAGGTTGACTTATTTGCCTAAGCGTATCTTCCTTATAAAGAAATCTACTAAAGCATATTTAACGGTAACTATTCTAACTTCAAAATAACATAAAAGCCTTGAAGCAAAAGAATTGGATATTCTTTTTTCATTAACTATTAACCGTGATTGTACATCTATAACAATATTTGGATTAGCATGAACATCCTACTATATTATAGTAAAGCTATGGCTTGGTTTGATGACATTCCCTTTTAACACTCATTTGCTATCATTAGATGTTAATTTTTTACTTTGACACCAAAAAAAGCACCATTCACATGCCCTTTTTTCGTACTCTATCTTTAAGTTTCATTAGCTTGTTGATGAGGAAAATTAGACTCTAAAGCTCCAACATTATTAAATAACAAAAAAGGACACTCGCTCTTAAAATGACTAAGTTATCCATAATAATAGCATCCTTTGTCATCTGATAAATCCCAAAGCAAAATTTACCATAAGAGCTACATGGAAATGATAATTACATTGGAATAATTTGGCCTAATGACCATCAAGATGTCCAAAATGATAAGAACCACTGATTCAAACCACTATCTATAAGCTAATACCATGCTTAAAGGTAAGACCATAAACTCTATACTAATACTGCTAGATAACCCAAAACTATAACATCTACTCTTGAGTAATATCTTACTGAGAGTGCCCAAGGAAGTACCATTATAAAATCGACGTGAGGTGTTACACAAAACACTCTACCTTTCAACCTCAACAACTATCTCTTAAACAGTCTTAGCAAAATCCCAGCTAAGTAATGTATGGGATACACCTTCTGTACATTCTAAAAAAAAAAAACATCGAAAAAAAGGATGTTGCAACTTAAATATTGCAACTCAGCCAAACAAATATCAAAATAGAAAACAAATGTTTAAAATGATAAAGCAATATTGGAAGACAAATGACAATGTAACTTAAATGTTACATCACTCCCAAACCAACACCTTGAATAAGAATAAATGTGGAAATCAACAAAACAAATATCACAACGAAAAGGATGCACATATAGGTGTGAGTTCACAGGAATAAAAAACTTAATACTCTAATACAATGTTAACATCACCGCTTTGGGTCCTTTTTGAACACCCAAAGTGATCCCACTTATGGAAGCCCTATCGAATTTCTTATCCAAAATCAAGTAAAACCTTCCCTAATTAGATGTATCCAACAATATAGATAAAATAACGTAAACATTTTTAATGGAATTCTCATGAAATCATCAATCAAAATTAATATAGAAGTCATACATATTAGGTTAATCCACCAAAGCAATCTAAGGAGTACAACGAACCAATACAAAATATCAAAAGTGCTCAATATAATGTATACAACAAAGATTCAATGAAAGAAAGAATATTTACTATCATTAAAGTCAAAGGAGAGGAAACAATACGTCAGCAGTAAAATATCATACAAGCAATGAAAGTGTCTGGATATGATGGACGTAACCTGTCAACTGAGACCTAGGGGAACAATTTAAAAACAAAACTATGAGATAAGTTCAATGAGTACAATAAAATGATAATGTGAAAATAATCATTTATCTTCAAAACAACTTTCTCAAAACCTCACATACACTCTTTTGAAAGTTTTCCTATTTTGGAAAATGGCTTTCACAAAACCCATTAATTTTTTCCTAAACATATAGCAAATTTCATATTCCATATAAATATATTTGTAAATATGTACCCATCATAACCTCCAGTATTTAGATAAATAATTTATATTTTCTAAAAATAGCACATAAGCAAAAATAATAGTTTTATAACTATAGTCCATATGATAATAGAACTTGTGTACCATGCCTAATACCAAATCCTGTCATACGACCCTTAGCGTCCTAAGGCATCACAAAGCCAATGGGGGAGGAGGAAACTGTCATGCAACCCTAGGTGTCCTTGAGGTGTAACAGAGCTGGAACCTTTCAACTATCCTCTACATAACTATATCTATAACCGAATCCATATCTGTATCTATAATCTTCATATTGCTTGGCACACATTATCACCAATCCATATCTTACATATATCCTATAATAAAAATCATTTATTTCTTTATATGTCATATGCAAATCATAATTATTTCTTTACTGCCAAAAATATTACCATGTAAAGTTATATAGCAGTAATTAATCTAACTACACAACTTTTTAAATACCAAGATCCACAATTCCACCATGAACATACTAAATTTAGAAGCATTTAAAAAACTTGTCAAAAATCATATGAAATTGATAACTTTTATATATATATTTACTTATATAAATATATTTAATTTTATAATCAAAATTAATATAAAATTTTATAAAACTTTTAAAAACCAAGAACTAACAATTTAACATGCCTCAAATATATTTAGGAAAATAGAGCCACTCAAAAATACAGATGATGTCCACTCCTACTTCTCCTTAAAGTCGCCTCTAGTCTCAAAATGAATGATTATAATATAATAAAAAATATATTTTAGGCTGCAAAATCAAACTTGAGGCATTGTTGAGTATCAAATATCTTAAAGTAACTTTTATAGTGCTGCAATTACCAAAATTGGTTATCAAATGGTCTAGTTATATTGTGAGCCTTTAATACCTAGTATCCAAAATTGGAATTTTTCATCCAAAGGCAAATTTGATGAAATTCAGCCTTCCCATGGATCGTATTAATATCTAATTACACTAATCAAACTTCAATTTTTTTTTTTTTTTTAGTTTACATAATTGTGTACAACCATAATCCAATTTTTTCCTATATTAAAGTAATTAATGCAAAAGTGGAAAAACTATCAAATAATGTTCAAAATTTACAAACATTATATTAATGGAAACTTGTGGAATGGGTAACAAGAATCTCAACTCACCTTTCTCCAAAACTATCGATGGTGGTCAGAAAACATATAAAAAATTTCAGCCAAATTTAATATTGATAGATCTCTCAAACCATGAAGAATTTGAATAAAAGGAGACTAGATTCAAGTTCAGTGTAGGTCAAGCTAAAACAATCGGAAAATGGCAAATTCATCAAAAAATGGTAAATGGCTACTGTCGGCTTCAAATGGCCAATCTTGGCAGGTCAACCGATCGTTTAACTTAAAAAATTGGCAACATGGTCATCAGAAGGTGATCTTGCTATTGGTCAAGCACGTGTCAACGATGGTGGCTAGAAAACAAATCAAAGCCGACTTAAACCAATTTGGTGTTTAAGCAAGTTGTGGTTTAGGTCAAACAGGTCCACAAGTTTGCATGGGTTTGAAGGACTTTTAGGGTATTTTTATAATTGTTTGTTGTTAGGCACACTTTCCAATGCATATACAGGGTCTTAGGATACTAACAGATAAATATCCGAGATTGGTTTGGATACTGATATAATACTAATATTTAAAAACTTTCCAAAACTACAACTTTCTAACTATAATTCGAAATTTAGCGTACTTCTACTCTATGATGTTGTATCAATGAGCTCGACATAATGGCATAATAATCAAAGCCAAAATCCATCTTGAAGAAAAAGTCAAACTTAAAGCCATTGAAAAGTTCAATTTAGTCAAACTTGATCAACCTTGGTTAAACCAACCAAAATTTCAAATTTTAGGTGTTTTTTCAATATGGTCATTACAATTTGATTCTCGTATTTATTAGAATAAAAATAAAATGTAACCAAGAGCTTGAGCTATTTCTTGTAGGGTAGTGTGATTCAAACTACAACCATGGTATTTTACTAATTGACAATTTACGGTGTTAGATCACAAACTATCGAACATGATATGTCAATAGTAGTAGTAGTAGTAATAATAATAAATTGGATTAGTGGGAAGTTAGACCATAAACTATGGAACATGATATGTCAATAGTAGTAGTAGTAGTAGTAGTAGTAGTAATATAGTAGTAATAATAATAATAATAATAATAAATTGGATTAGTGGGAAGATAGGGCTATTGCGCACTAGAGTATCTTTTGTTTGGAGAAACTGCATTTTTTTTTTTCTTTACTCATGGTATGGTTAACTATCCCAGTTTAATTATCAATATTAAAATATAATTTATTGCAATTTAGGCTCTTTAGTTTTTTAAATTGGCATTTTACTACCCATAATTTAAACTTTATGTTAACTGCCATCTGCCAAAAATAATTTGATAGGATAAAAATCCAACAAATTGAAACTTAAACGCTTGCAACTATTTAAATTTAAAAACTCAAAGTGAGATTCTCCAAAACAGAAAATTTACTAAATTGCAATTAACCTAAAAGCGAAAATTATTATTATTTTTTAATCCATTGATTGCCACCGGAGGGAACCGCAACCTGCCTATAGTGAGCATGGTGTAGCCCGAATAAAATTGGTCCAGTATAGAGCCCTGAGCTTTTTTTTGATCCACGTGATAAAGAACATCAGAACAAAAACTTTCCATCCAAACTTGTTGCCTCTTATTTCTGTTTGCTTTACAGAATTGTTCTACATAAAAGAAAAAAAAAAATGTAATTCTTGATAGAATCTAGTTTCTTAGTGCTCAAACATTCGGAAAAAAATGCAAGCAAGGTATAGAATTCGATACCCATTATCCTCCCACCCTTCTTCTGTCATTGTACTTCACCCTTTTTGTGTCTCAACCTTCAATATCTATTTATTGTTACTTTACATTGCTTTGCAATGTCCTGCATACACTTTGTCTATTCAACTTCTTTGTTTGTTATATGTTTTATGAATAAACTTAAGCTGGTTAAAAAACCTGAGAGAGTAGATAATAGGATCAGAGGTGCATCATTTTTTTGCTTACCAATGCATAACTCAAAGGAAAGCGACAACGAAATAATCATATCAAGGGATGGAGAAGATCGTCAAGATGATGAAGTATTAAAAGCTCCAAGTAAACATAAATCTGGGTTGACAGGGAAGATTATGCACCCACCTATTGAAGGCCATTGGCAGCTACCTCTTGATCAAGAACGTTATAAACCTTCTTCGTCGTCCACAAACTTGGGCTTCAAGGCAGTGTTGTCGTATCCGCTTAGGATTCGCCAGTCATTGAAGAAAGCTGGACGGAGTAAAAGCTTGCGAGTACTTCTTGAAGGAACTCATGATCCAAAAGATGAACAACTTGTTCAATCTTTCCGCGAATTGCTTTTCCTTGAGGGTCAGCTTCCATCAAAGCATAATAACTATCATACACTTCTACGGTAATTTTTTGATGCACTAATAACTATATCATGCACATTAAAAAGAATTTGTGCCCCTTCATTGTAAAAATCATTTTCTCGCTTTTTTTCCTTTTTTTCTTCTCTTTTTTTTTTTTTTTTTTTTTTTAACAATTGTAATTTTGTTCTTCGTACGTGCTTTTGGTTTAGATTTCTTCGAATGAGGGACTTCGATTTTACTAAATCAAAAGAAATGTTCTTGAATTATCTTAAGTGGCGCGAGGACTATAAAGTAGATGCAATTCAAAAGGTAAAACTCTTTAGGCTATTTGATTGGAGTTCGGAAATTGTAAAAAGAAAGGAAAAAAAAAATTATGTATATATATATATGTACATACAGACTTATTATTGCAGGAATTTAAGTTTGACGAGTATGAAGAGGTAAAAAAATGCTATCCTCATGGTTATCATGGCGTTGATCGATATGGCAGACCAATATACATTGAAAGAATTGGAATGGTGGATCTTAATGCACTTCTACAAGTAAGTAGTGTTGATAGATTTGTTAAGTATCATGTTTCAGAGCAAGAGAAAACATTAAATTTGAGATTTCCGGCATGTTCAATTGCGGCCAAGAGGCATATAGCATCCACCACCAGTATTTTGGATGTTCAGGGAGTGGTAGGTATTTTTAGGGTTTCTTCTTCCTTTTATTTATTTATTTATTTATTATTATTATTATTATATTATTTTCTCTATGCTATCTTAGGCAGACGTTTTGAGTTAAAATCCCTCAAACCCAAGATCAGTTATAGAATTTGAAAGACTATGATAATGCAAGTTACTATATTTTTTTATCGGTATCATGCTTTTTCAGCAAATATTAGTATGCTTTTTTATTTTATTTATTTATTTATTTGGTAAAGTTATTAGTATGCTTTATACATTTATTTATTTATTTATTTATTTAAGGTCAAGATGCTTTATATATGTACACATACATATTATATATAGATAAGACAATTACTCTCTTGTCCAGAATCCGACATTAAAATTAATATCCAAGCAATCTGTGATAATAAGCAGATAAAAGGCGCCTATCAACACTCATGGACTTTAATTTGTCCATAATCTTAGACAAGATCCTTAACGTATAAAATATACACAGGAATGAGTAAGAAAAAACCAAAAGAAAACTAACATATACAATTAGCCAACATTGCCTTGTTGCTTTAGCTTATTTTCTACTTATCAGTTATTTGAAATATGTTTTTGTTTAGGGATTGTCTAATTTCTCAAAGTTTGCAAGGCAAATCTTCATGGAAATTCAGAAGATAGATAGCAATTACTACCCAGAGGTATGTGTCATTATCACTTGATTTTCTTTCTAGAATGCTGGACAAGGATGGTTGGGAATCGGCTAGAGAGTGAGGTATTAAAACCAGAATCCTAGCATGAATATGAAGTTGGCCCATCTTTCAATATCTTAATTTTTTTATTATTATTATTTATAATTTAAGACATAGTGATAATTTAACATGGTACGAAAACTTTATATTTAAGCCTAAAAGATGACTGAACTTTTTGAAATAATGGTCAATCCATAAAAACCTATTGATATTTTAGAGCTGAGGCATGCTAAATTTTGCAATCTTGTTGTTTTGTCACCAGTCGTGGTTATCATTATTCTATGTAGCAAATTTTAATTGAAATATTTAATTTAATTTTTTTGTTATTCTAAAAAGTCCTAAAAGCAAACTCTTAAATGATAGTCATTTATATTAGTATTTGATATGAAAGTCCCATTAATAATTCATAAGAAGTGACAAATAGCATTTTGTTAGTTTTGTGCTCATATATATGTTTACCAAATTGACATTCTCAGACTCTACATCGTCTCTTCATCGTAAATGCTGGATCTGGATTTAGGATGCTATGGAAAGCGCTAAAAGCATTTCTTGATGTACGTACTTTAGCAAAGATCAATGTAAGGATTCTTCTCATGTTTGATATATAAATACGTTCATGAAAATTCTCTTTTCCAAGATATTGGACTAAAATAAAGTTAGAAAAACAGCTCTCAAATGCTTATGGGCACCTTTATTAGAGCTTGAAGGTGTCTACTAAAGGTTCTATAAGCTGTTTTTGGGTTTTACCTTTAGTCCAAGATTGTTAATAAGAGCTTTATAATGTCTGTGTACATATACGTATAGATTCGAGTTCTCAAGTTAGGATCACCCTAATAAAAATCTATTAGAACCTTTCTTTTCGGATTTTGAATTGTTTTAAAGACTAAGATTTAAAGATTTATTTAAGATTTATATTAGTTTATACATAGTTCCCTCCTAAAATTTTTAGTATTTCACTTGACTGACATTGTCCACAAATACATTTTTAAAGTTTAGCTCTTAAAGCAATCCAATGGCTAATAACAAAACCATTGTTGATAAATATCAAAACATCCTGATAGGAGAATGAATAAAAATATATGTATAACTGATCTATCTCTTAAGAACTATTTCAGCTTATCCTAGAAAACATGACCACGTAGACACTATCAAAGAGACCCATGTTGTCTAATTCATTTAATTTGCATACTAATCCTTTATTTATTTATTTTATTTTGGTTTTCAAATTAAAATTAATATGGGAAATGAATCAATAATTATAGCCAATTTAAATACTATACAAGCATGTGGATCCCATTGTCTACTAATATAAGTTGAGGTATAGTTCCCAATAAATTAATCAATACATATACATTTATGATATATTATTATTGGTATATTTCCCAATAAATTAATCAATATATATACATTTATGATATATTATTATTGGTTTACTTAACTTCTTGTGCATTGCTTACTATTTTTATATTCAGGTGCTAGGATATAATTACCTTAATGACCTGCTTGAAGTCATTGATCCAAGGTACCATAGCAAGTGCAAACTACACATGAATTTGAATGAGGAATTCATCAAACATAGTATACCGAGCCAGTTTTACGATTATACAACATTAACATGAATTCATGAAAGTCTAATTGCATATCATGGTGTCACTAAAGGTTACTATTCCATTACTGTTAACAGTAATTTGCCAAATTTCCTCGGTGGAAACTGTACATGTTCTGACTATGGAGGTTGCTTGCTGAGTGACAAAGGACCCTGGAAAAATCCTGAAATTTCAGAAATGATTCAGGTCAACTTCATCTTCTTCGAAAACATTTCTCTGAAACATTTTCTTCAAAAACATTTTACATAGCTAGTATGGCTGAGATGAATGTTTTATAAGCTTGCAGGCGATTTCAGCAACCGATGAGAACGATCAAGAAAATGATGGCATACAATCTTCAGAAGTTGCCTCTGCACCCTCTGTGGTAAGCAATAATATTCTTTACAACATCCACCATAGCATCCGGTCATTTCTCACTTTTCTAGGTTAACGTTTTGAATAGAGAATATAATTGAGTTCCAATATATTTCCAATAAATCATCATTCCTAGTGAGTGTATCAACGTGGCTCGAAAATATGCCTCAAGATCCTCTAGCCCAAATCTTACAAAAAAAAAAAGAAAAAAAAATTCCAATTTTCTACTTTGACTTTTGAACCAACAAAAAATAAGTAGTAGTAGCTGGGATGTGCGAATTAGAACTAGCATTTCTTCTAAATGTCTTTACAAGCTGGCCATTATCATCTTGGTCTGGAGCAACTCTTTCATTTGGAGAATATGTAAACTCTTTTGGAGATAATGGCCATGAAAGTAAGGTATTTCTCTTTGTACCAAGTGCTAGAGAGGCTTGGAATACAGCATGCTTGATATACATGATGTTGTGAAATCCAAGGTAGTTCTTATACAAGTATATCATGGATTATAGTTAATTATAACACCTAGGAACCAAATTGATAACACCTTTTAGATAGAGAATCATTATAAATAGTAGGAGAGTCAATTAGATTGTTCAGATGATTGTAGATAAAACACAAGAAATTTGGGATTTACCATTCGAGGAGGCTTGTTGAGACTTTTCCTCAAGTTTTAAAGCACGTTATAGATAATTAATCCATGTTTTTAACACTGAAAATATGGCACTACTCGTAGAAATTTGTTTTAAAGCTTGAACCTGTCAGTCACCAAAAATTTGACACCATGTTAAATCATGACTACCGTTTATCCCTAGAGTTTAAATAGATAGAAAGTGGGCACAATTATGCATATATATAAAACCAAAACATAATTTATTATCGACTGCCAAAGAAGGTTCTTCATTGTGAAAAAAAGTCCGACTTTTCTTGCCTGTTTTGCATTCGCATGAAGTCCTTTTTCGATAGGTAGCTTGCGAACTGTGCTTTCTTTCTGTTGCAGAAAATGTAGGCATTCTTATTGTCATTTTTATTATCTTGGTCTCTAAATTATCAAAAAAGAAAAGAGGACAAAGAAAAAGGACTAGTTTCTCTCATAAGTCATAATCATGAGTTTAAAAAAAAAAAAAAGATTTCTTTTTATGTCCAAAATAATTAAAGGCAAAGAACGTTAATGTATTGTATTGCATTATACATGAAACTGAATTATGCTGATAAGCTAGCACCACAGAAAATTCGATCACTGGAAGCAGCACTGAGAGACACCAAATCAGTGAGTGACAAATTCTAAATGCTGCTTACGTTATTTATTCATTTATTATAATTATTATTATTATTTTTTTAAAAACTTAAATATTTCATTAAACAAATATTGATAAATTATCTATACTGCAGAAAATCGAGGCACTGGAAGCTTTACTTGAAGAAACGAAGACAGTGAGTAACTAAAATAGTTTATCTTCGTATGGACACAATCTTTAGCCTAAATAAGGTTCTGTTTTTAATTGTATTTTTTGCCTCTCAGGCTTTGAAAGGACTGGCAGAGCATATAGAAGACCTGAATAATTCTTGGGAAGCCTAACCCAGTTTAAATTAGAAATCAATTTGTAAATTTATATAATTTCTATTCTTATTTTTGGTATAGAAGTTCAAATAAATGGTGATACATTGACGTTAAATTACAAAAATTTAAGTGGTCTAAAAGCGAATTATCCAAAAAGTTTGAAAAATAAAATTTGTTGGCCTTGTTGCAGAACGAAATGAAAATTTTACCGCCTTAATATTCTAAACTACTTGTCATAGAAGAAATGGAATTTTTTTTTTTTTTTTGTTGAGTTTTAATATAGTAAGGGATTTTATGAGTAATTCGGATAAAAAACGTGACGGCATTGTTGACTGTTCGATTAAAACTAACGGTCCAGATTAGAATGTCAATTTTCCTCCCAAAAATGTGTTCCCAAAAATGTGTTCCCACGTGCTTCCTTTCCTTACAGAGCGTATATTTCTTGAGCAGGTCAGTACCCAAATTTTGACCCACCCTAACGTACAGTTCTTTCTGCCCAGCGTCGCATCCAAAACCAACGACCCTTAGAGTTCTTTCTGCCCAGCCTCGCATCTAAAACCAACAACCCTACCTGTATTTATTTTGTCCCATATTCTTCATGTTTTTGCTGAAGGTCAAAAAAGGGTTCAGGTTATATGAATGTGAAGCCTGGCCTGAGGGATAGTGGAAATGCTGATCGAGAAAGGTTTTGTCAAAGGAAGAGAAATGTATATTTTCAGATATTATAAATACAATCATCTACTCTGATTGCTATTTAAATCCATCAATTGCCTTGAAATGGATATTCCATTAGAACAATTTTATTCATAAATTCCTTCTCTTAAGCATTTTGAAAGCATAACGTGGACATCTGAAGTTAGAGCTCTCTTGCAATAAATTAAAACTCTCTATGAGCATTAAGATTGTGGCTCCTAGTTGCAGCGTAAATTTGAAAAAGCATCATCATGGAATTCTTGGTGGGTTCGATGAGGGAGAAAAGCACCCTTCAAAATTACCAAAAAAAAAAAACTTGTAAACTCTTTTAAAAAGATTTCAGGAAAAAAAAAAAAAAGAAAAAGCAATGGTTTTCTGGAAAACCATGGCCAAAAGACTAAAAGTCGATGTTTTTTTAAAAAGACATCTGTTTTTCTCCTAGGGAAAAGGCAATGATATTTTAAAAAACCATCACCAAAAAAAATTGAAAGCCAAGGGCTTTTCAAAAAAGCGTTGGCTTTTCTTGTAGGAAAAAGGTGATGGTTTTCTTAAATTCTGCAAAAGCATTGGCTTTTATCTTTTGGTGACGGTTTTCCAGAAAATTGTCACCTTTTTCCCTTTTTTTTGGGTATTTTTTTGCTGAAATTTTTTTGAAAGAGTTTACAAGTCTTTTTTATTTATAAGTTCGAAGGTGCAAATGATTTATGATTGTGCATATCTGTTTGGCTTTGACTTTGTTTGTATTTCCAAGTGCGGTCGAACTCGGAAAGGTATCGTGATAGGGAAAATGGGAGATCTGGTATGGAAGGGAGCACAAGAACAAGCAGTGGAAACTTGCAGCCTGAAACTTCAACCAATTCTTTTATGGTGGCCGTGCCAACTATTGTTCTATTTGGGTCCCGACCATTTTCTGGTCAGTTGCCTACCATTTTATAGTCATGTGAACGTTTAGATGAGTGTGGTAGCAGTTATGAAGAGATTGGATGGAAGCAAGGACTCAGGTGACATAGGCAGTGGTGGGGACCCGGACGTGGCATCAGCATTTAATGGATAGCCTTGTGGATTTGGGTCAGCTCAAAGACATGGATCCAGAGGAAGCAAATCTAGGCAAGTAGTGTGAAGTCCAGCCGCACCAACCACAGCCATCATTTTTGACAAATGGACATTGCTGCACCGAATTCCAAATTGATCAACAATTGTGGGCTAAGCTGTTGAAGATTGTGGCCTTGTAAGCCTATAAATAGGCTCCTTCCCGTTGCATGCAAACCAAGCCAAGTGAGCAAAGCTCAATATTATCCCAAGTGAGGAATATTGAGAGAAAACTCCGAGAGAGAGAGTGTTTAAGTTCCAGAGAGAGCTTGAGAAAAGAGTGAGCAATTCCAGAGAGAATTGGAGGGTGTAGGGAGAGATTCCACGTGAGAATCCAAGAGAGAGAAGTTTTTGTATTTTTGTATTCTATTTCAAGAGAGTAATAGAATTCTTTTTATTTTCTTCTCATATTTCTTCTCTAACGTGGTCAGAGAACCACAACAAGTAGTAGAGAATAGAGAATGTGATGGTAGACGTGAAGGGAAATGGGAAAGGAAGGGAAGGGAAGCACGTGGGAACACATTTTTGGGAGGAAAATTGGCTTTCTAATCTGGACTATTAATTTTAATCAAATGATCAATAATACCAGCATATTTTTTATCCAGATAAAACATGGTCAGGACTGTCCTAACAGTAGGAAAACTCTATATGTATATATGTGTATATATATATATATATATATATTTAAAGTATTATTTTAAAATTTAAACATTAAATTCCAACTAAATGCTAGAGTGCGACCGAGATCGGCAACAAAATACACGTGAACTAGCTCCTGGAATGCCAAAGCATAATCGATTCTCGAAAACCTTTGAAATAGGACCAATTCACAGGAATGTTCAAGGGGGACTAGTCAAATTTATTTTGGGATTTGTTTTGTCATTATTTAAGAGTGCTTTTGGAAAGCAAAGTCATGGAGGGACACATATATAATTCAACTTGTGCATGCAAAGTACAATTGAGACATTTTGCATAAGTTTGTAAAATACCTTACTTGCCCTTTACTCTTCTAGCCTATATATAGGACCAACACTTTAGGTAAAGCTTAATATTTTGGATTTGTCGGAATTTTTGGAGCTTGAAATTGTTGGAATTGAATTTTGGTTTTGAGATTAAGTTTTGTCGAATGGTTTTAAAAGAATTAAAAGAAATTTATTTTTTCTTGGTTTCAGGTTTAATTCATTTATGGAAAGGATTTATTTTTTTCTTAATTTTTTAGGTTAAGTTGAAATTTCTTTAATTTTTGGGAGACCTTGGATATTTGAAATTTAATTTATTTTTACAGTTAAGTTTAATTTTCTTGAAAATTTGGAAATTTAATTTAAGATATTTTGATGTTAAGAAATGATTTTCTTGATTTTTGGGAGTCATTTGGAAACGTAATTTAATTTATTTGAGTTTTATTTTTGGAGTTGATATTAAATTCTTGAGGTTGAATTTAATCTTGAATTTAAGTTTAATCTAGACCCCTAATGTTTATGTTAGTTACGATTTAATCTTTTAGGTTTTAAAAATTACAAATATCACCCCTAAAAGGGCCATGGATAACATTATTTGGGTGTGAATAAAAAAATTAGGAGAAAATATGATAACTTTTTTAAATTTAAAAGAAAGTTGATGATATTTTTGAAATTAGAAGAATTAATTTATATTTAAGTTAAACCTTAGAAGGAGATGTATGAAATTAATCCTTAATTTATTTAAGTGGTTTTGTGGATGCATCGGATTTATTGGATTCAATTTCTAATATATTGGAAGTATTGATTAATATGTGAATTTGGTATGCAAGTTATGGAGATTGGATTTCTATTGTGGAGTTAGAATTTTGTTTGGATTATGGAGTTGGTTACTAAAGCGCTTTACTGTTTAATTTGGAGATTTATGTAGGAAGACAAACTATTTTGGATTTGCTGTTTTGGTGTTGGAATTTACTGTCTTGTAATGGAAGTGAATCTTCTATGATTCTCCACTTTTTTTTATTTGAAAGTTATTGTTTATAAATGAATGGATTAAATTCTGGGATTGGATATTAATAGATATGTGATTTTGTCCTAAACCAAGGAGTGCCTTAACGGGTTTCGAGAGAATGTTCATTTCTAGACTAAGGTTTTCGCAGTAGGCACCGTTTATGAACAGGAGTTTTGTAAATTTTTTGTGCACCTATATATATATATATATATATATCTATATTAATGCATGACACACATAAGCATGGTTAAGGATCTATGCTTTGTCTGGAATCTATTATTGAGTTTGTAATTGTGTATAAGACATAATATATTTTTGTAAATATATATATATATATTTTTATATTTATATTTATATTTATATTTATACTATATCGTGCATAACATGCATTTGAGCATATTAGCATGTCATGATTTTACTGGAAATTATTTTACTGAGTTTAGTTTTGGAAATTGATTGATGGTTCTGATATTTGGGATTTTATACATGAAATTATCATTTCAATTTAGATATAGTTTAGACCTGAAGCTTGCCTGATCTTGTATTGGATTATGATTTAGAACCTAGAGTTTACTAGGCTTGGTTTTATGGATATGGATTATAGGTTGACCCCAGAGTTTGCTTGACTAGTGTACAATTTGATTATTGATTATTAATTATTTAATTATTTGGATATGGATCTGGAAATGGTTTATTATATCTTGTGAATATTGTTCTGAGGTATCTATCTTTTATGGGTATCGAACATAGTGTAATATTCTGTTACCTATTTGGTGAGTTGGTATTTTCTACAGACTAAAAAAAGGCTATTATTTTTAAGCAGAGATGATGTTTATGGTGATTGTTGAGTCAATTTTTATGTGTTGAGAATTTTCATGATTCAAAACATTGTGTTGTAAGTGACCCAGCATTAGATCATGCCAAATCATGAAAAACAAATCTTAATTAGGAATTTTAAGTCAGTTAGAGACCTTTTCATATTCATTAGGTGATTAAGCAAACACTTTTGTACACATTATTTAACAGATAATCCAAATTTGTTTTTTACTAATTTTTTATATTTTTACTTGGGTTCACAATTGAGATATTTTAATTTTGGCTGAAAATAATTTCATAATTTTTTGGAAGTCAAAGTACTAATTGTGAGCAATACTTGAACATAGTTGGTAAGATGCTCTTAGAACAATGTTGAGGCATCCTTGGAACAACATCCTGCCTGTGTTAGTTTCTAGCTGCTGAATCTATGTCGTTTGAACTACGTCTATATATGTGAAAAGATTGAAGAGAGCCATAATTACCAACCAATCAGGCTTTTTTACTTTATTTGTGAGTTTCCATAACTAATGCAAACAAGTTAGTTGAAAAATTAAGGCTAAGTGAAAGTTTTTTAAAAAAGGAATTGGAGCAAGCTAAGGAAACTATTTAGAAGCTAGTTACTAGAATTGCAAAACTTGGTCATATCTTGAGCATAAGAAAGGAATCACATCCAAGAGAGGTATTGGATACATTGATAAAGTTTCGACCCCATCCAATTCAAAGACTACCTTATAAAGCTTGACAAGCAAATTCCACATGAGGATATTGCAAAAGCAAAAATTCCTCCAAAGAAAGTTGAAAGGTGTAGTGAAGTTAGGAATAACTATACCTACCATCACTTAAAGGAGAACCAAATCACAAGTTCAATGGGCTTCTCATGAGTTTTATTGTTCCCCCAATGAAGTAGTCATTCCTAGTTATCATCATTGTGCTAAGAAGGGCCCAAAATAAGATCAAATTATTTTCAATTAAAAATGGAACACAAGAGAAGACCAAAGTGAAGAATCAAAGTCCTAAAGCCACAAGCATCTGATTCCATAGAGTTCCTTCAATGCATCATCCTCCTAGACCTAGTTTGGTTCCTGTTTGTTACCATTGTGGCCCTAGATGTTTTGAGTTGAGAAGATTGAGTATCACTAGATAGTTTTTCTAGTGGAAATTACCTTGATGGTATTAGAATGAATGGACTTTTGAGGAAGATTCATGGATTGATTGTAGACATAACCAAGGTATCTAATTTCAACAAAATGGAAGCAGCAAAAAAGAAAAAAAGCAAAAAGAAAAAGAATGTGAGGAGTAAGGAAGGAAGAATAAAGATCATAAACATTGACTGGAGAATAAAACGATAAAATGGAGCTTCCAATCCTTCTTTGCCTGTTTTTGTTGCTATATAGATTACTTATTTTTACATATGTACTTGATATTGTGTTAGCGAATTATTCTCAATTAAGAGTTCCTTAGTTAGATAATTTAATTATTTTAAGTGAGACTAGGTGATAATGTATCTTTATTTATTATTATTTTTTGTCAAAGTTTAGGTTTTGCAAGGAATGAGATAAATTCATATTCATTGGTCATGAAACCTTACGAAAATTTCTAAAATAATTTTGCACGGGCATCTATTTATCATGACATTATTATTCTTTAAGTGATTGAAATTTTCATTGTCAGTGTTGATTTAGTTGAAACAATTTTAAAATATGCAATCCTACATTTATTAGGGTTCTGGAGCTACATATTATCAATAAGATAACTCTTCATGAATAAGTCATCTTTGTATTTTCAAAATTAAAATGTATTTTTAAGGCATGTGAAATTGATATTAAAAAAAGAAAAAAAAAAGAAAAGAAAAGAATATTGAATACAATAAATAAATATATAAAAAAGGAAAATTCAAAAAGCATTAGAGAGGAGGAGTCTACTTGAGATAAAATAGCTTTTTGTTTTGAATCTTATTCAAGGTTGGATATTTTATGAAAAATATATTTATTCCAAATTCTTTATGTTCTATCTTTGATAAATTAGGTTTTCAAAAATGTGATTATATTTTTTTATGCATTAGTCATACATTTTATGCATATTCTTGATTTTTTATCTAGTTTTAGTTAAATAAATTTTGATGTGTACAAATTTCTTTGAAAGATCTTTGCTTGACATATTTGAATATTAAAGTGATTTTTGTCGAAAAATAAGTTTTCTCTAGTTTTAACAATGTTTTAGCATAAAATCCATTTGATCATTATTTTATTTTATGAGATTAATGTTCTTCACGGAGTTGTTCTGGAGTCACTATTTTTTTTTTCTTTTACCATTGTGTAGTCAACTTTTGATATGTTGGGCCTTTATGGCTGTACAAGGGATTTAGGGTTTATTTCTCATACTTTTGCATTTTCCTCTATATTCTTTTTTCTTTACGGATTTTTTTTGCATTTTGTGTCTCATTTTATGATTGTTTATTCGTTTTACATTGTTTTTTTTGTATTATTTTTTTCGTGCATGATGATTCTTTTGTCATATGTTTTGATAAAAAAAAAGGAGAAGATTTATTGGCTTTACCCATTATTAGATTGTGTATTTCATTTCCATATGATGTTAGAGTTGAAGGCATATACTCACTTATGAGTTGAGTTTGGGTAAACGTTTTTGTTTGCATTAGCTTAGAAGGAGCTTATTGTTGTTTTATTTTAGTTCACTTTATTTCTTGTGTGACTACATTTTATGTTGTATTTCTGCCACACATACATTTTACCAGTTTGTTTTTGGATGTGTATATGGTTAAACACATCAAATCATTTTTAAAAGAACTTTTAAATCCACTTTTTTAGAAACAACAATATCAATATGCAAAACTAAATTTTTTTCAAATAACTTTCCAGGACCATAACTTAAACAAATGTATTAAATTTCTTTGAAATCTCAAAACCATGATATTTTACAGATTTATGCTTAACTTTGATCATTTTTAGAACATAGGTAAGAAGCTTTAGAAAACATTTTTCCAATGCATTAAGTACCAAAATCATTATGTGCAAAACATATCAAATGCAAGGCAATGTAATAAAAATCCTATTCAAATTTCCCAATTCCAAAAGACCCCTCTATATTAAGTATTTATCAAAAATACTTTAATGCACTATAAAATAGATTGTCGAATTATAAGAAAAAATAGTTCCACCCATTTTATAAATTTACAACAAAATACTTACCAAAACAATGATACCAAATAAAAATTTAACTCATACCAATCCAAGAATTTCAAAGTAAGATACTTCGATGCATGATATGCAAAAATGCATTATAATTCAATAAAAATTCCATTCATAAAACCCAAGTCCAATAAAAAGATTCAACATAACTCGTAACGCAAAATATACTTCAATGCATGCTATGCATGATGCATTATACATATATAGAAACATAAGGGTTTAAGAAAATCCTCCCATTCATAAACATAGCCTTCAGGAACCTAATCAATACATAGTTCTCCTTGTCAATCTCTTTTAGGTGTACATTTGTCCCGGACAAAACCATAACATCATCATTCCTAATCCCAAAAACAAAACAGTTTAATTCCAAACAACAATTCTCAACTTACAAAGAAGTGAAGAACCATGCAAAATTAATTTTTAATCCACTAAATATTGTATCTCAAACACCAATATATTAATACCAAAACAATTTCTCTTTCTATCAAAATTTTCAATTAAAAGACTGAGATGCATTAACAACCTAAATCCAAATTAAATTTAGCAAATCCCAAACACAAAACCAATAAAACCAACATGCAAACTCAAAATCATCATCTTTATCACAATTCTATACCATCACTGGCACAAGCACTCCACATATGAAATTCACAAACATGTTCCAAAATTCACCTCAAAATCCACATGTGATTTCCTTCATCAATTGATCTAAGAAACTTACCAAATGAGTTCAACAAAACTCTAAGGCCTACTCAAACCTGAAAGAGCCCTTAGGTGAGGAAAAAAATGAGGCTTTAACTTGCTAAAAAATTTATAAGATATTTCAAAAAAAATAATAGTAATTAATTTATAGCAATAAATAGTAAATGATTTTCAATAGTAAATAGTTATTTGAAATTTATTTTGCTTGCTTTCTGAGATGCAAAGGTAGAAATTAAGTTTTTATATTCTAGTTTCATTAACAAATCCTTCTCAATAGATAACATTGCTAGTCCATTCAATCTTTCATATGGCATAGTTGTTCTTAAGTAAGATTTGATTAATTTTAATTTTGAAAAACTTCTTTAAGTGAAAGCAACAATTAGTGGTATTGTTAATAAAATTCTATAGGTAATCAATGCATTTGGAAAAGAGTCTAATCTTTTATGTAATTTAATATTTCTATTAGTGTATTTCTTTCAACTTCTATAATTTCTTTTAAAACTTTTAGTTCAGAAAACAAATCTAAACCATCAATATCAAAAAACATATCATGTTTTAAAAAATTTTCAAGACTAGGACAAAATTCTTTCAAATCATCAACATTTTGTGACTTTTATTTTTTAAAATCATATAAAAAAACAAAGACATTTTCATATTTTGTAGATTGTTCAAATCTACTATGAATTGAAGAAAGAGCTTGATCAACAACATAAATAAAATAGTCAATACGAAAATATTGCTTAGCTGATTGAGATTATTCATAACTTCATAAAAACAATTTTCCCTTATAGCTATATGTTTTTCGTGAAATATAGATTCTTCTCCATACTATGTAGATGTAAAACCTCTTTCTCTATAATTTTCAAAAAAAGTAAAAAAACACCTTTTAAGATTATTTATAGTAATATCAATTTGCATTTCTTTAGGCTGTAAGTATTTACTAACAAAGTTAATAGCTAATAATATACCATACTAAATGTCCATTCCTAATAAGAATTCAAAATTTTCACATTTATATGTTGCTAAATAATTAGCTTCACTTCTTATTTTATTAGTTTTGCTAATTCCATCAAAGTATTTCTAATTTGTGGAGCTTGAAATTTTATTGCCTTAACACTTTCAATTTTATTGCCTTAACACTTTCAATTTGTGGAGCTTGAAATTTTATGACAAGAATTTGATTGTCAAACTAATTGTGATGAAATGAGTGTTTCTTATGTTTTGCATTACATACTAATTTTATTTATTTTGGTTTTCATTTTTTTATGTTAATATGTAATGGAAATACTAACTGTATTTTAGTTTTCAATTAATACAACTTTTTTTCATACTGTTTACTACTCAATTGGGGGGGTGGATTCAAGCCCACCTTGATATTAAATCCTTGCCACATTCCTACATCCAAATGGTAAATACTATAGTTTTAAGTTTGAATATCTCATCTTTAATTTAAGATATAGCTAACAAAGATCTTTCCCTAACTATTTATGAAGATGCATGCATCATAACCTATCCAACAAGTTTTTAATTATAAAATTTACTTAATAGGAAGATGCATGCAACATAAACCATCTAACAAATTTTTATTTACAAAATTTACTTAATTTTAATCTTTTACCGCTGCCAAAACTAAATGCATGCTTTTTATAGATTTTGAATTATATGTATGATACGCAATTTCAAATTTCAAAACAAAGTTATAGTGAGTTAAATTTTTGTTGGATAGTTTACTAGTCTATAAATATTAAAATGGGTAGCAATAAATGCATTTGACAGTTATATCATCTACCTTTAGAAATAAACACCATATATACAATGAGTTTGATTTGAGGTAGCCGTATATTAATATATATTTTAAATTTTGACAATTAACTTATATTAAGTTTTAATTAAGGTGTGTCATGGAGCCTTCACATTCTTTATCATCAAGAATTTTATAGGGATTTCTACTCATTTTTTTGGTTGCTTTGATCAATTCCTTGATCTTCGACACCCTTGGTCAATTAGATAAATTTTCGAGCTCAACATAAAATTTTATTATTTTTTTAACGTTGTCAATTGATGATTAGTTAGGTTATAATCTCAAAAAATCATTTTTATATTAAAACAAAACTATCTAAACTACTAAAATATGTTTACCTTGTAATAGAATGATTAGTTTTAGTTTGGAATTGATTAATTAATAATTTTCATTGCTAAACATTGTCAAATATAATTGGCTTTTAACAAGAATTTCATTGAATTTTAGGTGATGCTATTAAGATTTTCGACTTGCCAATTGATTTTGTATTTTGAATTGCTACAGCAGCAACACAGGTAAATTTATATTGTAAATACAATATGAACATGACCCAAAATATTTTATAATGCTTCATTAGCATAAATAAAAGAGATTGGCATGAAAGCACCCTATGCTATGTTATTTTTCACATATTGTACTCCAAACAATTATTTTTGACATTTTTCACCCTGAACTAACAAAAAGTACACACTTTTGGCCTTTTCTAAATTTTCCATTGAAATCATTAACAGAATGAGCATGTGCTACTCACATGACCTTAATGTGTGAATTTTTAGTCTTTTTCTAAATTTTCCATTGAAACCATTCACAGAATGAGCATATGCTGTTCACATGAACTTAATGAAAGCATAAAGAAAGTCTTTTCACACCCATAATTCACCTCATCTATCCTCTTATTCTTCTTCTTCAAGCTAGTTTTCACTTTGATACGAATGTAGGTCGACTTACTTATAAATCCGTATTATATTAGTCCTGATCAAAATTAAATTTAGATTTAAATTATCACCTTGACCCTTAATCAATTATGATTAGAAACCTTGTTATATATCGAAGACACCACAATAGATTATAGAATATCATATTGATAAGTCAAAGTAGAACACTAGGTGTTCTAGGTGTTCTAAAAGAACGAAAAGAAATCTTTCTAACAAGTAATTTTTCTGAATGAAAAGCTGATTACACTATTAAGAAAATAAAGCCTTTAAATAGAATAGAGTTACAAGAATCAAATCCCTGAGGCAATAGATGAAAATTGGCCAATAAGGTTAAACAAAAGGTAGTTGCCAATTTTCCTATGTCTTTCTTATTCTAATTTACATTAATTAATTCCTTAATTTTGAAAGCGGAATTAATTAGTTTATAATCAAAAATATTAAAATTCAACATTTCTAAATTAATTGTCCAGCAAATAATTAAACAAAAACAAAAAACAAAAGACTATTTCCTAATATAAAAGTCAAATTTCAATTTTGGAAAGTAGTTGACTAGCTTTCCAAATAAGCTGTCCTTGGCCAATCTCAAGCTAATTTAGGCTCCAAATTTGATCCAATATGCCATGTAGGATGCCTAGTAGGATTAGAATTGGTCTCCACATATTGAAATTGATTGAAATAGTCAAAGTTTGCTTGAAATGCAACTAAAACCACCTTTCAGCGCCATATATGCAAAACCGGCCAATGTTGGAAGCTTGGACACCATTAGGCATGCTTTTATGCTCTTACCTTTGCTGTAACATGATTTTGCGACCTCTTCAAAAGCTCAAGCATGCTCATAGGTTTCCAATCTCGCCCCTTGCTGCTTGGAACCTTCAAATGCACCGAAACAGCTTTTCGGGTCCATTTCCATCTTTAAAACCTAGATATTCAGCACAGGCTTAGATTCTTTTGGTATTATTATGCCTTCTTGAGAATTAATTACAACTTATATGAAACTAATAAGATTGTCTTTAAACCTCTTAGCTTGTGCCCTAATAATTGGTCCAGTCTTTCGGTATATAGGATCAACACCCCAGTAAGTAGGTGATTGTGCTGGTGGATTCTCATCACCCCTTTGGGAATTTCTACCTCTATCACTTGCACTTTCTCCAGATCCACATTTTATAATATAAATAAAAAATCAGATCTCATATTCATTTTCCTTATTACAATGTTAAAGCCATAGTCTCCTAAAAAGATAAATAAAATAAAAATAAAGGGCTAAAATAGAATCAAATGTTTTAATCAATTTAATTACTTCTCTAGAAAGTATAATCTTAACAAATTCCTTGCTTCAGTACATACAAACACTCATTTAAATGTTGCCTTTCTTCTAAAAAAGAAAAAAAAAATTATTATGTTAGAAAAATTGCTTTGAAGCTTGTGGTCTATCCATAAAGTTTTACTTTTCACAAAATGATAATTAAAATTTAATTAAAAAGAATTACCCATTAATCATAACACAAAGTCATCCATTTCATGTCTCTCTTTTATGACTTTCTCTTCAAAGAAGTCCACTTTATTTCCATTTTTTATTTTCTTTCGAAGTCCAGTAAAAAAAAAATATATATTGCATAAAAGGAATTTCTCATATGCTCTCCTCTGATCTTAAACAACACCTTTCTTCCAACAAAATGATAGCAAAAGAAACCACCACCCATGGATGATATGAAGAAGAAGAAGAAGAATAAGAAGAAAAATAGATGGATTTGCAGTGATTACATAACCTTTGCCTCTGCACTGCGTGGATGATATGAAAGAAAAGGGGAATCTTTACCTCTACAATGCATGAATAATCTAAAGAAGAGGAAGTGAATGGATGAGGTGGATTATGGGTGTGAAAAGACTTCCTTTGCCTTTTCATTAAGGTCATGTGAGTAGCACATGCACACCTGTTAATGATTTCAATGAAAATTCAAAAAGGATCACCAATGCATTTTTTTATTTGTTCAAGGTGCAAAATGCCAAACACAATTGTTTAGGATGCAATGTGCAAAAGATAACATAGTACAGGGTGCTGTTATATCAATATCTCTAAATAAAATTATCAATTAAATATGTAAATAGAATGATCATCCAAAAAGTGAAGAAGAGGCCTAATACTTGCGATGAATTTATTAAAAAATTTCCAGGTAAAATTAATTTCATGACATTTCTTTTATCATTGACTATGTAAGAGTAATATAGCATATATTTTACTCTCTAGTTGTACTGATTGTTTTCTTTCCATCACTAATTACAAAACCTACACCTCGAGATTCTACCTACAAACCAAAATGACTTAATATACCATTTTATTATACTGTTGCTCCAAAATAATAATAATATAAACTACTACTGTGATGACCAATATGGGTAACTATATGGTATTGGTAGGCTACCTGATGTCGATTTCCACATGGCTTAAGTATGGATTAGGATATTCAAATGTAATGATAGCCACCCTTATAATGCCAAGGCCTTTTTGGAGTGGTTGACTTCAGAGTTTAAAAGAACTTCAAAGTTAAGTATATTTAGGTAAGAGTAGTCTAAGAATAGGTGACCTTCTAAGAAGCTCTAAACCATATCTAGTATAGTGGCTAAATTGTGGATAATATTGGCAAAGAGTAACATGTCTGCCAATAGTGGTAGGGTGTTGCGAATGGTATCAGAACCTATACTCTGCCAGAAGTATACCAGCAAGGATGCTCGACGAAAATGTGTCAGCAAGGATGCTAGGCCATAGGGGAGTGGATTGTGATCACCAACATGGGCGAGTATGGGGAACTAATGGGCTACTTGGTGTCCATCCTAAATCGTCCAAGTGTAAATCAAGGAATGATTCAAATACACTGATATTCACTCTGATAACACCAAAGATTTTTTAGAGTGGTTAGCTTCAGGGTTTGAAACAATTTCGAAGTTAAGTGTGTTCAAGCGAAAATAGTCTAAGGATAGTGATCTCGTGGGAAGCTTTGAAAAAAAACACCCCATGCCTAAGTGTGTTCAGGGGGGTGGATTGTGATGACCAACATGGGCGAGTGTGGGGAACTAATAGGCTATTTGATGTCCATCCCACATCGTTCAAGTGTAGATCAAGGAATGGTTTAAATACAATGATAGTCAATCTCATAAAACCGAACCTTTTTTAGAGTGGTTACCTTCAGGGTTTGAAACAATTTCGAAGTTAAGTATGTTCAAGCAAGAATAGTCTAAGGATAGTGATCTCGTGGGAAGCTTTGAACAAAAAATCTCATGCCTAATATGGTGGCTAAATTGGGAACAATATTGGTAGAAAGTGACAGATCTGTCAATGATGGTAAAGTGTTACAACTAAATTATTAGAGATCTTTCATTCACACCACACTAAGTAAAAATACAATAGATTAATCATAGAATTGCTTATAAAAGCCAATTAACTAATTATGATAATAAATTTAGTACAATGTCATAATTAACATTATTAGCATTCAATAAAAGAACCACAATGCTTTTGGGGTGAGAAGGTTATGACCAAGAGCAAGCTAGCTTGAAGTGTTAGCAACAAGCAAGCTTTTGGTGATGCTCTTGGGAATGGTTGTGTGTGAGTTGTGTTTTTAGGTTTTGGTTATGGTGTTTTCTGGTTTTTAGGGTTCCTAGAGTGTTCTAAGGTGTTGAAGAAGAGATAAGAAGAAGGGGACCACGTTGCTTTTGAAAAATGAGGCTTGGATCTTTAGCCATTTCATTCATTTTGTAATATAAGCTTGAAATTACAACTAGTTCACACATGCCAAGCATGTGAGCTTACAAAATGAGTAAAGTATTTGAAATTTAAAAAAGTAAAATGGTCAACACCTAACTTTTCATACACAAAAGAGTCAAAAACCAGCTGCAACATGTCTATTCCAAATATAGTAAAAAGTGGCACATGGTTTTGAACTAAGTTCCTATTGTTTAACTAGTTTGGGTAAACAACCAAACTAGCTTCACCTACTAGTTCCCCTTTGTATCTGCTTATGAAACTTGGTTTGAAGCATCCTTGGTCATCAATAAATATTGTTCCAAGAGCTAGGAAAGTTCTGGAACCGGATCATGGGCCAAACAGCTCCAAAACTGGCCCATACTCTGCATACTGGGCCCATCAGATACAGCAATCTGTTTGGAATAGAAAATGGACTTTCCCATGTCATTTTGACCTGAAATTTGAACCAGAGTCTTCTATATATGTCTGTAGACATCCCTCAAAATGTCAGCCCAAAAATCCATTTGCAACCTGAGATATAAGATAAATAGTGGAGCTATGTTGCTGGAAATTATGAATCCAGCACCATAGGCATTTCAAGCATAACATTCCTACTCTTTTGTGCATAATTTTGCCTATAATTTTGCATACATAACTTAGGCACAAAACATTATCAAAATATACCTTGCATAAATTAAAACATACAAAAAAATATAAACTCATAAAAGGAAAGGATTTGATACCAAGGTGTGCATGCTAGCCGGTGACATGCACCATCAAGTGGCAAAATTGCCACACTTCAACAAATGCTACAAACCAGAAGAAAACTATAAACACCAAAACTTGATAGATATTTAACCTTCCTTTATAATCATATGCCAACTCTTTACGTGGTGAATGCTGACAAAGCCAATAAATAAAATGCTAGAACAACCTTAAAAAAAATGAAAAAAATAAAAAAAAAAAAGAGGGAAGAGGGGTGAATACTTGGGGGTACTCGGTGGGTTAACTTAGAAAAAATATTTATAATAATAATAAATAATTGAAAGAGAATGAAGAGACCGAATCCCAATTAGGTCGACACTCCTTGATCAAACCCACATTAATAGCTAAAAGGCAATAAAAAAATTAAGAAAATTACAAAGTTCCAGGAAAACAAAAGAAGCTAAAAAAAACCAACAAACTGGCAAGGGATTAAGCATAAGCTTAATACAAAAACAAAAAGAATAAAGCCCAAGTAAATCATCAAAATGAGCAGCTAAATTATAATTTGGGAGATAAAACTGCCAATTAGCTGAAAAGTCCAATGTAGCAACTTCAGAAAGAAGATTTTCACTCAGCTCCCTTCCCTATAAATATGAAAGATTCAAAAATTAATCATGAAAATGAAATGCTAACAAACTGACCAAGGGGCTCTAAACCTCCAAGCAACCTGTAGAAAATATCTATAAGAATAATGAATAAAATAAGAATAATGATAATGTTGGCGATAGTAATAAGGATGATAATAGTAATAAAAACAATATAAGTTTATAAACAAAATTAAATATAAAGGTCTTCAAAATATAAATTTGAATCAATAGCCCAAACATTTAAATTCTCAAATACCAAAACTAATCAGGCATTTCTTTTCTGAAAAGTAAAATATAGCTATACCCTTTACATAGCGAAGGTATCTCCATGTTAAGCGACGTTTCGCCGAGCAAGTTTAGACTGTATCATGAATCATCCTGAATCAAGTTTACACCCCTACCATTGTCTTTGGTTGGCTAGACCAAGCTAGTAAGTTTGAGCCTCAATCTTTCATAATCCAAATTAAATAAAGGCTTATTTACAATGATACCCCCTAATCTTTAGGGTTTGTTCTACTTTATTCCTAAACTTATGAAAATGGTAGAATTGCCTTCTATAATAGTGAAATGTTGCCACAATACTCCCTACCTTCAGTTCCCATCTAGTTTTGTCATCTTCTTACCCATGTTCAGTGCACATGCCTTGCCAAAAACTAAAACAAGGTTATTTTTGTCTTTGTTGCCCTCCATCTCTTTCTTTCCCTCTCTTGCTCCCTTTCTTCGCCATCTCCACAAACCCACTACCACCACTACCATATCAGAAACTATAACCACCATCGCATCAAATACCCACCACTCCACCTTTATTATCAAAAATCATTACCACCACGAACTCTGCCTATGAAAGTGAAACATTATGGTCCTAATAATCCATTTCCAAGTTTCAATCTTCCATCCAATCTCTCTCCTCCATCTTTTCTCTCCTCCATCATAAACAATCCCACTCTTTCTCTCTTTCATGATCTTAAATCCCCTCCCTCCTTTTCCAACCTTACTTCGGTGTTACCGGAACAACCTTTGCTGCTGGTTCTATGATACCTTCTGTTGTAGTGACCCTTCCCCCCAATTTGTTTTACTCCCCTCATCCCTGCCATCACTGATCACTTGAACTTTATTATGGTAAGATTTATGAAATCCCCATTGTTTACAGCAAATGGGCAATTATAATATTAATTTTTTATATAACTAAATTAAGAAGTAAAAAATAAAGTTTTGAGATCCAATTTGAAAGGCTATAAAATTACCTGCATTTGGTTAGTAAGAAGAATGAGAAAGCTTTTGATATTGAAGTTACAGACACCCATTTCGTATTTTGCAAGACTTGAAATGGATTTAAGGAGTTATAATTTGAATTTTTAATTTATTGATCATCAATTCATCATATACCATTATCATCATATAGCTTTAATAGCCGATTAATTAGCTAGTCTCAAGATTTTACCACTAATTGGGCCACATCATACGGGATAATTGAAAGATGCCTACTTACTAAATTGGGAGAGTATACATTGTGTTTGAAAGCTAACTAACCCAACTCCTAAATAAAAAATTATATGCTGAGTTTTAACATTTTGTTAAATATCTATGAGAAGGGTCAGTAAACACCTATTGCAGGTTCAAGTTCTAGACAGTGTGGATGGTAGCTTGCTAGAATAAATTGCATAATTCGATCCATATCTTGAGGTTTATATATGAAATTGAACTTTAATCACAAGATCTCTAATTAAGGAAAGAAAAACTGAGATGAGAGGTGGAAAGAGAAAAAGCATAAAAGGAAGATCTAAATTAATAGAGAGAAGGAGAGAGGAGGCAGATGTGGAGGTTAAGATATTTTTTAAGGCAATTTTCTTCACAATTTTTTACAGTGTTTAAACAATCCCAAAGATTGGGGGTATTGTTACAAATAAACCTTAAATAAATATCCACAATCAATGATATGTCATATTAGTCATATGATATTCACAGCCCATAGACATCTTGTGCTAGAATCTATTTCACAATAATAATCATGCTCGTAAAAATATTCAACATAGCAAGGGCATACCATAAATAATACATTTCCAAAACCACACAATAGAGCTTAAAATACCATTATACTTTATATACCAAAGTAATTAAATTCTTTAGGCAATTTCAATTCGACAATGATAAATTAAATATTATTATTTTATTAAATATCCCACTCACAAATATAGCAACCCCTAGATCGATTCCATATGCTGCTCTCATTAGGCTCCTATGTGTAGTGTTTCTTCTTTTGAGAAGTTACAAAAATAGTATTAAATATTTTTTCAATATATAATAGCGTTACCAATAAAATAATTACACATATGCCTACCAAAATATAAATTTAACAATTCCACATCACTTACCATGTCACCAAACAAAACCATGTCAACGTAACACGTTGTGTACCATGTCATCTATGCTTACCCCATCATCACCCATGTCATGTTAGCTTGCCATATTAGTGGGCACTCCCCCACCTAACCCAATCTGAACAGTCAATAAATTCATAATTTCCTATTAGAAATAAAATAAAGTAGCATGATTTTAGAATTTCTTACATGGAAGAACACAAAGTCTCAATTCATAAACAACTTTGCTGAGAACCCCTTCCCCCCAAAAATCCAAAAATCAAGGCTGGTGGTTATCCTTTTTCATTTCCACTCCTCTAGGTTTCAAAAATTAAACCAATTTCACATGCAAAACCAAATCAAATTCTCACCATAACTACAAATTTCAATTCACTAATATCCATTATCATCACCATCAACCTCTACGGTTACTGGTAAGCTTGCATGTGCAGGTTTTATAGCTACAGCAGTCCAAAGCTTGCCCAAACCTCCAACCCATTTCCAAAACATTCCAATCTCCACCAAAGATATATGCATCTTGTCAAACTTCACCATCTCAACCCAAAACCAACAATTTCAAAGAGTCCTACCTAGATTTTTCATCAGTGGCAAGATTTGATGAATCTAAGTTATTAAACTTTGAACCCAACGATAGAAGCCTTGAATTTGGTCCTCAAATCTTACATGCGGCTTTGAATTCTAAAACTAAGCTAACATGGAGAATAAAAAGTCAAAGCTAAGCTTAAATCCGCTACCAGAATAACAACTCCGTTGAAGGTTTTTTTAGCTAGATGAATTGGTCATGTAATTTTTTAATGTGAAATTTTAAACAAAATTGAGTTTGGAGGGTTGGTTAGCTTAAGAATTTAGGTTGTTAAAGGTTTGGGGTTGGGAAGAAGTTGGGGATTGGCTAAGTTCCTCTCATCTCAATGACAATCCGCCCGTACCCATACAACCAACTACTTGCTGAGATGCTGATATTGTGCAACTAAAGATAGGACCAATTACTAGAGTTCAAGCTAAGAGGTTTAAGAACAATCTTGTTATCTTCATACAAAGAGTAATTAAATCTCAAGAAGGTGTATTAATATCATAAGATTCTAAGCTCATGCTGCGCATCTAAGTTGGGAAGGCAGAAATGAACCCAATAAGCTATTTTGGTGCATTTAAGGACTCCGGGCAGCAAGGAGTAAGTTTGTGAGTTTATGAATGTGATTGAGCTTAAAAAGAACTAATAAAATCAGGCCAAGGTAGAAGCAAGGGCACCCAAGCATGTCATTAGTGTCCAAGCCTCTACATTGGTCGGGTTTTCTTGTTTGGTGTTGGGAAGGAGCTTACTTGCATTTTAAGCAAGTTTTGATTCTTCCAATCAATGCAACATGTGAGGACCAGCTTTAATCCTACTAGGCATCTTACATGGCAGTTGGATCAAATTTGGAGTCTAAACTAGCTGGAGATTGGACAAAGACAGCTTAGTTGGAAAGATAGTCAACTACTTTCCAAATCTGGAATTTTGACTTTTAAATTAGGAAATAGTCTTTTGTTTTGATTTTTATTTAATTATTTGCTGGAAAAATTAATTTAAAAATGTTGAATTTTAATATTTTTTATTGTAACTTAATTAATCCCTCTTTCAAAATTAAGGAATTAATTAATACAAATTAGAATAGGAAAGACTTAGAAAATTTGGCAATTTCCTTTTATTCATTATTATTGGCCGAATTTTTCTCATTGTTTTAGAGATTTACTTTTTGTGACTTTAGCCTATTTAAAGGCTTATTTCTTAATAAACAGAACCTCATTGATCATTCAAAAAAATTACAGTGAGAAAGATTTCTTTTTGTTCTCTTCGAATACCTAAAACACCGAATAGAGAATGTGTATTTTAGTTTGACTTATCAATAGAACAATCGATAACCTATTGTGGTGTCTTCATCATATAATAAGGTTTCTAATCACAAGTTGATTAGGGATCAAGGTGACCATTTGAATCGGAACTTAATTTCAATCTGGGCTAATTTAATACGGGTTTAGAAGCAAGTCGACCTAGATTCATATCAATCTCTCCCTCTTTGATGTTCTTGACAAGAAAGGAATAAGAAATAAGAATGAAAGAATAGACATAATGTTAAACTTAAGTAGAAAGCTATGGAAATTTTGTGAAGTCCCATTACTTGGACCATTTTTACCATGATGCTCTTACATAAACCTCATCTTCCAATAATGCTTAAAGGTAAAATTGTCCTTTCGTAATTAATTTCTACTAAAGTTCCAAGTAAAATAGCTAGTGGCGTTAGTTTTAAAAAATAAATTTGGTAGTTAATTTGCTTTTAGAAAATTTAAAAAATTTCAAGAAGTTTAGAAATTCCACTACTTAAACTTTATGTTGAACTAATAAACATTTTATTTGAGTTTTAAATCTTCTAATTAAAAATTTTAAGGTGTTACAGTTCTACCCCCTTTAAAATATATGTTGTCCTTGAAATTTTTCTTTACCTGAATAAATAAGGATAAAGTTCTCGCATCTCATTTCTTTTTCCCATGTTGCTTCTTTTGCAGTATGATTTTTGCACAACACGTTAACCAATGGAATGGTCTTGTTGCGAAGTACTTTATCTTTGTTATCTAGAAACTGGTTACTCCTCATAGGTTATTTCTTCATGAACTTTGATGGGGAAATTCTCCATAATATGGGACAGGTTAGGCACATTTTTTCATAACATTGAAACATAGAATACGTCATGTATTCTTGCCTATTCCGATGATAGAATAAACTTGTATGCAACAGATCCAACCCATTCAAAAATTTTGAAAGGTCCTACATATCAAACACTTAGTTTTGTCGCTTCCCAAATTGCATTATCCCTTTCCATGGAAGGAAATGTAGAAACACTTGATCAACAACCTCAAATTCTAAATCCTTCCTTCGTACTACATAGAACTTTTGTTGACTTTGGACAACATTTAAATGCTTTCTTGTGATCTGGTCCTTTTCTATGGAATCCTACATCATGTCTCACCTATAAATTTGTCTTTCCCCAACTTCATTCTAATATATTGGGGTTCTACATTTCCACCCATATAAGGCCTCAAATGGAGCGATCCCAATACTCAACTAATAGTTATTGTTGTATGCAAACTCAGTTAAGGGCAAGTATTCATCCTAGTTTCCCCTTAGTTCCATCACATGGATCCTTAACATATCCTCCAATATTTGAATTGTAAAATTTATTTACTTATCAACCTACAAGTGGAAAGTAGTACTGAAATATATTTTTGTCTTCAAAGCCTTTTGCAACATAGGCCAAAAACTTAAAGTAAACTATGGTCCCAATCCAACACAATTATCATTGGCATTCCATGTAAGCTTACAATCTTGTCCACATAGATTTTTACAAGCCTTTTCTAGTTTTTAAGTCTATCTTTGGTTAGAGGTAGTCCCATGTTAAAGTGTATAGCAATATTTTCCAATTTCCATTTTGGAATTAAAAGTGGTTGTAGAAGTCATATTGGCTTCATGTGCATGCTTTAACTTCTTAACAAGCTAAACAATTAATTATAGATCTTGATATCTCTTTTCATGCCCTAACCCAAAAATGCTATTTTAAAGTTCAATCCATGCTAGTGCTCCTTGAATGCAACGCATATGCCAAGCTATGAGTGTCATCTAGAATTTTCTTTGTAATGTTTTCCAAATTAGGCATGCAAAGATGACCTCTAAACAAAAAGCAATCATCCTTAGAAATGAACAAGCATGTTTTAAGAACTTTTATTTCTTTGGAAAATTTCCATAATCTTTAGTCCACACTTTATTCTTCATGCTTTTGATCTAGGTTTCACTTTGATTCTTGCTAGTAAGACTACTATTTACTATTAGATTTACCATAAAAGCTTTCAAGGGTAGATGTACTAGTTTTTTTGTTTAATGCATTTACAACCACATTTGCTTTTCCAGGGTGATAATTGATATTGTAGTTGCAGTCCTTGATCAGTTTGATCCATTTTCATTGTCTCAAGTTTAAGTCCCTCTAGGCAGGCTTTTATGATCTGTTAGATCTGACATATTTCCTCACACAGGTAATGGCTTTAAATTTTTTGTGCAAAAACCACTACAGCCAATTCCAAGTCATGAGTGAGATAGTTCATTTCATGTTTCTTAAGTTATCTTGATGCATAATCCATTATTTTTCTTTGTTGCATAAGCACACATCCCAAGACTTGCTGTAAAGCATCACAATAAATTTCAAAACCTCCATTTCCTGAGGGAAAGTAAGTATTGAAACTCTTGTGAGTCTTTTTCTTTAATTCCTAAAAACCATCTTCAAACTTTGTTATCCATTCAAATTCGATATCTTTCCTGGTTAACTTGGTTAAGGGAATGGCTAATTTAGAATATCTCAATCACAAGTCAATTTTGGATAAGACTTTCAATTCTTGTAGTTGATAAAAAATGTTATATATACATGGAATAGGGTACTTATTACACATAGTGAACTTATTCAGTTGTTGGTAGTCAATGCAAAGTCTCAAGGTCTCATCCTTCTTTTCAATAAAGAGCATAGGTGCACCACAATACAAAACACTAGGATAATAAATCTCTTGTTGACTAACTCTCGCAATTACAATTTGAACTGTCTCAACTCCACCAGGTTCATTTGATAAAGAGCCATGGATATTGAAGTTGAACCTAACATCAAATCAATAATGGATTATATTTCCCTTTGAAGGAAGACTAGTTAAATTTTAAAGAAATATATTAGGAAGTTGTTTGCTATTGGTATCTAACCTAGCTTCACCTTTTTTTTTTTTTTTTTAGCATTAAAAACATAAGCCAAATAGGCTAGGCATCCTTTCCTTATCAACATTTTAGCCAAGAAAGTGGACATAAAACAAGGCGAACAATTTTGATGCTTTCATTTCACAATTGATCGATTAGGTCTTGCTAAAGTAACTTCTTTCATCAGACAATTTATTGAAGCATGATTTCGAGCTAATCAATCCATCCTTATAATAGAAGTGAAATCTTTCACATGTAGGGTATTAAATTTGCTTCAAATTCTAGTCTTTTATTATAATTGGGCAATCTTTAAACACTAATGCTATAATTAGAGATTTCCCTGTCGGTGTGGTCACTACCAATTCACAATCTAAGGGTTCTAAAACATTATTTGAGTATTATACAAAATGAATAGATAGAAGAAAATATGTAGCACCCAAATTTAATAGTACATAAGCATTTTGATCGAAAATAGAAAGTATATGTACTACCACTTCGGGTGTGGCGTGCATAAACTTTCCCTTGCTCATAAAGTCTCTTAGTTTGTCCTCCACATCTACTATCATTAGCCTTGCTCATATTAGCTAAAAATTCTAGATTTCTTGCAGTCTTGCAATTTCCTTAATATTGAGCCTGTCTTGTATCATGGCCATAACTTTTTCCTATTTCTCCATAATATGAGCTACCTGCTTATAGCATCATTGGCAATTTTTCTTAGCATGTCCCATCCATCCACATATAAACCACACTATATCTCTCAATTGAAAAATGTCGGGGTGACATCTATTATGAGTCTTACAAGGTTGCATTCCTTCTTTACTATCTTGTTCTTATCGAAAATTGCGATCATGTCTCTCAGTTGACAAATGTGGGGTTGACATCTATTATGAGTCTTACAAGGTTGCTTTCCACCTTTACAATCCTGATCTGATTGAAAACTGTGATCATATATTCCCCTATTGCTAGTAGCTAACATGCAAATGGTGCTGTGATTGATATTTTGATTCTGTCTTTAATATTCTTCTAACTGTATCTTGAATGGCTTCCACCTTGCTTAAGAGATCTTTCATTCCTTCAAGGGGATCTAAATGAATGTCCTGTTAGAGAATCATGGTAAGGTGCCTTGGCCGAAGGTTCACTTTCTTAGTTTGTTTTTGTATTTTGTTTTGTAATTTTTTAAAGCCAATTTTTGCATAATCTAGGCTTGTTAAGTTGGTGCACAAAGATAGAAAAATGTGTTAATTAATGTGTATTAGTCAAATTAGGATTTTAGGAAACCTAAGCACCTTGATGACATGTAAAGCACCTTGGTAACGAAAATGATGACATGGAAGCTGCTTGGTGATATGGAGGTTTACCATTCGGCCAACATCTCCTCCAATCCATGTGAAGACATGTGGCATCATACATGAGGACTACTTCAATATGAAGCACTCAATGAGGCAGCAACACTTGTTAACAACCTAAAAAGCATGTGATGAAGTTACCTTTACATGTGTTTTTTTCACCATGAAGGACTTGTAATGTATTAATGTATAGAACTGGCCATGGTGTGCTTTCACACCTCTTTTGTATGCTATAAATATGTATAACATTCTAATAAATAAAATGAGTTGATTTTTGGAGAAAATACCTTAGTTTCCTTTTGAAACCAAGAGAAGCTCAAAACCGGCTTTGTTGGAAAAAAATTCTAGCAACTTATTCAAACAAAGCCAAGTACAACACCATTCAAAATCAATTTCTAGCAATTTATAAACCCTATTGTCTTTAGTTTTACCTTGCCCTAACATTTCAAATTGGTATTAGAGCTTGGTTTCATCAATCCTTTGTCAAAATCGAGTGAAAACTCAAAGAACACCAACTGATTTAAATGGCTTCTTCTCATTTTTCAGCACCTTCACCTCCTATCTTTGATGGCCAAAACTATACTGTTTGGGCAATCAAAATAAAAGCCTATCTTCAAGCCTATGATATTTGGGAGCTTGTTTGAAGTTGACTATGAAGTAGAACCATTAAAGGCAGGAGCTAATGTGAACCAAATTAAGCTCTGTAGTAAAGAAGTTGTAACTGATGAAATCTTTACAAGAATGATGACTTACACAACACCTAGATAAGCTTTGGAAAGGCTTCAAGAAGAGTTTCAAGGAAGCTCAAGATCAAAACAAATGTAGCTGCTTAATCTTAAAAGAGAGTTCGAGAACTTGAAGATGCAAGAGCATTAAACCGTGTAGGAGTTTAGCAACAAACTTATGAAAATTGTGAATCTAATTTGGCTATATGGTGAGGTTTTTCAAGATAAAAGGATTGTTGAAAAGATCCTTATATGTCTTCCAGAGAAATATGAAGCAAAGATTTCATCTTTGGAGGAAAAAAGAGACCTTTCACAGGTTACAATTGCTGAATTGATCAATGCCTTACAAGCCACGGAACAAAGGAGGAATCTTTGGCTACAAGGTGAATCTAGCTTAAGTGAAGCGACCTTTGCATCAAGTAACAGAGGCAAGGAGACCACCAACCAAAATGGTAGAACAAGCGGATTTATGATCTTTGCACAATATGCAAGAAACAAGGACACATGGCCAATATATGCTGATGGAGACTGAATGCTCAATGCAAAATATGTTGAAATGTGGTGATCTTGCCACAATGTGCAAGGTAGTTCGGTTACACTTGCACTCTTTGTTTTGCAACATCAAAGACCAAACATTATTTATGTTTATGCGTTTTATTTTATCTTGTAATATTTAAGAACAATATCTTTTTTGTAATGCCCTAAGCTCATTAACTAAAGCTTAGGGCCTTTTTGTCTAGTTGCTGAAATTCTATTTCCAGCAACATAAGTTCACTTCCTTGGATGCCGTTTGAAGAAGGTTTGGGATTTGGATATGAATTTTGGATATAATAAGCTAGAAATCCAGAGGCAGCAGCATAAAAAAGAATTTCCTAATTTGGAGCTGGGAAGGCTGAGTTAAGCCCTAAACAATCTGACCCTTGTGCAGTTTTGTTGCTCAAAAAATTGGGCAAAACTGCCTCGGGTTTGATTATTTTTGAATGGGAAAATGGACTTTGTTTTATCTGTTTTTTGGCTAGAACATAGTTTAATATTCAAAAAGGCTTCCCTCCAATTTTCAAGTCAAATGAAGCTGGTTTTCGAATTCAAATTCCTTAGACAAGCCGAACTGCCCATTAAAGAAGGTTTCTTGCATGCCCAGCACATTGATTAGCGTTAGTTGAGGTAGTTTGGCTTGGTTGGTTACTTTTAATGCTTTTATATTTATTGCTCAATATGGCAGCATGTCTTATTGCCTTTTTGATGTATTTAAAAGTATGAAAATTGTAATGAGAACAAGAGGAAGTAATATTCAAAAAAACAAATTTTGAAAAAACAACAATTTAGGCTCTCTCTCTCTCTCAACTCCTACATTTGTTTTCTTCTTCTTCCCAAAAGCTAACAACCTTCTTAAGAACCCCAAACCACCATTAAAACCAGAAACAAAACCTTAACAAACCCAAAAAAAAAAAAAAATCAAGAACCAAGAACCAACAACAATCATTCTTGACTAACACCTTGAATGGTTGTGCTCTAAGGTACAACAACATAAACCTACACCAAATTCCATCAAAATATGCAAGCAATTAGGTCATATGGAGAAAGTTTGCAAGCAAAGTAACATGACTCAAGAGGCAAGACAAGCACAAGAACCCATGGTATCAAGCGAAGAGCATGAACACACCTTCACAGCAACTTGCAACCTAGCACGCACAACCAAAGATTCTTGCATCTTGGACAGTGGATGTACAAATCATATGTGCAATAACCATGACCTATTTGTAAAGATTAATCCAAAATTGCAATAAAAATCACGGCAACAAATGGAAAAATCATGGAACACAAGGAAAAGGAGATTTGGTCATTAAAACACCAAAAGGTACAATTTTAATCATCAATGTCTTATATGTACTGAATCTGTCTGAGAATTTATTAAGTGTGCCATAACTTGTGAAGAAAGAATACACTTTGAAGTTCTTAGATACATGTTGTGAAATATCTAGGGATGGAAAAGTTTTATTACTTATCCATATGAAAGATAATAGCCTTGTGATTGATTTCAATCAAACAAAATCAATTGGCTATGAGCATTAAAGTCCAAGAAGATTCAAAATTATGGCATAAAAGGTTCGATCACTACAACTATGCCACCATAAAGCAAATGCAAACTCAACAAATCATTGAGAACTTACCACAAATCCATGAGATTGAAGCCAAACATGTTAACTTAGCAAACTCAAAAGACTACCATTTCTTGACAACAGTCAACAAAGCAAAGAAAAAATACAATTGGTACACTTGGATTTATGTGGACCAATGAATGAAACAACTTATCAGGGCAGGAGGTATTATGTCATTTTCATTGATGATTATTCATGGAAATGTTGGATTTACTTCTTCAAACAAAAATCAGAGGTAGCAGCCAAGTTTGAAGAGTTCAAAACACTTGTGGAAAATTAAGCTCAAACAACCATCAAGGTAATCCAAACACCAATGATGGTGAGTACATTTCTAAAGCTTTTCAAGATATTTGCAAGCAAATTGGCATTATACATCAACTCACAACTCCATACACACCATTAAAAAAAAATGGAGTTACTGAAAGGAAGAATAGAACCATCATGGAGATGTTAAGATGCTTGTTGTTCTAGAAGAGGTTACCAAAGAAATTTTAGGCCGAAGCTTCCACCACAAGTATATATCTTCTAAACCAACTTCCAAGTAAGGCAATTGAATCCGAAACTCCAAATGAATTATGGTATAGCTTTAAACCTTCAATTTCTCATTTAAAAGTCTTTGAAAGTATTTGGTACATGCATATACATGACACAAAGAGGCCTACGCTATACAAAAAAAGCAAACATTGGCATTCTTGTTGGTTATAGATCGGTTTCAAAAGGCTATAGAATATATGATGTGTCAAAGATGCAGGTTGTTGTTTCTAAAGATATTGTCATAGATGAGAACTGATATTAGAGTTGGAAAGAACATAAAGTGGAAGCAAACACTTATGTTCAATCAAGAACTCCTTCCACTGATCAAAGTGACCTTGATATTTTCAAGGGTGATGATGATAATGATGATCCGGCCAATGAAGACTATGTTAAGAAAAGAGGAAAAATATTTCCCAACATAGTGTTTTGGCTGGCCAATGAAGACTACAAGGATGGCAAAACCTGATCCAACAACATATAGTGAGGCCGCACAATATAAGGAATCGCAAACGACAATGAAGGAAGAGCTTTTCATGATAGAAAAGAACAAAACATGGAGCTTGGTGCTGAGACTAAAGAAAGGACATGTTATAGTTGTTAAATGGGTGTGTAGATCCAAACTAAAATTTGATGGAACTTTAAACAAACACAAAGCTAGGCTGATTGTAAAGGGATATGTTCAACAATAGGGAATAAACTACATAGAAACCTTTGTACCGGTGGTAAGACATGAAACTATTTGGCTACTACTTTCATATACAGCAAAAAATTCTTGGAAAATATACCATGTGGATGTAAAATCAGCCTTTCTAAATGGTATATTAGAAGAAGAAGTTTATTGATGAGAATCCGCCTAAACCCACTCAACTAACTTCCCACTGGGGTGCAGATCCAAGACAGATGAAGACTGGACTGATCACTATAGCTTAAGCCAAGAGGTTTAAGGATAACCTAGCTGATTTTATAGAGGGAGTAATTAATTCTCAAAAGAGATTGTCAATACCCAAAGATACAAAGCCTGTTTTAAGCATCCAAATGGCAGAAGCCGTTACGGACCCATGTAGCTGTTTTAGTGCAAATATGGATTTCGGACAGCAATGAATGGATCCAGACTTCTTGGATTGAATGGATATTGCCAAGAGGCCACGGAATCATGTCAAGGTAGAATCAAAAGCATCTAAAACCAGCTTGTATGGACAACATCTCAATTTGGCCAAAAATTTGTTGCTTAGCCGCTGACTTTGACTTTTCTTCTTGTTCAAGCTAGTTTAACTTATTCCAATCAAGGGGAAACATGTTAGAATCATTATTAATCATATTTTTCATCCTATATGGAAGCTAATTTGGAGCTCAAATAAGCTGGACATTGGTCAAAGATATCTTAATAGTCAAACTAGTCAACTAGTTTTCTAATTTGATTTTAACTTTTTGTTTTAGGAAAAAAGTCTTATATTTGATTTCTATTTATTTATTTGCTAGAAAAATCAACCTAGAAAAGTTATTATTTTATTATTTTCATTGTAAATTAATTAATTCCTAATTCAAAATAAAAAATTAATTAATTTAAATTAGTTTAGGGAAGTAGGTGAATTTCGGCCAACGTGTTTCCTTTTCTCTTTGATGGTCGGTTTCAACCTAAATTTTTAGGGTTTAATTGTTTTGTGAATTTAGCCTATTTAAGGGTTATTTTTCAATGAGAATGCACCTTCAATATTATTCAGAAAATTAATTGTGAGATAGAATTCTCTTTATTCTCTTTGAACACCTAAAACACCATTAAAGAGTAAGTGTTTTAGTTGATTTATCAATAGGGCTTCCATAACCTATTGTGGTTTCTACATTATACCAAGGTTTCTACTCATAGGTTGATTAGGGATTAGGGTTTTTCCATAAGAACTTAAACTTAATTGAGATCCGGGCTAATATAATACTGGTTTAGGCTTGAGTCGACCTAGGTTCGTATCATTTGGTATCAGAGCAAAATTTTGTTCAGGTTTGATCTATCTTATTTGTTTTCTTTATTTTTGTGTTAATATACAATTTTAGCATTAGGTTAAGGTTGCTTCTATCATCATACACATTTTGCATTTAAAAAAAAAAAATTCATTCATAGCCGAAATTAGGTTCTTTGTTTTATCGTATTTTTGCTTACTAATTTGTTGGTTGTTTTTCATCTTTGTTCTCAGTAATTTAGTTTATTATTCATTTTTCTTTGCTGTGATCTTAAATAATTGCATTCATATATTTTAAAAAAAAAAAAAAAGAGAGGAATTGTGGCAACATATATAAATTTGCAAATTTGTATTTTCATTGTTGGTGGTCACGGGTTTGGTGGCATCTTGGTGTTGGATTTGCAACTTTGTTGTTAATTCTTGCTACTGCAGTTCAGTTCATATCTATGAGTTAAAAAAAAAAAAAAAAAAAGGAAGAAGAAAAGCTTGACAAAAGATTTTTTTTTTCACAAAAGGCCGATTTTGTTGAATTTGGTGTTGAAATTTGTTTGCTAGAAATCCCTTTAAACTGCTGAGTTATTGATAATTTATTCAATATTTGGAGTTACTGGAGATTTATTTTTGCTGCTGGATATTTTAATTTTGGATTCCAAATTAATTGGATTAAAAATTAGTTAAAGGATTTGATACAAAAACTTAAATTACAAATAACAACAACCAACACTATCCTACCTGTTTTGTTTGATTTGATTATTGTTTGTGTTTGAATTTCTTTCTCTATATTTTTTACTTCAATTATTGCTTCATTCATATTCTGGACAGCTTATATTTAATTCCAAAAATTTGCTTGTTGATTTACCTTGTTTTGGTTAGAAAAGCCAAGAACTAAGTTTTATTAATTCACTCAGTATTGCTTGCTTTTTGCTACTGTTTTGTTGATAAGTTTAGTTAAAACATACTTGTGATCTAATTGCTGTGTAGTGGGTGTTTTAATTATAACTTTAAGTGGAAAAAGGTAAGAGTGTGTGAGCTTAAAAGAGGGTCAAAAGCCGAAACTAATATGCAAACATGAGTGTTGAGACCTTGTTTAAGTGAAACACGTAAGAGAGTGATTTTGGTGAGGTTCTATTTTACTTTTATGTTATTTATGCTAACATGGAAGATTCAAGGGTGAGAAGAGGAGATGTACCATTAAGAATTAATGAAGAAGAATCCGTAGGATTCAAAGGTGATTCCCGAGCTACGGGGAGTGAAGATGAGCACACAGACATGAGGGCGATCTTGGAGCAATTACAGCGGATGAATGCTCAATTTGATCACATAGATCAAAGGATGGATAGGTTAGAAACATCACAAGGAAGGTCGAATGCAAGTTTTTATGCTCATGGAGGCCAAGATCGAGGTCGAGGAGGCCGAGGGAAACTTAGAGAAGAATTCAGGGAAGGCAATTTTGGAGATGACTTGGATGAGGGGTTTGATGAAATTTTTGAACCTCGAGGAAGGCCAATCCATGGGAGAAAAGTAAGGAATGAGGATGATGATCTTGGGAATATTAAGTCCACATACCACCTTTCACGGGAAAAAGTGACCCAGAGGCTTACTTGGAATGGGGGGAGCGTATGGAGATAATCTTTGATTGTCACAACTATTAAGAGGCTACGAAAGTTAAATTAGCAGCAATGGAATTTGGACATTATGTATTCCAATAGTGGACTAATGATAAAAATACCCGAAGAAGAGTAGGATGAATTGATTGCTACTTGGCGACAAATGAAAGGAGCCATGAGGAATCTATTTGTATCAACTCATTACCATAGGTTGCTGCATCAAAGACTCCAATCATTATCACAAGGTATAGGCTCATGGAGGATTATTACAAGGAGATGGAGACTCTCATGATGAGATTGAGCATGAATGAAGAAAAAGAAGCAACCATGGCATGGTTTCTAGGTAGATTGGAATTGAAACAATATGTGGAATTAGAAGAGATGTTGTATGTGGCTATCAAACTTGAGAATCAATTCAAGGGGAGGGGTCCAACCTCACGGTTTAGAGGAGTTTCAAATAGCAGGAGGTCAAATCCAAGTGCTTGTAGAAGCAATCCCACCTTTGAAGTGAGACAATAGCCGAAACTGGGAGAAGAGAGCACCAATCAGCCAAAAAGGGAGTCCAAAGCCGAATCTATCCAAGCACCAAAGAATGAAGGTAAATCTGATCCTAAACCTTCTAGAACTCATGATATTGTGTGTTTTAAGTGCCAGGGACAAGGACACACTGCCAATCAATGCCTGAATAGAATAATCATGATGGTAATGGTGAGTTAGAGTTCGAAAGTGAAGAAAATGATGCTGAAACCGAATTTGTTGAAGATGAAGTTGGAGATGAAGGGCATGAGGAATCCAAAACACTCAAAGCATCTAGGGCTAAGTTGATTTTGGTAGCAAAGAGAGTTCTAACCATGTACAAAGGTGAGGATCGAATTCAAAGAGAGAATATCATCCCCACCGATGTGAAATTCAAGGTAACATTTGTAATATGATAGTTGATAATGGGAGTTGTGCAAATGTAATTAGTAATTTGGTAGTTAATAAATTAGGCTTGGCAACCATTAAAAATCCATAATCATATAGATTACAATGGCTTAATAATAGTGGTGAGATGAAAGTAAATAAACAAGTCAAAGTAAAATTCAGTATTGATAAATATGTGGATGTTGTATTGTGTGATGTTGTTCCTATGCATGCGGGTCATATTTTGTTGAATAGGCCATGACAATTTAATAAGGATGCCATACATTATGGGAGAGAGAATTCCATTGTATTTAAGTTTAAAGGGAAAAAGGTTAAGCTGGAGCCATTAACTCCAAAGGAAGTATTTAGAGATCAACTTCAATTACAACAAATGAAGGAGGTTGAAAAGCTTTAAAAGGCTAGTATGGTGGCACCCATGGCTTCAACAATTATTCAAGGGAATAAGGACCAGCAAGAACAACCAGGTAAGTGTCCTACACTCAAATTAATGGGAAAAGAAAGAAAGAAACCCGAGAGTGAGGAGAAGCTTGAGAAAACCGAGAGACATAGTGAAAACGCCGAGAGTGAGGTAAAGAAATGGCAACTTGTGAGTGAGAAAGGAAAAGAAAGAAAAAAGACAAAAACTATAAAAAAAATTATCTTAGTTTTGGGGATGCTAATAAAGCCATCTTGAGTAAGAAACCATTGCTGGTCATGATTTATAAAGATCTTTACTTAAAGATGCTTTTGTTGTATAGAATTTTTTCTGCATTGTTGTGAGCTTTACTTAGTGGAAATTTGAAAATTTGGGAAAGATTATTTGCTAATTTTAAAAAGTGTTATTTCTCTAAAAATAAACCTGTACTTCTAGAAATTGTTGTGATAGTGTTTGACCTAGGAGATTGGTTATGGTTGTGTTTAAGAAAGGAGAGTTTTTTCCGAGCAAAGATAGTCCAAGCTTATGCCGCATGGGGATGGACCTTGTCAAGTTTTAGAGTGGATTAACGACAATGCTTACAAACTTGATTTGCCAGTGAGTATAATGTTAGTACTGCATTTAATATTGATAAATTATCTCCTTTTGCTGCAGGTGATGACTTGGATTTGAGGGTAAATCCTTTTCAAAAAGAGGGGAATGATGAGAATCTGCCCAAACTCATTCAACTGACTACCCGCTGGGGTGCAGATCCGATATGGATGAAGACCAGATCGATCACTAGAGCTCAAGTGAAGAGGCTTAAGGAGAAACTAGCTACTTTTATGTAAAGAGTAATTAATTTGTAAAAGGGTTTGTCAATACCCGAATATACAAAGCCTGTTTTAAGCATCCAAGTGGTGGAAGCCATTACGGATCTGGATAGCTATTTTAGTGTAAATATGGAATCCAAGTAGTAATGAATGGATCCAACACTTTTTAGATTGAATGGATATCACCAATAGGCCATGGAATCATGTTAAGGTAGAATCAAAAGCATCTGAAACCAACTTGTACGGACAACATCTCAATTTGGCCGAAAATGTGTTGTTTAGCCGCTGACTTTGACTTTTCTTCTTGTTCAAGCAAGTTTATCTTATTCCAATCAAGGGGCACCATGTGGAAATCATTATTTTGGAAGCTGATTTAGAGCTCAAAGAAGCTAGACATTGGTCAAAGATACCTTAGTAGTCAAACTAGTCAACTAGTTTTCTAATTTGATTTTGACTTTTTACTTTAGGGAATTAGTCTTATATTTGGTTTCTATTTATTTATTTGCTGGAAAAATCAACTTAGAAAATTTATTATTTTATTATTTTCGTTGTAAATTAATTAATTCCTAATTCAAAATAAAAGAATTAATTAATCCAAATTAGTTTAGGAAAGTAGGTGAATTTTGACCGACATGTCTCCTTTTCTCTTTCGTGGCCAGTTTTAACCTAAATTTTTAGGGTTTAATTGTTTTATGACCCTAGCCTATTTAAGGGCTTATTTTTTAGGAAGAACACACCTTTAATAATATTCAAAAAGTTAATTGTGAGATAGAATTGTCTTTATTCTCTTTGAACACCTAAAACACCCTTAGAAAGTGAGTGTTTTAGTTTTGACTTATCAATAGAACTTCCATACCCTATTGTTGCATCTTCATTATACCAAAATTTCTAATCACAAGTTGGTTAGGGGTTAAGGTTTTTCCATAAGAACTTGGACTTAATTAAGATCTGGGCTAATATAATACGGATTTAGGCGCGAGTCGAACTAGGTTCGTATCATTTATGTAAAGCAATCTGAAGGCTTTGTCAAAGACAGAGAGGAGGAAAAAGTGTACTAGGTTCATAAAGCCTTGTACAGGCTCAAACAAGCTCCAAGAGCTTGGTATGCAAGATATGATGATTACCTCACTCATGAAGGTTTTTGAAGAAGTGATAATGAGTCTACCCTCTACATCAAAGCCAACTCATATGAAGATAAAATTGTAATCTCTCTTTATGTTGATGATTTGCTCATAACAGGTTGCAATACTGAAACCAGCAAAAAGTTCAAAGACAAAGTGAAGGAAACTTTTGAAATGTCCAACCTCGGCTAGGTTTGGAAATCAAGCAAACAAATGAAGGTTCATGAGTGCACCATCTCAGAACCATTAATAAGCTACAAAGAGAGTCCTTAAGTATGTGAAAGGCATGACCAACCATGGAATTTAATACAAGCATGGCAAAATATGTGAGTTAGTTGACTATTGTGATAGTGATTGGATAAGTAGCTTGGAAGACATGAAGAGTGCCTTTGGCTACATATTAATGTTTGATTCAGGTCCATTTTCATGAAGTTCACACAAGCAAGGAATCATGGCACAATCAATAGCAGAAGCTAAATACATCTCAGCAGATAGCAGCATAAAAACCAAACAATTTGGCTAAGGAAATTGCTTGATGACTTAGGTTGCAAGAAAACAAATGCAACTATAATCTATTGTGACAACACTTCAGCCATTGCAATCACTAAAAATCGAGTACAACACAGAAGAATGAAGCACATCCCTATGTAGTACCATAGCATTCGAGAGGTTGAAAGAAACAAAGAAACCAATTTAATGCATTGTTCCACATAAGATCAATTGGCCTACATACTTACAAAACCACTGAAAAAAAAAAACCTTCAAATGCTTAGGAGTCTTCTACATATCATGCCTAATATTTACCAAGGAGCAGTGTTGGAGAATCATGGCATTGTTAGCCATGAACAAAGAAAACCCGAGACCAAGCAAGGTACCTCAGTGGAGGGGTCACTTTCTTATTGTTTGTTTTTGTATTTCGTTTTGTAATTTGTTAAAGCCAATATTTGTGTAATCTAGGCTTGCTAAGTTCATGCACAAAGACACTAAAATGTGTTAATTAATGTGTATTAGCCAAATTAGGGTTTTAGGAAACCTAAGCACCTTGATGACATGGAAAGCACCTTGGTCACAAAGATGATGATATGGAAGCTGCTTGGTGATATGGAGCTTTACCATTTGGCCAACCTTTCCTCCGATGCATGTGAAGACATGTGGCATCATGCATGAGGACTACTTCAACATGGAGCACTCAATGAGGCAGTAACACTTGTCAACAACCTAAGAAGCATATGATGAAGTTACCTTCACATATATGTTTTCTTCACCATGAAGGACTTGTAATGTATTGGTGTATAGAACCCGCCATGGTGTGCTTTCAAACCTCTTTTTTATTCTATAAATACATATAACATTCTAATAAATAAAATGAGTCAATTTTTGGAGAAAAGACCTTAGTTTCCTTTTGAAACCAAGAGAAGCTCAAAATCGACTTTGTTGGAAAAATTTTACATTAGCTTATTCAAACAAAGCCAAGTACAGCACCATCCAAAATTAATTTCTAGCAATTTATAAACCTTGTTATCTTTGATGGAATTTGGTGTAGGTTTATGTTGTTGTACCCTAGAGCACAATCATTCAAGGTGTTAGTCAAGAATGATTGTTGTTGGTTCTTGGTTATTGGTTCTTGAATTTGTTTTTTTTGTTTTTTGGGTTTGTTTGGGTTTTGTTTCTGGTTTTAATGGAGGTTTATGGTTCTTGAGAAGGTTGTTAGCTTTTGGGAAGAAGAAGAAACAAAAATGTAGTAGATGAGAGAAAGAGAGCCAAAAATGTTGTTTTTCAAAATCTGTTTTTGAATATTTTCATTCTCAACGTTTTTCATTACAATTTTCATACTTTTAAATATATCAAAAAGACAATAAGGCATGCTGCCATATTGATCAATAAATACAAAAGCATTAAAAGTAACAAACCAAGCCAAACTACCTCAACTAACTCTAATCAATGTGCTGGGCATGCAAGAGACCTTCTTTAATGGGCAGTTCAGCTTGTCTAAGGCATTTGAATTTGAAAAACAGCTCCATTTGACTTGAAAATTGGAGGGAAGCCTTTATTAATATTAAGCTATGTTCTAACCAAAAACCAGATAAAACAAAGTCCATTTACCCATTCAAAAGTAATCAAACCCGAGGCAGTTTTGCCCAGTTTTCTGGGCAACAACACTGCACAAAGGTCAGATTGTTTTAGGCTTAAATCAGCCTTCCCAGCTCCAAATTGGGTCATTCTTTTTGGTGCTTCTTCCTCTGCATATCTAGTTTATCATATATAAAATTCAGGTCCAAATACCAAACCTACTTCAAACGGCATCCAAGGAAGTGGACTTATGTTGCTGGAAATACAATTCCAGCAACTAGACAAAAAAGGCCTTAAGCTAGATAATGAGCTAAGGGCATTACAAAAAGGATATTGTTCTTAAACATTACAAGATAAAATAAAATGCATAAACATAAATAATGTTTGGTCTTTGATGTTGCAAAACAAAGAGTGCAAGTGTAACCTAACTACCTTGCACATTGTGGCAAGATCACCACATTTCAACACTCTTTAGTTTAACCTTCCCCTAACCTTTCATGTCCTTCCTATCCTTTTTATCCATTTTCCTTCTTGATTTTGTTGCTAATTGAAATGTCTTTCCAAGTTAGTAGTAAGTATACTAGTATTTAAAATTTCCTATGGTTATTAGCATCTCAATAAGATCTCTAAATCCATCCTCAAATCTGGGGTGTTAGTCCTATGCAATTAAATATGGGTCAATTACTAGGGTACAAGCTAAGATATTTAAGGATAATATGGTTAGCTTCATACAAGGTATGATTCAATCTCAAGAAGGCATCATTATACCCAAACATTCGATGTCCATGTTGAGCATTCAAGTTATGAAGGAAAAAATGAACCCAAGAAGCTGTTTTGGTGCATCTATGGACTCCAGGCAGCAAGGGATGGGTTTGTTAACTTATGAACATGATTAAGCTCACCAAGAGATCATGGAATCATGCCAAGGCAAAAGTAAAGCTATCCAAGAATGGCATTTTCGCACACACTTCAATTTAGGCTGAAATTAGCATGATTGGCGCTCAGAAGGAGATAACTTGTAATCCAAATAAGTTTTGATCATTCCAATCAAGGACAACATGTGGGACCAGTTCTAATACTATTTGGCATCCTACATGGCATATTGGATCTGATTTCGAGCCTTAATTAGCTGGTGATTGGATAAAGACAGCTTATTTGAAAAACTAGTCAACTACTTTCCAAATCTGAAATTTGACTTTTGTTTTAGGAAATTGTTTTTATTCTTGGTTTTTATTTAATTATTTGATGGAAAAATTAATTAAATAAGGTTGATATTTTATTATTTTGATTGTAAACTAATTAATTTCTATTTCAAAACTAAGGAATTAATTAATCGAGATTAGTTTAGGAAAAGCCTTGGAAATTGGACCACTTTCCTATTCTTTTGCTATATTGGCCGAATTTTACCTAATGGTTTTATGGCTTATTTCTTTTATGAATTTAGCATATTTAAGAGGTTATTTTTCAATGAAAAGCAGCTTACATTAGTGATTCAAAAATTATTGTGAGAAGAATTCTTTTTGTTATCTTTGAACACCTAAAACATCAAGTAGTGATCGCATGTTTTAGTTTGACTTATCAATAGGACATCCATAATCTATCGTGGCATTTTCATCATATACCAAGGTTTCTAATCAAAAATTGATTAGGAGTCAAGGTGACCATTAGAATCTAAACTTAATTTTGATCCGGGCTAGTATAATACAGGTTAAGGAGTAAGTTGATCTAGGTTCGTATTATTTGGTATCAGAGCCGAATTTTGTTCAGGTTTGATCTATCTTGTTTGCTTTGTTTTATCTTGTATTATTCTTCAATTTTTACATTAGGCTAAGATTGTTTGATATTGTACACTTTCTGCATATTTAAAAAAAAAAAAAATCATTCATAGCCAAATTAGGTTTTTTGTCTTTATGATAGCTGAATTTTATGTTTCTAGTTTGTTGGTTGGTTTTACATATTAGTTCTTACTAATTTGGTATATTGTTTATTTTTCCTTTCTATTTGAATCTTGATTAGTTGCATTCATGTATTCAAAAAAAAAAAAAAAAAACAAAGAGGAATTTTGAGAACATATTCCAAACCTAAAATTTTGCAATTTGTAAGTTTGGAAGGTGGAATTGGGTTTGACAATTAGTTGGCATTAAAGTTGTGATTTTGTGGTGATTGTACTTCTGAACATTGAGTTGATATTATTCTATTTGTGATAAAAAAAAAGGCCAAAGTTTAAAAAAAAAAATTGCATAAAATTCGAGTTTGAGTGAGTTGAAAAGGTGAGTTTGTTTGGTGTGAAATTTCAATTGAGAATTGCTGAGTTGCTATTTATTCATTCAATATTGGTTGTTGGATATTTGAATATTGGTGTTAATTGATTGGATTAAAATTGGTTTAAAGATTTGACACCTAGACAAAAATTACGGGAACTACAACCAACAACTATTTCATACTTTATTCGAATTTTTTTCTTTTTAATTGATTGAATCCTTTTTCTAAATTTTATCCTTGAATTTTTGGTCTCATACTATTCTGGTCTACCCCTTTATTGAACCCAAAAATTGCTTGCTATTTTTCCTTCCTTTTGGTTAGAAGAGCCAAGAATTAGGCATTCAAAATTCACTCAGTATTTGCTTGTTTTAGTTGTTGTTTTATTGATAAGTTTAATTAGGATATACTTGTGATATTCTGGTCTATTCCTTTATTGAACTCAAAAATTGCTTGCTATTTTTCCTTCTTTTCGGTTAGAAAAGCCAAGAATTAGGCATTCAAAATTCACTCAGTATTTGCTTGTTTTAATTGTTGTTTTATTGATAAGTTTAATTAGGACATACTTGTGATATAGCTGCTATTTTAAATGTTTTTTATTATAACTTTGAGATAATCTTTTGAGTGGGAAAAAGACAAAATAGTGTGAGCTTAAAAGAGAGTCAAAAGCTTAAACTAGAGTGTAAACACGAATGAACGAGACCATGTTTGAGTGATACACGTGAGGGAGTGAATTTGGTGAGGTTTTTTTGAATTATTTCACTAACATGACAGATTCAAAGTTAAGAAGAGGAGGTGACTCAATAACAGAACTTGGAGAGGATTCCATGGGGTTCAAGGAAGAATCTAAGGCATTAGGAAGTTCATGGGAACCTACGAATATGCAAACGGTATTGGAACAATTATAAATGATGAATGCGCGTTTTGATCAGCTTGATCAAAGGATGGATAGATTTGAAAATTCACAAGGGGGACCAAACCCAATGATGGAATTTCATGTAGGCCATGGTCAAGGTCGAGGAGACCGCACACGTTTTAGGGAAGAAGTTGGAGGAGGTGATTTTGGAGATAACTTTGATGAGGAGTACAAAGATATATTTGCACTTCAAGGAAGACAAAATCATGGAAGAAAAGCTCAAGGTGAGGATGATGACCTCGGAAACATTAAAGGTAAAAGTGATCGGGAGGCTTACTTAGAATGGGAAGAGTGAATGGAGATGATCTTCGATTGTCATAACTATTCGGAGGCTAAAAAGGTTAAGTTAGCCACCTTGGAACTTGGACGTTATGCTTTACAATGGTGGAGCAATGAGCAAAATACTTGAAGGAGAGTTAATGATGAATTAATAACCACTTTGAGACAAATGAAATGAGCCATGAGGCAAAGGTTTGTACCAAGCCATTACCATATGTTGTTGCATCAAATGTTACAATCTTTATCGCAAGGAAGTAGGACCATGGAGGACTAGTACAAGGAGATGGAGATGCTCATGACAAGGTTAAGTTTGAATAAAGACCATGAGACAACAATGGCTAGGTTTCTTTAAGGATTAAACTAAGAGATTGCCAACCAAGTGGAATTACAACAATGTATGGAGTTGGAAGAGATGCTACCAACTCAAGAAGAGGGGCAATAGCTCATGGTTTAGAGGAGTTTCAAGCAGTGGAAGGACAAGTTTAATTGGTTGGAGAAGCAATCCCACATTCAAATCAAAGCCAAAACAGAAAGTGGAGGAAGGTAGCTCCAATCGGCCAAGGAGGGAGAATCTAGCTAAATCGACATAAACACCAAAATTGAGTGGTAAGTTTAATCTTAAACCATCTATAACTCATGATGTTTTGTATTTTAAGTGTCAAGGTTGAGGACATGTTGCCAACCAATGTCCAAACTGAAGAATTATAGTGCTGAAGGATAATGGAAAGTTAGAGTCCGATAGTGATGAAGCTAAAGCTAAAATCGAGCATGATGAGGAAGAATTTGAAAAGGAAGAACAAGGTGAACCCGAGACCCAAAAAGCTCTAAGGGCCGAGCTAAGCTTGATGGCAAGAAAAGTATTGACCGTGTACAAGGATGAAGATCAAGTGCAAAGGGAAAACATCTTCCATACTAGATGTGACATTCAAGGTAATATTTGTAGTATGATTATCAATAGTGGAAGTTGTGCTAATGTTATTAGTAATGTTGTGGTGGAGAAATTAGGTTTAACAACAATCAAACATCCTAAACCATATAGACTTAAATGGCTTAATGATAGTGGAGAGATGAATGTAAATAAACAAGCCAAGGTAAAGTTTAGTATTGATAATTATGTGGATGTGGTTTTGTGTGATGTTATACCTATGCATGCTGGGTATATTTTGTTGGGAAGACCATGTCAATTTGATAAGGATACCATACATATGGTCAAGAAAATGCCATTGTATTTCGATTTAAAGGTAAGAAAATTAAGCTTGAGCTGTTGACACCAAAAGGGGTATGTAGAGATCAATTGCAAATACAACAAAGGAAAGAGGCTAAATGGCAGAGGGAGAAGTCAACCATGCCACCCACAACTTCAACTAGTATTCAAGAGAGCAAGGTCAAGCCGCACCACCAAGGTAAGTTTTCTAAACCTGAGAGTGAGAAAAAAAAGAAAGAGGAAACCGAGATTGAGAAAGAGAGGAAAGAGGAGAAAAAGAAAAACTTTAATCTTAGCTAATGTGAGATTAAAAAGGCATTATTGAGTAAGAAACCTATGCTTGTAATGATTTATAAAGATGCTTATCTAAATCATCTAGTTAACTTTGAGGAGCTTGTGTTACCAAGTTCTGTAACTTCTCTTTTGTAGGAATTTAATGATGTCTTTTCTGAGAAAATTCGTAGTGGTTTATCACCTATTCGAGGGATTGAATATCGAATACAATTCTTGAAACCACAATTCCTAATAGGCTTGTATATCAAAGTAATCCCGAGGAGACAAAGAAACTACAAAGCCAGATAAGTGAATTGCTTGAAAAATGATACATTAGAGAAAGCATGAATCCATGTCTTGTACCTATGTTATTAGTACCTAAGAAAGATGGTTCATAGCATATGTGTGTAGATTGTAGGGCTATTAATAACATAACTATTAAGTATAGGCATCCTATTCCTAAATTAGATGATATGCTTGATGAATTATATGGTGCATACATGTTTTCTAAAATTGATCTTAGGAGTGGGTATCATCAAATTAGAATGAAAGCGGGAGATGAGTGGAAAATCTCATTTAGGACAAAGTGTGGTTTGTATGAGTGGTTGGTAATGCCTTTGGTTTAACTAATGTACCTAGTACTTTAATGAGATTAATGAACCATGTCATGCATCCATTCATTGGAAAATTTATGGTCGTTTACTTGGATGATAGTCTTGTATATAGTAGAGATTTAGATGATCATGTAGGCCACCTTAGGTTAGTTTTAGATGTACTTAGGATGGAAAGATTGTTTGGTAACATTGAAAAGTGTGATTTTTTCCAAAATGAGCTTGTATTTCCAGAATTTGTTGTAAGTGCTGCAGGGATTAAAATTGACCAATACAAGGTCAAAGCCATTTAAGAGTGGCCGAAACCTACAACCATCACTAGGTAAGGAGTTTTCATGGTTTGGCTAGCTTTTACAGAAGATTTGTCAAAGACTTTAGTACCATTACAGCACCATTGACCGAAATTGTCAAGAAGATTGTGGGATTCCAATGGGAAGAAGCATAAAAGAAGTCTTTTAATTGATTAAGAGAAAAATTAATTAATGCTCCTTTATTGGTTTTACCAAATTTTTCTAAAACTTTTGAAATTAAGTGTGATGCTTATGCTAAGGAAAACGTGATTCATTAAGACTTTTACTTATGTCATTCACTAAAAGAAAGGTAAGGAAAACGTGGTAGCCGATGCATTATCCAGAAGGTATGTATTATTTTCAACTTTAGATGCTAGATTGCTTGGTTTTGAACAATTAAAAGAAATTTATGAGCATGATAGTAACTCTGATGATATATATAAAAATTGTACTAAACATGGCTATAATAAATTCTATATCTTTGAAGGGTATTTGTTTCAGAAAAGTCAACTTTGGGTACCTTATAGCATTAGGGAATTGTTAGTTAGAAAAGGTCAATGTGGGAACTTAATGGAACACTTTGGTGTTGCAAAGACTTTGTCAATATTGTAAGAACATTTCTATTAGCCAAATATGAGGAGAGATGTATAGAGGATTTATACGAGGTGTATTAGGTGTCGGAAATCAAAGTCCAAGTTGAAATCGCACGGCTTGTACATGCCTTCACCTATTCCTTTTCATCCATGGGTTGACTTGTCTATGTATTTCATACTTAGTTTACCTAGGTCTAGGATAGGTAAAGACTTAATTTTTGTGGTTATTGATAGGTTTTCTAATATGGCACACTTTATTGAATGTGATAAAATTGATGATGCATCTCATGTAGCTAACTTGTTCCTTAGGAAAGTGGTAAGACTTCATGGTATGCTAAAGATTATTGTTTTAGAGAAGGATGCTAGGTTCTTGAGTTACTTTTGGAAAGTATTGTGGGCTAAGTTAGGGACTAAATTTTTATTTTCTACTACTTGTCATCTATAAACTGATGGTCAAACTGAAGTAGTGAATAGAAATTTATGTGCATTATTAAGAACATTAATTAGTACAAATTTGAGAACTTAGGATGAATGTTTATCGCATGTGGAGTTTGCTTATAATAGAATCATACATTTAGCTACTAAATATTCTCCATTTAAAATTGTTTATGGTTTTAATCCGTTAACTCCATTAGATTTAACACATTTGCCTTTAAATGAATGTGCTAATCTAGATGGAAAACAAAAAGCTGAATGTTAAGCAGATTCATGAGAAGACTAAAGCAAACATGGAAAGGCGGACTGAGCAATATGCAAAGGTTACTAATTAAGGCCAAACTAAGTTTATGTTTGAACTAGGAGATTGGGTTTTGTTACACTTAAAAAAAGAGAGGTTTCCTGAACAAAACAAGTCAAAGTTTTATGCCTAGAAGAGATGGACCTTTTCAACTTTTGAAGAGGGTTATGAAAATACCTACAAGCTTGATTTGCTACGTGAGCATAATGTGAGTGCTACCTTTTATATTGCTGATTTATCTCATTTTTCTGCAGGTGATGACTTCGATTTAAGCATAAATCACTTTTAAGAGGAGGGGAATGATCTCGTCTACACTTGTACAAACTACTACTCACTGGGGTGATGATCTTATGCAATTGAAGACGTAGCCCATTACTAGGGCACATGATAAGAGATTTAAGGATATTTGGTTAGCTTCATACAAGGTGTGATTAAATCTCAAGAAGGCATGGTTATACCCAAAGAATCTAAGTCCGTGTTGAGCATTAAAGTTGTGAAGGCAAAAATGAACTTGCGAAGCTATTTTCGTGCATCTATGGACTTCGAGCAGCAAAGGATGGGTTTGTTAACTTATGAACATGATTAAGCTCACTAAGGGATCATGGAACCATGCCAAGGCAAAAACAAAGCTATCCAAGAACAACATTTGCACACACAATTCAATTTAGGTCGAAATGAGCATGATTGGTGCTGTGAAGGAAATAACTTGTAATCCAAACAAGTTTTGGTCGTTCCAATCAAAGACAACATGTGGGACCAATTCTAATCCTATTTAGCTGATGATTAGATAAAGATAGCTTATTTGAAAAAATAGTCAACTACTTTCCAAATTTGAAATTTAACTTTTATTTTAGGTGATAGTCTTTATTCTTGGTTTTTATTTAATTATTTGTCAGACAAATTAATTTAGGAAGGTTAATATTTTATTATTTTGATTGTAAATTAATTAATTTCCATTTCAAAACTAAAGAATTGATCAATCCAAGATTTAAAAAATACTTGGAAATTCGGCCACTTTCATATTCTTTTGCAATGTTGGCCGAATTTTACCTAATGGTTTTAGGGTTTATTTCTTTTGTGATTTTAGCCTATTTAAGGGCTTATTTTTCAATGAAAAGCAGATTACATTATTGATTCAAAAATTATTGTGAAAAGAATTTTCTTTGTTCTCTTTGAACACCTAAAATACTAAATAGTGATCGAGTGTTTTATTTTGACTTATCAATAGGACATCCATAACTTATTGTGGCATAATCATCATATACCAAGGTTTTGAATCACAAGTTGATTAGGGGTCAAGGTGGCCATTATAATCTGAACTTAATTTTGATCCAGGTTAGTCTAATATTGGGCTCAGGAGCAAGTCAACCTAGGTTCATATCAAATCTCCTATATTTATCATTCTCATCCACTATTAATACTAGAACAAATTAGGCCATGTCGAAAAAATCGTTCTCATACTCTTCCACCCTCCTATTACCCTTTTTATCGATGCATAAATTCTTGGATTTTCCTATTTCAAAAGCTAGCATCACAGAATTAATTGTAAAATGTAGTATGGAAGTCCTCCTAAATAATAGTGAAAGGGTCCACATGATGATCTTGAAATGCCCACCAATTATAGACATTCTGCTCTAGAAGGAAAATGGCATACAATAACTTTTATTGATTATTACATCTTAACAAGGTATATTACTCTTTCCAGCCTTTGCATTCATGCTTCTACGTCTCCTGGGCCCACAATTCCCATAAAAGTTGTAATTTCCAAATACTCAAGTTGGTTTAATAAGGGATCCACCTCTAGCAATGCCTTACTACAATGTCACTCTAACTAGTGCATTAGTGAACATCTCAATAGATTACTTAAATATAAAAATTTGCAATTTGTTTAAGGGATTTGGGGTAAATTGAGGCTCTTGCTTATCCCCACCATAGATTTTAATTTATTAATATCCATCATCATCGTCATCAACATCTACAGCCATCGACAAGCTTCCATGTCCAAACTTTATGGTCAGCGGCTATCCGAAACTTGCCTTGTAATGATTCATCGCTCTCTCTTCACTGATATTGTCCCTCATTTACCATTGTACTCCAAACATAATGAGATTTTATTTAGACCTACTCAAACCCATCCTATGATTACTCCCATTGAAGCACACTTAACTCTAAAGTTTTTTCGAATCCTAAAGACAACCTCTCTGAAAAGGCCTTAGGAGTTAAGAGAGTGTATACTTTACATTTAAAGCATTATTTAATGACCTTACCTTTTTTACCTTACATCCTTTAAGGCTTGTAGGTTTTACAATACACTCTCTTTGGGATCTAACACCTTTGTTAGTACACTTTCGATTGAGTATAAGCTTTGATACCATTTGTAATGATTTGCCATTCTTTCTCCACCAATATTGTCCTCTATTACCCACCATATTCTGAACAATATGGGGTTTTATTAATATTTCCAAGAGGTCATCTATCAAAGGATTGCTCCCATTATAGCATGGTTAACTTCATCATTCTTTCAAACTCTCAAATCAACCACTTTGAAAAAGTCTCGGTTGTTAGGAGACTATATACTTTACATTTGAATAATTACCATTTCCACACCTAGGCAAGGTGAGATTAGACACCAAGTGGCCTTTATCTGTAAGATAGCCTGCTAGTGCCTTGCACTTGCCCACAATTATCCTAGTGGCATTACAGTAGTTCATCCTTAGTTGCCACAATCCGTTCCAATATATTGTCCACTAATCTTGCCTTTTTTTAACCTCATATCCATTAGGGCTCATAGGTTTTATAGCTCAAATCACCAACCTTTTTTCCAAAATATTCTTATTCCCCACCAAACATAGATGGAGCCTATGATACAAACTTAGGTCAACTTGCTCTTAAACCCGTAACAAATAAAATATGGATCGTTCTAAGACAAGTATTAATGGAAACCTCAACCTTAATTAACATGTGACTAAAAACTTTGGTAGAGTGATGACACAACAATAGGGGATAGAAATCCTATTGATAAGTTTGGATTTGAAAGCCACAAGCAAAGCTTGAAAAGTTTAATAGTTCTTAAAGAACCAAGAGAATAACTTTCACAATTACGTTGAAAATTATTAAACTATTTAATTCAACTAAAAAGGATGCCTATTTAGAGGCAAAGTACAAATTCTAGTTTCCTAGAATGAAAATTTACATTAAACCTAGTTTCTTAATCTTAATTTGACTAATCAACCTTTCGTTAGTTGTAATTAGCAAAGGTGATTTAATTTAAACCTAGTTTCCTAATTCTAATTTGACTAATCAACCTCCCTTTAATTGAAATTAGGAAAGGTGATTTAATACATAATTAAGGCAAATTACGTAACTAATTTGACAGTTGTCCTAATATAAAATATAAAAAATTAATTAATATTTCTAATTATAAATAGGAAACTAATTAATAACTTGGACACAAGAAAAGTAAATTCGGCCTTAAAGCTTATCATATACCACTTCAGCAATATACCATATCATCGTGCCAAGTCAACAAAAGCTTTTCTTCATGAATTTGGCCATGTAATCTTGTACATTGGACCATCTTTAATTCAGCTTCAGTAATGAATTTCCTTTGAAAGCTAACATCTCTTGGATTAAACCATTTAGTGCTTCTTTGAATCTTTTGTCTTGAGCTTATGTTATTGGTCTTGTCTTCAATTGTATAGGATTTTATCTTCAACTTGTTGTGCTCTTAGAAAGTTCATCATTATTCCTCTTCTCTTGCGAAGGAATGTCCTCCAATCAATAAGAAACATTAAAAGTTGCACTAACATAATAATCACCTGGAAAATCTAAATGATATGCATTGTCATTTAGTCTCTCTGACACTTGGAAAGGTTCATCTCCTCTTGGCATAAACTTATGCTTGTGCTGGGCTGGAAATCTTTATTTCCTTAAAGGCAGTCGTACCCAATCTCCAGGTTCAAACACCATAGCCGTTCGGCCTTTATTAGCTACATGTGCATATTATTTCATTCTTCTTCCAATGTTTGCACATGCCTTCTCATTTATCTGGTTCACAAATTCTGCCTTTTTCTTTCCATCAAGATTAGCACGTTCACTCATAGGTAAAGGTGTTAAATCTAATGGAGTTAAAAAGGATTCTTACCATATACAATTTGCAACGGGGAATATGAGCAGAATGCATAGTCCTATTATATGCAAATCCTACATGACGCCAACAATCTTCCTAAGTTTTAATATTTTGACTAATTAAAGCATGCAACAATATAGACAAAAGTCCTATTTGTTGAAAAGGTGGTAATCTTGCCACCTTGTGCAGACCAAAATCCACCAAGGTTTGCATCCTATTTCTTTCTTTAAAAGAAATATTTTGTTGAATGACCTAATGTAATATTTATATCTATGTTTTATGTTCCATTTAATGTCTTGTGAATACCTAAGTTTTATTGTATTTAGCTTAGGAATTATCTCTTTGTTGGGTATTGATTTTATTTTGTAAAATGGCTATGTGCTGGAAACAGTATTTCCAGCAACATAGGTCCATTGTTGGGGCTGGAGTTCTCTGATATTTTAGAATGAGTTTATGATTTTTGGATATGTTAAAGTAGACATGGAAATGAAAATATGAAAAAAATAATGACTCAAAAAGGCCTTGGGAAGCCCAAGATATGCAGATTGCAAATTGGCATAACTGTTGAGATTTCCAACAGTTCTGGCCCACGTGTTTGAGATGAATTGGAGGCCTTACCCAATTCTTTTGGACTTGGTATTCTTGAAATTTCATCCTTGATATTTTAAAATGCCACATGCCAAAATTCAAGCAATTTGGATTAAGATATCCCAGCCTTCTATCTGGTTAAAGTAATGGTACAGGATTAGGTGGAGACAGTTTTTTGAAATTCAAAATCTCACCAACTATTGTCATGATTATGCACTCACATGTGAAGCTGGTGGTTGAACGGTTATGTATCATAATTTTGAGTGGGAAATGTGTAAATTTTGAATTTTAAAGACTCCCATTTGGTCCCACACACACCTCACATGTATGAGACAAGTTTTGTATCTATATATGCAATAAATGAATGAAAAGGAAAAATGAATTAGTGTGTTGTCTAATTTTGTGTGGCCTACTCTAACATCTTCTCTTCTTCTTCATCTTCTTCTTATTCCTTCAAAACAAAAACCCTAACAATCCTAAATATCACCATACCAAAAACAAACACAAAAATCACCCAAACATTAAACCAAAAACCAAATCAAAGGTTGTGCACAAGACTAACACTTTGTGTACAACACTCTTGGCCAAGTGAACCTAAAACCACACCAAACTCCAACATGGTATCAGAGCTTTGTTTGAACCATTGAGGGACCTTGTGAGCTTTCTTTCTAGCCTATTTTCTTGTGAGAGTACCCCCCATTTCATTCCTTTCATTTTTTGTTTGGAATGGTACAAAAATCTAGCTAGAAAACTCACCAAAAATCAAACCCAAGAGTCATTTTCTTCAAAAATCCAGTTTTGTGTCATGGCTTCTCAAAGTTTTGCACCTCCCCCTCCACCAAAATTTGAGGGCCAAAATTACTCCATTTTGAGCATAAAGATGAAAGCCTACCTACATGCCTTTGGACTTTGGGATGTGATGGAAGAAGGTTATGAAGTTGAGGAGTTGAGAGCTAATGCCACACAAGCATAAAGACTTCCACATGAGACCGAGATAGCTAAAGGATCAAGAACTTGATGGCCCTTCATTCTTTGGTGAGTGACTCCATCTTCACTAGAATCATGTCATGATGCGAATCCGCCCGTGCCCGAACAATCGACAACCCGCTGGGGTGCTGATTCGATATAGATGAAGACTGAGCCGATCACTAGGGCTCAAGCTAAGAGGTTTAGGGAAAACCTTGCTGCCTTTATCCAGGGAGTAATTCATACTCAAGAGGGGTTGTCCATACCTAAAGATCCAAGACCGGTTTTGAGCATATAAGTGGTGGAAGCAGATATGGACCCGGGTAGCGGTTTTGGTGCATTTATGGAGTTCGAGCAGCATGAAATGGTTCCAATGCTTTATGAATTCAATACATATGTCTAATAGGTCATGGAATCAAGTTAAGTTAGATTCAAAAGCATCCAAAAAAGACTTGTACGGACAGAATCTCAATTTGGCCGAAAATGTGCTGTTTAGCCGCTAGCTTTGACTATTCTTCTTGTTTGACTTATTCCAATCAAGGGGCAACGTGTGGGGATCATTATTAATCATAGTTGGCATCCTAAATGGCATATGGTAGCTCATTTGGAGCCCAAGCAAGCTGGAGATTGGTAAAAGATACGTTAGTAGTCAAACTAGTAAACTAGTTTCCTAATTTGATTTTGACTTTTTTGTTTTAGGAAATTAGTCTTTTATTTGGTTTCTATTTATTTATTTTTTGGACAAATAAACTTAGGAAAGTTATTATTTTATTATTTTTATTGTAAATTAATTAATTCCTAATTCAAAATAAAGGAATTAATTAATCCAATTTAGATTAGGAAAATAGGTGAATTTCGGCCAAGTTAGGTTTCCTATTCTTTGGGTTGTTTTCTTTTAGCCTCTAAAAGGGCTTGTTTTTTAGGAAGAAGACACCATTAATAATATGTAGAATTTATTTTGTGAGATTGAATTTCTTGTTGTTATAATATGCAGAATTTATTTTGTGAGATTAAATTTCTCCTTGTTCTTTTGAACACCTAAAACACCATTAGAGAGTGCGTGTTTTAGTTTTGACTTATCAATAGGACTTCCATCACCTATTGTGGCATCTTCATTATACACCAAGGTTTCTAATCTCAGGTTGGTTAGGGGTCAAAGTGACCATTAGAACTTGAACATAATTAGATCCGGATTAATATAATACAGGTTTAGAAGCAGGTCCTCCTAGGTTCGTATCATTTGGTATCTTTATTTGCTTTATTTGTTTTTGTGTTATTCTATAATTTTAGCATTAGGCTAAGGTTGCATCCATCCCATACACATTCTGTATCAAAAAAAAAATTCATTCCTAGTTGAATTAGGACTTCCTAGTCTTATCGTATTTTTGTTTCCTAGTATGTTGGTTGTTTTTTTATCATTGTTCTTGTTAATTTGGTTTTTTATGATTTTTCTTTACCATTCTAGTCTTCAATATTTGCATTCATATATTCAAAAAAAAAAGAAAAAAAAAAGAAAATTCGAACAGATATTAAAAAAAAAAGAAACTACAGTTTTGTTTTGTTGGAGGCTACGGATTTGATGGATTTTTGGTATGGAATTGCAATTTTTAGTGTTGGTATTTGCTACTGTAGTTGTTTTATGATCTACGAGTGAAAATAAAAAAAAAAAAAGAAAGAAGAATAAGCCAAATAAAAAATAAAAATAAAAAACATTTTCGGTTTGTTGGAGTTTGATTTGTTTGCTAGAAATTTGTTGGAGCTGCTGGTTTGTGATTATTTATTCAATATTTGAGTTGCTGGAGAATTATTTTTACTACCAGATATTTTAAATTTTGGGTACTTAAATTATTGGATTAAAATTAGATAAAGGAATTGATACAAAACTTGAATTACAAGAACAACAACCAACACTATTCTTAATTTTTGTTTGAGTTGATTCTTGTTCGTGTTTGAAATTCTTTTTCCTAAATTTTATTCTTTAATCCTTAAAGTCTTAGCATCTGGTCCAGTTCTTAAAAGTTCCAAAATTTTCTCATTGATTTGCCTTATTTTGCCTAGAAAAGCCGAAAAATAGGATTTGTCAATTCCTTCGGTATTGCTCACTTTTCGCTACTGTTTTGTTGATAAGTTTAATTAAAACATATTTGTGATCTAATTGCTGTTTTGTGGGTGTTTTAATTATAAATTTGAGATAATTCATTGAGTGGAAAAAGGCAAGAGTGTGTGAGCCTAAAAGAGGGTAAAAGCCGAAACTAGTGTGAAAACACGAGTGTCAAGACCTTGATTGAGTGAAACACGTGAGGGAGTGAATTTTGGTGAGAATTTATTTTATTTTGCATTATTTATACTAACATGGTAGATTCAAGGGTGAGAAGAGGAGATCCACCCTTAAGAATTAATGAAGAAGAGTCCGTAGGATTCCATGGCAGTTCCCGAGCTTCAGGGAGTGGTGAGCAAACGGACATGAGGGCTGTCTTGGAGCAACTACAGTCGATGAATGCTCAATTTGACCACATAAATCAAAGGATGGACAGAATAGAAACATCTCATGGTGGACCAAATTTGAGGCAAGATTCCATGGAGGTCGAGGTCGAGGTCGAGGAGGCCGTGGACGACCTAGAGAGGAGTTTGAACAGGAAAATTTTGGAGATGATTTCGAGGAAAGAATGGATGAAACACTTGCTGTCCAAGAGATGCTAGGCTGTGGGAGGCATAGGAGAGAGGAGGCAGATGATGATCTTGGCAATATCAAGGTAAACATACCACCTTTCATGGGGAAAAATGACCCGGAGGCTTACTTGGAATGGGAGGAATGTATGGAGATGATTTTCGATTGCCATAACTATTCGGAGGCTAAGAATGTGAAATCGGTAGCAATGGAATTTGGTCATTATGCATTCCAATGGTGGACCAATGAGCAAAACACCTGAAGGAGAGTTGGTGATGACTGATCACTACATGGCAACAAACGAAAGGAGCTATGAGGAAGCGGTTCATACCATCACATTATCATAGGTTGCTGCATCAAAGGCTTCAATCCTTATCTCAAGGAAGTAGGTCTATGGAGGATTATTACAAGGAGATGGAGATGCTTATGATGAGGTTAAATTTGAATGAGGATAGGGAAGTAACCATGGTAAGATACCTTGGTGGTTTGAATCGTGAGATAGCCAACCAACTAGAACTGCAACAATATATGGAATTGGAAGAGATGTTGCATGTGGCTATTAAGTTGGAGCATCAATTCAAGAGGAGGGGTGCAGGCTTATGGTTTGGAAAAGTTTCCAGCAGTGGAAGATCAATTCCAAGTGGTTGGAGAAACAATCCTACCTTTGAAAACAACCCAAAGCCAAAAGTTGGAGAAGAAAGTTCAAATCGGCCAAGGAGAAAGACTAGAACTGAATCTGTCCAAGCACCAAAGAATGAGGTAAAATAAGATCCTAAACCTTCTAGAACTCGTGATATTGTGTGTTTTAAGTGCCAAGGATGAGGACTTATCGCTAGCCAATGCCCGAATAGAAGAATCATGGTGTTAAAGGGCAATGGCGAGCTAGAATCAGAAAGTGAAGAAAGTGAGGATGAAGCCAAGCAAGAGGAGGAGGACTTGGAGGATGAACTTGAAACCTTGTAAGTATCCAATGCCGAATTAAACTTGGTTTCTAGGAGAGTACTTGCTGGATACAAAGATGAGGATGAAATTCAAAGAGAGAACATCTTCCACACCCGATGTGAAATTCAAGGTAAGATTTGTAGTATGATTATTGATAGTGGGAGTTGTACAAATGTAATTAGTAATCTTATAGTTGATAAATTAGGCTTAACCACTATTAAATATCCAGAAACTTATAGATTATAATGGCTTAATAATAGTGGTGAGATAAAAGTAAATAAACAATCCAAAGTAAAATTCAGCATTGATACATTTGTGGATGTTGTATTGTGTGATGTTGTTCCTATGCATGTGGATCATGTTTTATTGGGTAGGGGATGGAAATTTGATAGAGATGCTATCCATTATGGTAGAGAGAATAGCCTTGTATTTAAATTTAAAGGGAAAAAGTTTAAGCTGGAGCCATTAACTCTAAAAGAAGTATTTAGTGATCAACTTCAAATGCAACAAAGGAGGGAAGCCGGGAGGCTCAGAGAGAAGGCTAGTATGGTACCAACGGTTCCACCATCCATTCAAGACGGAAAAGTGTTTAACCCAGGAGATTGGTTTTGGTTTCAACCAAGGAAGTAGAGGTTTCTCAAACAAAGAAAGTCCAAGCTTATGCCGCGAGGAGATAGATCTTTTCAAGTTTTGGAGCCAAATAACAAGAATGCCTACAAGCTTAATCTACCGGGTGAGTATAACATGAGTGCTGCATTTAATGTTGCTAATTTGTTCCCTTTTGCTGCAGGTGATGATCTAGATTTGAGGATAAATCTTTTTCAAGAGGAAAGGAAAAATGATACGAACCTAGGATGATCTACTCCTAAACCCGTATTATATTAGTCTGGATCTAATTATGTTCAAGTTCTAATGGTCACCTTGACCCCTAACCAACCTGTGATTAGAAACCTTGGTGTATAATGAAGATGCTACAATAGGTGATGGAAGTCCTATTGATAAGTCAAAACTAAAACACTTACTCTCTAATGGTGTTTTAGGTGTTCAAAAGAACAAGCAGAAATTCAATCTCACAAAATAAATCCTGCATATTATTAAAGGTATCTTCTTCCTCAAAAATGAGCCCTTTTATAGGCTAAAAGAAAACAAAATAAACCTTAATTACAATAGGTAAAACCAGCCACCAAAGAATAGGAAACCTAGTTTGGCCGAAATTCACCTCCTTTCATAATCTAATTTGGATTAATTAATTCTTTTATTTTGAATTAGGAATTAATTAATTTACAATAAAAATAATAAAATAATAACTTTCCTAAGTTGATTTGTTCAGAAAATAAATAAATAGAAACCAAATAAAAGACTAATTTCCTAAAACAAAAAAGTCAAAATCAAATTAGGAAACTAGTTTACTAGTTTGACTACTAACGTATCTTTGACCAATCTCCAGCTTGTTTGGTCTCCAAATGAGCTACCATATGCCATTTAAGATGCCAAATATGATTAATAATTATTCCCACATGTTGCCCCTTGATTGGAATAAGTCAAATAAGAAGAAAAGTCAAAGCTAGCGGCTAAACAGTACATTTTTGGCCAATTTGAGATGCTGTCCGTAGAAGTCCTTTTTGGATGCTTTTGATTCTACTTTGACTTGATTCCATGACCTATTGGACATATGTATTGAATTCATGAAGCATTGGAACCATTTCATGCTCGAACTCCATAAATGCACCAAAACCGCTACCCAGGTCCTATCGGCTTCCACCACTTGTATGCACAAAACAAGTCTTGGATCTTTAGGTATGGACAACCCTTCTTGAGTATGAATTACTCCCTGGATAAAGGCAACAAGGTTGTCCCTAAACCTCTTAACTTGAGCCCTAGTGATCGGCCCGGTCTTCATTCGTATCGGATCAGCACCTCAGTGGGTTGTCGGTTGTGTGGGCACCGGCGGATTCGTATCATGTCTTGTACAAGTGCTAGAGAAGTTTGGTTAAATTGCATGAAGAATTTCAAGGAAACTAGAACACGACAAATGCAAGTTTTAAACTTAAGAAAAGAGTTTGAAACAATTAGAATGAAAGAAAATGATTTGGTTAAGGACTTTACCGATAGACTACTACAGATTGTGAACCAAATTAGAGTCCTTGGAGAGCCATTGACCGACCAAGGGGTTGTAGAGAAGGTATTGGTGAGCTTACCTAAAAAATTTAAAGCTAAGATTTCTTCTCTCCTCAAGGAATCTTAGTGAGCTTATTAATGCCCTCCAAGCAACGGAACAAAGAAGAGCCATAAGAAAGGAGGAGTCTTTGGAAAGTGCTTTTATGTCTAGTCAAAGCAAAAAGAAGAATAAAAAGAACAACAACAAGAATAAAGGAGGAACCGGCTATGGAGGTTTCAACAATAACAACAACACCAATTCCACCAACAACAACAATAATGCAAGGCAACAACAAGGAGGACAACAACAAAATCGTGGGGGTTATCCACCATGCCCCCATTGCAAGAAGCATGGACATGCACCATAAGTGCTTTTAGAGACCAGATGCAACTTGTGACAAATGTGGGCAAAGAGGACATGTTGGCAAAGTATGCAAGCAAGGAAGGCAACAAGCAAATGTTGTGAATGAGTAGGCCGAGACCTTATTTGTGGCTACATGCCTTAAAGCTACAACTTTGTGGAGCTTGACCGATCCTAATAGACAAGGGGTGAAGATTGGGAATGTAAGCTTCATGGATGTAGAAGGAAAAGGAGACATCTTATTGAACACCAATAAAGGTATAAAACTTATCCAAAATGTCCTATATATGCCTTCATTGTGTGAAAACTTGTTGAGTATTACACAATTAGTTGAAAAGGGATATGTTTTGAACTTTGGTTGTGATGGTTGTTTGATATCAGATGCTTTTGGAAATGACATGTTTCAAGTTGCCTTAAAAGATAAACACTATAGGTTGAATTTACTAAATAGTAAACAAACTTTGAAAGACAAAGTTTAGTCTAGTTATCAACTTTGGCATAAACATCTGGGTCACTCTAGTTATGGTGAAATGAAGAATACTAATGCTTTGGTGAATGAATGCCCTTGATGGATGATGTGAAGATTGATGAGAATGCAAAATGGGATTGGAGTAAGGAGGAGCTATTGGTGAATGAGGATGAACCACGGTATTGGAGTAAGGAGGAGCTATTGGTGAATGAGGATGAGCCACGATTTGGGGAAGAAAATAAAGAAAGAAATGTTGAAAACAGCAATGATGAAGATGACAATGATGAAGAAAATGAGGAGGATGATGACCTACTCCAAGAAACCATTGGAGTCGATTTGGAGGTTGTTAACGATGTTAGAAGGGAAAGATCATTGTCCTAGATTTATGAAAGGTGTAATGTTACACTTAGTCACCCTACATGTGATACGAACCTAGAGCGACCTGCCTCTAAACTTGTAACAAAGATTGAATTAGGACCGTCTAATTACAAGTTATTAATGGAACACCTCGACCCATTACCTATATTGGAGGTAAGAATCTTGGTATAGTGAAGACGCCACAATAGGGTGCGGAATAACCTATTGATATGTCAAATTTGAACTCCACAAACAAAGCTTGAAAAAGTTCATCTTTTGAAGTTGTTCTAAAACCGCCAACATATTGGTAGGTTCTCCTCCATTTCCCGTTGCTCTAGATTCCCCTTTGAATCCCACGGATTTATCTTCAAGATTTCTTAATGAGTCTCCTCCTCTTCTCATTCTTAAATCTTTCAAGTTAGAGAAACTAATGCAAAGAACCTCACCAAATTCACTTCCTCACGTGTTTCACTCAAAAAGGCCTCATTCACTCATGTTCTCACACTAGTTTTGGCTTTTGACCCTCTTTTAAGCTCACACTCTCTTGTCCTTTTTCCACTAAAAAAATTATCTTAAAGTTTTATTAAAACACACTCAAAATAGCAATTAGATCACAAGTATATCCTAATTAAACTTATCAATAAGAAAGCAACAAGAACAAACAATTGCCGAGTGTATTGTTAATGCCTAATTCTCAGCTTTCTAGCCAAACACAAGGAAACTTAAAAAGGAAAAGTTTAGATTCAATAAAGAATAAACCATAATATTCTTTAGGTCTTTGTATCAAATCCTGTTACCATAATATTCCAATTTAGATTCAATAAACTAAAAATTCAAGGATAAAATTTAGAAAAGAATTTAATCAATGACAACGACAACAAATTGGAATAAAGTATGAGATAGTCATTGGTTGTAGTTCTCTTAATTTAGGTCTTTGTATAAAATCCTCTTACCAATTTTAATCCAATCAATTTAAGCACTCAAAATTCAAATATCCAGCAGTAATACTGAATGAATAGACAGTAATTCCAACAATTCTCAATTGAAATTCCACACCAAACAAGCTCAATTTTTCAATCTTTCAAAATCGGCCTCCTTTTGTGCTATTATTTTTTTTTAAAACTTCGACTTCTCCTTCTTTTTAATCACTCACAGAAAAATATCAACACAACCTCCCGTAGCAAGAATCACCACTAAAAATTACAATTCCAAAGCCAAAATTTTATCCAACCCGATCCACCCGATCCACACTTTCAAACAAAAACAAATTGCAAAAATTTAAGGATTTATGTAATATGCTTTCAGATTCCCTTTTTTTTTTTTCTAATAGATCAATCAACTAACTAAGATTAAAATAGCAAAGAAAAATCAACAGTAAACCAAATTAGTAAGAACTAATATACAAAACACCAATAAACTAGAAAAGAAATATTCAGCTAAAACAACGAAACCTAATTTGGCTAGGAAGAATTTTTTTTTTTTTTTTTAAATGCTGAATGTGTATGAGTAAGAAACAACCTTAACCTAATGTTAAAATTTCAGATTAACACAAAGCAAAACAAAGCAAATAAGATAGATCAAATCTGAATAAAATTCATCCCTAATACCAAATGATACGAACCTAATTCGACTTGCTCTTAAACCTGTATTATATTAGCCCAGATCACAATTAAGTTCAGTTCTAATGGTCACCTTAATCCCTAATCAACTTGTGATTAGAAACCTTGGTATATGATTAAGATGCCACAATAGGTGACGGATGTTTTATTGATAAGTCAAACCAAAACACCCAATCTCTATTCGACGTATTAGGTGTAGAAAACAAAAATTGGACTAAAACAACAAAACCAAATTCGTCTAGGAAGAATTTTTTTTTTTTTAATGCTGAATGTGTATGAGTAAGACACAACCTTAACCTAATATTAAAATTTCAGATTAACACAAAACAAAACAAAGCAAATAAAATAGATCAAACCTGAACAAAATTCATCTTTATATAAAATGATACGAACTTTGGTCGACTTGCTCCTAAATCCATATTATATTAGCCCGGATGATGCGAATCCACCTGAACCCGTACAATCGATAAACTTCTGGGGTGCTGACCCGATATAGATGAAGACCAGGCCGATCACTAGGGCTCAAACTAAGAGGTTTAAGGATAACCATGCTATCTTTTTCCAAGGAGTAATTCATTCTCAAGAGGGCTTGTCCATACCCAAAGATCCAAGACCTGTTTTGAACATACAAGTGATGGAGGCCAATACGAACCAAGGTAGCGGTTTTGGTGCATTTACGGAGTTTGGGCAGCATGAAATGGTTCCAATGCTTCATGGATTCAATACATATATCTAAGACGTCATGGAATCAAGTCAAATTAGTTTCAAAGCCAACCAACAAGGGGTTGTGTGCATGGCATGAAAATTTGGCCGGTTTTATTGTTTTCCTTGCTGGTTTTACTGTATCTTGCTGAGTTGGCTTTTTCTCTTTCCTCCAAGCAAGAGCAACAAGTGGGACTTCATGATCAGCCTATTTGGCATCCTACAAGGCATATGGAAGTTAACTTAGAGCTTAAATTGGTCAAAGATTAGTCAAAGTCAACTTAGTCAAAAAGATAGTATTTTAGTTTCCTAATTTGATTTCTACTTTTTTGTTTTAGGAAATTACCTTTACTTTTGGTTTTTACTTATTTATTTGCTGGACAAATAAGTTTAAAAAAGTTATTATTTTATTCTATTCATTGTAAATTAATTAATTCCTAATTAAAAATAAAGGAATTAATTAATCAAAATTAGATTAGGAAAGGGGAGAGAATTTTTTGGCCACACAAGGAAACAACAAGGCATGGCCAGTTTTTGCTTTAGTTTTTAGGGTTTTATTTTGTTTTCTTTTATCCCATATAAGGGCTTTTTTTTAGGAAGAACACACCATTAATAATATTTGAGAATTTATTTTGTGAGATTGAATCTCTTTGTTTTTTTGAACACCTAAAACATCATTAGTGAATGATTGTTTTAGTTTAACTTATCAATAGGCCTTCCGTCACCTATTGTGGCGTCTTCATTATATAACAAGGTTTCTAATTACAGGTTGGTTAGGGGTCAAGGTGACCATTAGAACTTGAACATAATTAGATCCAAGCTAATATAATACGGATTTAGGCGCAGGACGTCCTAGGTTCGTATCATTTGGTATCAGAGCTGAATTTTTGTTCAGGTTTAATCTATCTTTATTTGCTTTATTTGTTTTTTGTTATTCTACAATTTTATCATTAGGTTAAGGTTGCTTCTATCATCATACACATTCTGCATATTAAAAAAAAAAATTTCATTCCTAGTCAAATTCGGTTTTTCTAGTTTTATCGTAATTTTTGTTTCCTAGTTTGTTGGTTGTTTTTCATCATTTTTCTTGTTAATTTTGGGTTTTGTTGATTGTTCCTTGCTATTTTAGTCTTAAATATTTACATTCATATATTCAAAAAAAAATTTGAGTGTGTTTGCGGCAACATATAACCCAAAAAAAAAAAAAATGCACAATTTGTGTTTTGTTTTGGAGGTCACGGGTTTGGTGATTATTTGGTGTTGGAATTGCAATTTTGGTGTTGATTCTTGCTACTGCAGTTTTCTTCTATTCTGTGAGTAAAAAAAAAAAAATAGAAGAAAAATCAGAATATATAAAGAAAAAAATCGTTTTGTTGAATTTGGTGTTGAAATTTGTTGCTGGAAATTTCTTGAAGATGCTGATTTGTTGATTATTCATTCAATATTTGGAGTTGCTAGAGAAGTATTTTTGTTGCTGGATATTTGAATTTTGGGTGCTTAAATTATTTGGATTAAAATTAAATAAAGGATTTGATACAAAACTAGAATTACAAGAACAACAACCAAAACTATTCTTTAATTTTATTCGAATTGATTCTTGTTCGTGTTTAAAATTCTTTTTCTAAATTTTTATTCTTGAATCTGTAATTTCTTACCATCTAGTCCAGTTCTTATTGATTCCAAAAATTTTCATGAAATTTGCCTTTTTTTTTGCCTAGAAAAGCCGAAGTTTAGGTTTTTTAAATTCATTCGATATTACTTGCTTTTTGCTGTTGTTTTGTTGATAAGTTTAATTAAAACATACTTGTGATCTAATTGCTATTTTGTTTAGAACTTTGAGATAATTCATTGAGTAGAAAAAGGCAAGAGTGTCTGAGCTTCAAAGAGGGTAAAAGCCGAAACTAGTGTGCAAACACGAGTGTTGAGACCTTGTTTGAGTGAAACACGTGAGGGAGTGATTTTTGGTGAGAATTCATTTTATTTTGCATTATGTGTACTAACATGGCAAATTCAAGGTTGAGGAGAAGAGATCCACCACTAAGAATTAATGAAGAAGAATCCGTAGGATTCCATGGTTATTCCCGAGCTACAGGGAGTGGTGAGCAAACGGATATGAGGGCTGTATTGGAACAATTACAGTGGATGAATGCTCAATTTGACCACATAAATAAAAGGATGGATAGAATAGAAACATCTCATGGTGGGCTGAACTTGAGGTACAAGTTCCATGGATGCCAAGGTCGAGGTCAAGGAGGTCATGACGACCTAGAGAAAAGTTTGGAGAAGAAAATTTTGGAGATGATTTCGAGGAAGGAATGGATGAAATGTTTGCTATCCTAGAGAGGCTAGGCCATGGGAGGCATAGGAGAGAGGAGGCAGATGATGATCTTGGCAACATCAAGGTAAACATACCACCTTTCATAGGGAAAAGTAACCCGAAGGCTTACTTGAAATGGGAAGAGCGTATGGAGATAATCTTTGATTGCCATAACTATTCGGAGGCTAAGAAGGTAAAATTGGCAGCAATCGAGTTTTGGACATTCTGCACTCTAATGGTGGACTAATGAGGAAAACATCCGAAGGAGAGTAGGTGATGAATTGATCACTACATGGCAACAAATGAAAGGGGCCATGAGGAAGCGATTTGTACCATCCTACTATCATAGGTTGCTGTATCAAAGGCTTCAATCTTTAGGTTCGTGGAGGATTCTTACAAGTAGATGGAGATGCTTATGATAAATTTAAGCATGAATGGAGATAGAGAAGTAACCATGGCAAGGTTTCTTGGTGGGTTGAATCATGAAATAGCCAATCAACTAGAATTGCAACAATATGTGGAATTGAAGGAGATGTTGCATGTGGCTATTAAATTAGAGCATCAATTCAAGAGGAGGGGTGTAAGCTCATAGTTTAGGGATGTTTCCAATAGTGGAAGATCAAATCCAAGTGCTTAGAGAAGCAATCCCACCTTTGAAGCAAAACAAAAATCAAAGCTAGGTGAAGAGAGCTCCAATCGACCAAGGAAGGATGTAAAAGCTGAATCTATCCAAGCACCAAAGAATAAGGTAAAATCTAATCCTAAGCCTTCAAGATCTAGAGAAATTATTTGTTTTAAGTGCCAAGGATGAAGACACATCGCTAGCCAATGCCCCAATAGAAGAATCATGGTGTTAAAGGGTAGTGGTGAGCTAGAATCGGAAAGCAAGGAAGGTACAGATGAAATCAAGGAAGACTTTGAGGAACAAGTCGAAACCTTACATGCATCCAATGCCAAATTAAACTTGGTTTCTAGGAGAGTGCTAGCTGTATACAAGGATGAGGATCAAGTTCAAAGAGAAAACATTTTCCACACCCGATGTGAAATCCAAGGTAATATTTATAGTATGATTATTGATAGTGGAAGTCGTACAAATGTAACTAGGAATATTATGGTTGATAAATTAGGCTTAATAAGTTTTAAACATCTAGAACCATATATATTACAATGGCTTAATGATAGTAGTGAGATGAAAGTAAATAAACAAGCCAAAGTAAAATTTAGCATAGATAAATATGTGTGATGTTGTGCCTATGCATGCCGGACATATTCTATTAGGCAAACCATGGCAATTTGATAAAGATGCTACTCATTATGGTTGAGAGAATTGTATTGTTTTTAGATTTAAAGGTAAGAAGGTCAAGCTAAAGCCATTGACCCCAAAGGAGGTTTTTAGAAACCAAGTACAAATGCAACAAAGGAGTGAAGTAGAGAGGCTAAAAAAGAAGGCTAGTATGGCACCAGCGATTCCACCATCCATTCACGAGGGGAAAGGTGAGCTTGCTATCCAAGGTAAGTCCTCTAAAACCCAGGTTAAGTGGAAAAATTTTAACAAACCTAAGAGTGAGAAACATGGAGAAAAAGCCAAGAGTGATGCAAAATTCAATGAAACCTTGAGTGAGAAAGGGAAAATAAAAATTTATATTTGAGTTTTGGGGATGTTAATAAATCCATCTTGAGTAAGAAACCATTACTGGTCATGAATTATAAAGATGCTTATTTAAAAATTGTTTTCAATGTATAGAACTTTATCTTCCTTGTTGAGAGTTTTACTTTGTGGAAATTTGAAAATTTGGAAGAGATTATTTGCTAACTTTAAAAAATGTAATTCTTGCCATAATGACCATGTATTTCTAGATTTTGTTATGATAGTGTTTGATCCAGAAGATTTTGTTTGGTTTCACTCACGAAACGAGAGGTTTCCAAAACAAAGAAAGTCAAAGCTTATGCCGCGTGTGGATGGACCTTTTCAAGTTTTGGAGCGGATTAACGAGAATTCTTACAAACTTGATTTAACAGGTGAGTACAATGTTAGGTCCACATTTAATGTCATTGATTTATCTCTTTTTGCTATAGGTGATGATTTTGATTTGAGGGCAAATCCTTTTCAAGAAGAGGGGAATGATGCGAATCCGTCTGCACCTGCACAATCGACAACCCATTGGGGTGCCGACCTGATACGGATAAAGACTAAACTAATCACTAGGGCTCAAGCTAAGAGGTTTAAGGATAACCTTGCTACCTTTATCTAAGGAGTAATTCATTCTCAAGAGGGCTAGTCCATACCCGAGGATCCAAGACCTGTTTTGAGCATACAAGTGGTGGAAGCCGATACGGACCTGGAAAGAGGTTTTGGTGCAGTTATGGAGTTTGGGTAGCATGAAATGGTTCCAATGCTTCATGGATTCAATACATATGTCTAAAAGGTCATGGAATCAAGTCAAGGCGTTAAAGCCAACCAAAAAGGGGTTGTGTGCATGGCATGAAAATTTGGCTGGTTTTATTGTTTTCCTTGGTGGTTTTACTGTATCTTGCTGATTTGGTTTTTTCTCTTTCCTCCAAGCAAAGACAACATGTGAGACTTCATGATCAGCCTATTTGGCATTCGACAAGGCATATGGAAGCTGATTTAGAGCTTAAATTGGTCAAAGATTGGTCAAAGTCAACTTAGTCAAAAAGATAGTATTTTAGTTTCCTAATTCGAAATAAAGGAATTAATTAATCAAAATTAGATTAGGAAAGGAGAGAGAAATTTCGGCCACATTAGGAAACAACAAGGCATGGCCTGTTTTTACTTTAGTTTTTAGAGTTTTATTTTGTTTTCTCTTAGCCTATATAAGGGCTTGTTTTTTAGGAAGAACACACCATTAATAATATTTAAGAATTTATTTTGTGAGATTGAATCTCTCTTTGTTCTTTTGAACACCTAAAACACCATTAGTGAATGAGTGTTTTGGTTTGACTTATCAATAGACCTTCCATCACCTATTGTGGCATCTTCATTATATACTAAGGTTTCTAGTCACAGGTTGGTTAGGAGTCAAAGTGATCCTTAGAACTTGAACATAATTAGATCCAGGCTAATAAAATACAGATTTAGGAGCAAGTCATCCTAGGTTCGTATCACCGGATCATAATTAAGTTCAGGTTCTAATGGTCACCTTGACCCCTAATCAATTTGTGACTAGAAACCTTGGTATATGATTAAGATGCCACAATAGGTGATGGGTGTCCTATTGATAAATCAAACTAAAACATTCGATCTCTGTTCGATGTTTTAGGTGTTCAAAGAGAACAAAAATAATTCTTCTCACAAATAATTTTTGAATGAATAATATACTGTGTATTATTGAGAAAATAAGCCCTTAAATAGGTTTTGAATGACAAAAATAAAACCCTAAAACAACTAGATTAGAGCTAGCCAAGGATAAGGAAACAAAGGTGTGGTTGAATTCTATTACATTTTCTAATTTAATTTGGATTAATTAATTCCTTTATTTTGAATTAAGAATAAATTAATTTACAACCAAAATAATAAAATTCTAACTTTCCTAAAGTAATTTGTCCAAGAAATAAATAAATAAAAACCAAAATAAAGACTATTTCCTAAAACAAAAGACAAACGTTCAAATTAGGAAGCTAACTGACTAGTTTGCCAACTAAGTTGACTTTGTCCAATCACCAGCTAGTTTAGGCTCCAAATCAGGTCCAATATGCCATGTATGATTCCAAATAGAATTAACATTGGTTCCCATACATTTTCGTTGATTGGAACAAAATGAACTTGCTTGAACAACAAGAAAGATCAAAGTCAATGCCAAAATCACTCAAAATTGGCCAAGGTGAACTCCAAGCGCAAATGATGGATTTGAATGTGTTTGCTTCAATATTTTCATTGATTTCATGGTCCCTTTTAGAGCTCAATCACATTCATAAACTAAAAAATTAGTCTGTTGCTGCCCAGAGTCCATTGATGCACCAAAACAGCTTCTCGGGTCTATTTCAGCATTCACAACTTGGATTCTCAATATAGGCTTTGAATCTTCGGGCCTTGTCATGCCCTCCTAAGATTTAATAACTCCTTGTATAAAGCTAACTAGGTTGTCCTTAAATTTCTTAGCTTGTGCCTTTATGATTGGCCCTGTCTTCAATTATACTATATCAGCACCCCAGCGATGATGTGATTCCGCCTGTGTCCGTTCAACCGACTACCCACTAAGGTATGGGTCCTCTACAAATGAAGATGGGGCTAATTACTAGGGCATAAGTTAAGAGATTTAAGAACAAATTGGCTGGCTTTATTCATGGAGTGATTCAATCTTAAGAGGGCATGACAATACCTAAAGATACAAGATCCGTTTTAAGCCTCCAAGTGGTGGAGATGATTTTGTTCTAACACTGAACTCAATGAATATCATTAAGAGGACATGGAATCCAGGCAAGGCAGAATCAAAATCATCTAAAAAGGACTTGTACGGACAGCCTCTCAATTTGGCCGAAAATGTGCTATTTGGCTGCTGGCTTTGACTTTTCTTCTTGTTTGACTTATTCCAATCAAGAGGCAATGTGTGGAAATCATTATTAATCATATTTTTCATCCTACATGGCATATGGAAGCTAATTTGGAGCCCAAACAAGCTGGAGATTAGTCAAAAATATGTTAACAGTTAAACTAGTCAACTAGTTTCCTAATTTGATTTTGACTTTTCGTTTTAGGAAATTAGTCTTTTACTTTGATTTTTATTTATTTACTTGCTGGAAAAATAAGTTTAGGAAAGTTATTATTTTATTATTTCAATTGTAAATTAATTAATTCCTAATTCAAAATAAATGAATTAATTAATCCAAATTAGTTTAGAAAACTAAGAAAAATTAGGCACTTTCCTTTTCTCTACTTTCCTTTTCTCAACACTTTGTGTTTGGTTTTGAATTAATTTTTTAGGACTTTTGCTTTGTAATATTAGCCTATTTAAAGGCTTATTTTCAATGAGAAATCAAGCTTGAATTTGATACAGAAAATTATTTGTGAGATTGAATTCTCTTTATTCTTTTGAACACCTAAAACACCATTAGTGAATGAGTGTTTTAGTTTGACTTATCAATAGGCCTTCCATCACCTATTATGGTATCTTCATTATATATCGAGGTTTCTAATCACAGATTGGTTAGGGGGTCAAGGTGATCATTAGAATTTGAACATAATTAGATCTAGACTAATATAATACGGGTTTAGGAGCAGGTCATCCTAGGTTCGTATCAAGAGAGTAATCGGTTGTACGAGTACAGGCAGATTCTTATCAGGATGTGTGATCTTCTTATTGGTAAGGATAGACTGATTGGCAATATTAGCTGTGATAACTGATTGATTGGAAGATTATGCAGGCCTTTCTAGGTAAGCATCATACATAATTAATTGCTCATCGAGATCGTCGAAGGAAATAGACGAGTCCCTAGTCTGAAAAGCTGCAGAGATATCCTTAAACTTCGATGCCAGTTCTTTCACAATATATAGTACCAAATTATCGTCACCAATAGGTAGGTTGAGAAGTGCAAGTTCATATGTAATGGCACAAACATCAAGAAGATAGGTCGATGTTGCGCATGAGCCCTATGGTTTGATAAGCCTTTCCCTCAAATGCATAATATGAGAGCGTGAGGATTTGGCAAACTAATTGGCAAGTTTTGTCAACACTTCATATGAGATTGCTATAGTAGAGACCAAATGAGAAAATTTAGGAGTGATCGATCCAAGTAATGCATTAAGAAGAAACTTATCTTGCCTAATCCAAAAAATATAATTTGTAGTTATCTTGATTGATGTACTAGTATTATGGTAAAGGAGACATGGTTTGGATCTGTCCAAAAACCCATACAAATCATAGGCCACAAGCAACGAGTCAAATGGTGCTTACCAATGAAAATAGGCAGTTTCCTTCAACTTAAGAAAGGCTTGAGAGGCAATATTGAGCACTCTTAAATTCTATCCACCAAGCATTGGTTCATTCTAATAAGTTATGGTGGGAGCTAAGGTAGAAAATGAAGATCCATCAAAAATCAAATTGGATGCCATTAAGGAAAAAAAAATCATCAAGAGTATCTAAGGCTTTGATACCATAAACGATTGACAAGATTTTGGAAAAGCTTGAAATTAATTTCATTAAGTGAAAAACAGTATTAATATAGGGTTACCTTATAACAACCCGTACCAAAATATACCTGTTGTACAAGTTTGATCAGGTTTGACCAAGTGGACCATCTATGGGTCTAAGGTTGACTTTTTCTATCATTAAAATTTTTGGTTTGACTAATATATCATTTGCAAAACTCGTAGATATGAGTTCATAGACTGGTGGCATGCTAATTTTTTAGTTACGGATAAAAAGTAATGATCTTGAGAACTTTTGAATATTAGTTTTATATCAGTGTCCAAACCAATCCCAAGTTTTTGTCTGTTAGTGACCCAAGGCTCTATATAAATGTTGGGATGTGTGTCCAACAAGAAACAAATCTTAAAATACCAATTTTGTCCCCCAAATCCATGGAATTTCTCTTCAGACCCATGGATCCGAACCGGATCGCTTCGAATCCATTTGATGCCCAACAAGGTCAGCACCGTTTTGTCTGAATCTGGCCACCATCTTAATGAATGCGCCAACCACCCATATTACCCACCTTTGGATAACCTCACGGGCTAAATTTCAGAGCAAACTGCCAGCCGACGCGTCGAGATCGGCCATTTGAAGCAGGCAGTGATCGTTTTACATTTTTTGATCGTTTGGCCATTTTTCAGCCTTCCAAGCCCCCATACACCCTTTCCCCCATTTTTGGACCCTCTGAACTCATTTCCATAGTCCATTTGCCAATATTTCTCACCGTTTGAGATACACATCAATGGGGAGTTTGGCTGAGATTTCCATCAAGTTTTCCGCCCATCAATGACACTTTCGGACTTAGGTGATTCTATCATTTTTTTTTTATCTCTTGGACTTTCTGTTGATATAAAATTCGTGAATTTTGAACATCGTTTGATAATTTTTCCATTTTTGGATCAATTAGTTAAATACCGGGTAAATTGACACTGTTTGGATGAAATTGGTTAAATTGGTTAAAATTGAGGTTAGATTAGTGTAATTGGATATTAATAGGACCCATCGAAAGGTTCAATTTTGAAAAATTGGCCTTCTAGTGAATAGCCACAATTTTGGTTTTTGGGTCCTAAGGATACGCAGTATAATTAAACCAATCAGTATCCAATTTGCATAATTTTATAGTTGTACAAATTATTTTAAGACATTTGATGTTCACAAATGTCTTTGGTTTAGTTATTGGGGCCTGAGAAATATTTTATTATATTACAGGCACTCGAATTGAGCCTGGAAATGATCCTGCAAAGGAGCAAGAGTGAGCATATGCAGTATAGTAAGTGATTATAATTTTAAAATGTTTTGGGCATGTAGTATAATATATATGTGGTTTGAGTATTTTACATGTACATATCGTTTGATTTTAAATGTTCATTTTATGCATATAAGTGTTATCATTTTATGTGACTTTTGACAATATTTTCAATGGTTTCCAATTCTAATGAGTTCATAAACGGACCTATGGTATTTAAATATCTTAGTATTTGAATTGAGGTTTTGAATCATTTTAGAAAATAATTGATTTGAGAAAGCAGATTGAAAATTATATGATTTTAAGCATGTTCAAATATTTTACAATTTTATATGATATATATTTCAATGTGGTATTTCTGGTTTTAGCATGAAATGATGATTTGAAAATTTTAAAATATTTAAATAACCGATTGAGTTTGAATATTAAATTATGATTTATGATACAGTATTGTTTTCGAAAAGTATGATCTCATAAGATTGTTTTACGGATACTGTATTGTTTATTTTTAATTAATGTATCATATAGTACCAATGTTTCGAATTAGTATTATATTATAGTCTGCGGGTTTGCCACAATGCCGTAAGGTTGGATTCATCCCACAGGTTTATTATTGCTATAGTACCGTGAGATTGGGTTCATCCCACAGGTTTATTATTGCCATGGGCTGTGAGATTGGGTATATCCCAACGATTTACTATTTGCTCGATACCTTTCGTACATTAAAAATTGTGAGGTCGGTGTATCCCACGGTTTATGATTTTGGTATATCGTATGGTACATTGTATATGTTCTGATATATTATTGGTTTTCCAATATTATGGTTATTACTGCACTTTCATAATTATTTTGTGAAACTGTATTGATAATATTTTGTACTCAATAGTTATATTTTGATTAAGACATTTTATAATAATGAGCGTTCACTTTATACCTTTTGAACATCGATTTTATAATATTGAATTGGGATATTTGGATTTTATGAAATAATTTTTAAATGTAGAACTTTTCAAATGAGTGGAACTAGAGGTTTTGAGAGAAAGTTTTACGGAAATAAATTTTTACTTTTCTATTATACTATGCCACTCACTGAGATTTCTTTATCTCACATTTTATTTATTTTAAATTTGTTCTCCTAGGTTCAGGCAGTTAATGGCAATCTACCTCGTGCATCACTTATCACTTCGTTCTTTCTACAGTAGTAGCAGTGATACGAACCTAGGACGACCTGCTTCTAAACTCATATTATATTAGCCCGGATCTAATTACGGTCAAATTCTAATGGTCACCTCAACCCCTAACCAACCTGTGATTAGAAATCTTGGTATATAATGAAGACGCCACAATAGGTGATGGAAGGCCTATTGATAAGTCAAACTAAAACACTCACTCTCTAATGGTGTTAAGGTGTTCAAAGATAACAAAGAGAATTCAATCTCACAAATTAATTTTTGTATATAATTCAAGCTTGATTTCTCATTGAAAATAAGCCTTTAAATAGGCTTTGAATGAACAAAATAAAACCCTAAAAGGATTAGGAAATTTCGGCCAACATAGAATCCAATTAGGAAATTGCCTAATTTCACATCCTTTCCTAATCTAATTTGAATTAATTAATTCCCTTATTTTGAAGTGGGAATTAATTAGTTTACAATGAAAATAATAAAATAATAATTTTTCTAAACTTATTTGTCCAGCAAATAAATAAATAAAAACCCAAAAAAATCAAACGCAAATTAGAAAACAAGTTGACTAGTTTGACAACGAAGCTAACTTATGTCTGATGTCCAGAGTTAACATATGTTTGTCTGATGTTTGAGCTATGTCTGTCCGAGCTAACTTATGTTTGTCTGGTGTCCGAACTAAGTTATGTCTGATGTCCGAAGTCCAAAGTCCAAGGTCAGATGTCCGATGTATGGGTGTCCGATATAAAATGTCCGATGTATGAGTGTCCGATATAAAAGTCCAATGTATGGGTGTCCAATGTATCAGCCTCCACCACTTGGATGCTTAAAACAGGTCTTTTATCTTCAGGTATAGACAAGCCCTTTTGAGAATGAATTACTTCCTGGAAAAAGACAGTAAGGTTATCCTTAAAATTCTTAGCTTGAGCCCTAGTGATCGGTCCGGTCTTCATCCGTATCAGATCAGTACCCCAGCGAGTTATCAGTTGTGTGAGCTCAGGCGGATTCGCATCGAGCAGTATCTATCTTTCTTTATTTATCCTTATTTTTCTAGACTTATTTATTATTATTTTTTTGTACTTCTAAACTTTGCAAATACTCTTAGAATGCTTTAATCTAGTTATTGGATACAGTATTAACCATATTATATATTTGTGCAGTTATGGGCTATAGTACGATAGGCTAGTTGTGGACCATACTTATGGACTTTTATGATGTTGTAGTTATATATATATATATATATATATTGAGTTATTAATTATATTGCTTGTGTTCGCTTGTCCACATTTTAAGGGTTCCATTGGATAATTCTCTAGTAATTGTCTAATAGGCCCTCATTAGACAGGACCGCACAAGAGATCCTAGGAGAATTCTGAGGCGGCCCTATCATAAGCCTTGCTAATAAATATATAAGCTCACGTTACATCTATACACACCCGATAAATACATAATAAACTACACATTGTCTAATAGCTTCCTCAACGGTATTCATACCTCAATTGTAATGCGGTGCATTCTAAGTAAATAAATAAATAAATAAAAAGGAAAATGGAAAATAGTTTTTTGTAATTTGGCCTGTTATTAATATGAATATGAAAACTTTCATGTAATATTGAGAGGTTAACTGATTTACTACACATTTGGATAAAGTGATTGTAGGAATTTTGTGAATAGAAATTATAAATATTATTTATTTATTTAGTTGCCATAATGCTTAAAATACAGGAATTTGATTTTAAAATAAATAAATAAAATAATAAGAAACAGTGTTCTAGTGAAAGAACATGACTTCAGAGTGGAATGATGTCTCTTTTTGGAAACAAAGCAACTTTTAACACTTCATATATTCTGTAGCATTGAGTTTCTTCATATAGGTGTAAGCTTTCCTATAATAACAATTTTTTCTACGACTAAAACATAAGATCAAAAAGAAATATTCGTTTTTTATTTAACCATTTATTCATATAAAACACAGAGAGAGAGAGAGAGAGAGAGAGAGAGAGAGAGAGATAAAAATTGTTGGTTGTTTCTAGGAATTTGGAGTTCTACTATTCTCATAAAGTAGTCATTGTATCCTAGAAAACATTCGTCATCTATTAGACTGCTGAGCACCAATGCAAACGAAAATTATCTTAAGGCCAAAGAATCAAATTCTTAACTCGACTAACAGGTTTTTCTATCATCTTCTTCTTATATGTGTATCTGGTGTTCATTATTTAGTAGTAGAAAATCCATATTTAGAATAACAATCTTGAGACAATTTATCTGTATTCTACTATTAATTTTCATGTTTGAAATATATTTGGTTAGTTTTATATTGATTTCATTAATTATTCTACCAGTGGTTTTCACATAGAGGAGTTTTATGAAATTATTGCTCTATTAGATTAAATTGTGTGCGTGTTCATTGTTGCAGTTTTACTGATATAATTGATTACCATTACAAATTGAATTGCATTAATACTAGTTTCTAGTATATGTCTTAATTAAATTGGCCATTGAGGGTTTCTTGCTTCTTATACTCTGTTTTCGTATATACATACGCTTTTTCACATATATTGCTTACTTTATACAATAATCAGGTCTTTTCAATTGTTTAATTGATTACAATGAATTATAAGGCCTTTGCGGCACACGTAGTTATTAATTCAAAATCTGTTAGTCAATCTATTTATTAATTTTTTAATACTTCTTCTATCAGTTAGTGCCTTCCATCGTTCTTGTTAGTTTTTGTTTCCTATATTAATTTATTTTCTTTGACAAATATATATATATATATATATATATATACACACGCACATACTCGTACAATAAATATACATATATATTATTTCTGGTTTATTTAATGCATTGCTTTATGTTGATTACACTCGTTTTGGAATCACATTATAACTATATATATATATATATATATATATCTGAATGTTGGTTGATTGTGTTTTACAATTTACTTCTTTTGGCTTTGTAAATCTTGAATTTTATAGTATATATTGTTTTTATTCCTTTATATATATATATATATATATACACATTTTTACCGTCTGTTGATTTGGAGTTCTCTGCATATATTCAATATTTTGGGTTCTTTCTTTTATATGCACATCGTTAGTTATATATATATATATATTATTCATACCTCATGCATTATTTGCCTTTACATATATATTTTTAATTAGATTAATAAATTGATTAATTTATTAAGAATTTATGCTTGCTTTCTTTAAATCAAGTCTTATGTGTTACTCTCTCTTTTTCTTTTAATTGCCGATTGAGTCGTGTTACTTTCTGCTTTCTTCTAATTGGCACATATATATATATATATATATATACTTAAATATATTGCTTCTATTTCATCTAATTCGATTTACTTTCCATAAACAATTATATATACATATTTTACTTGTTTTGATTTTGGTTTATTATATAGATATATTTGTCATAAGTATAAGTAGCGTTTGATTTTCTTTGACAAAATTATATATATAAATTTTGATTATTGAATCTTTACTTTTGCTTAATATATTTTGGAGACTTTATTTTGTGCAAAATTCTTGAAGTATACTTTTTAAATTAATTTGGTTTGTAACTTTTGTTAATTGATAAATGGCGAATACAAGCCAAAATTCTATCTCTGCTCATGTGAATCATGGAGAGAAACCTGAAAAGTTCAATGGTTTTAAAAGATTGCAACAAAAAATGCCTTTTTATCTCGCAACTCTAAATTTAGCAAAATTTTTGAATGAGAAAGCTCCCGTCCTTACTGAGAATAAAGCATACAGGACAACTGTAGCGGTCGTGGATGCATGGAAACATGGAGATTTTCTATGCAAGAACTACATCCTCAATGGTTTGGACAACACACTATATAATGTATACAGTCCAATTGAGACTTCCAAAGAACTTTAGGAATGCTAGGATAAGAAGTATAAAATTGAGGATGCTGGCATGAAGAAATTTGTGGTTGGAAGATTTCTAGATTTCAAAATGATGGATTTTAAAATTGTTATGAACCAAGTACAAGAAACTTCAATTGATTCTTCATGAAATACATGTTGAAAAGATGACTTTGAGTGAATCTTTTCAAGTTGTTGCTGTTATAGAAAAGTTGCCACCTTCTTAGAAAGATTTCAAGCATAAACATAAGAAAATGAGTCTTGAATATCTAATTGTTCATCTTAGAATTGAAGAGGACAATCGAAGCTCTGAAAAGAAGATTAAACTCATTACCTGGAAGCCAAAGCCAATGTAATTGAGAATGCACAAAAACATGGGAAAAAGAGAAAGTATTTTGGGTAAAATAATAGCCAAGGGAATGCAAAAAAATTCAAACATAAATGCTTTATGTGCAGCAAGCTAGGTCATCGTACAAATAAATGTAGAAATCAGAAAGCACAAAGTAACAACAAGAAGAATAAATCTCAAGCACACATGACAGAGGAAGATAAATTGTCAATTGACATAGAAGAAATAAACGTTGCTGCTGTGATTTCTAAAGTAAATTTGGTTTGTAATAACAAAGAAGAGTGGGTAGACACAAGTGCTAGTAAACACATATGTTCTAGGAACATATTTACTATTTTTCATGGTGTGGACACAAAAGAACATCTTTATATGGGAAATTCCTCAACATCTAAAGTTAAAGGTCAAGGAAAAATAGTTCTGAAGATGACATCCAGTAAGGAACTTACTCTTAACAATGCTTTTCATGTACCTAATAGAAGAAAGAATCTAATTTATGGGCCTTTGCTTAGCAAAAATGAATTTAAGTTAGCCTTTGTGCTGACAAATTTGTACTCATTAAAAATGAGATATATGTAGGAAATGGGTATTTGACTGATGGTCTATTTAAAATGAATGTAATGACTATTATACTTCCTATTAATAATAATAAAGTTAACTCTTCTACTTATATTATGGAGTCATTTAATTTATGTTATGAAAGGTTAGGACATGTAAATTATGATGCACTATGCAAATTAATGAACAGAGACTTATTACCTAAATTTGAGATTGACTTTAATCATAAATACGAAACATGTGTAGAAGCTAAATTAACTAAAACCCATTTCAAAATGTGCAAAGGAGTACAAAACCTCTAGAATCAATCCTTACCGATACATGTGATTTAAGATATATACCAACCAGAGTGGAAAAAAGTATTTTATTACTTTTATAGATGAATGTACAAAATATTGTTATGTTTATTTATTGCGAAGCAAAGATGAAGCAATTGAAATGTTTAAACATTATAAAAATAAGGTAGAAAACCAACTAAGCAAGAAAATAAAAACTTTGAGGAGTAATAGAGGAGGTGAGTATGAATCATCTTTTAAGGAATTATGTTTAGAACATGGTATTATACACCAAATAACTGCTTTTTATTCATCATAACAAAATTGTGTAGCTAAATGGAAAAATCGTACTTTAAAAGAAATTATTAATTCCTTTTTGCTTATCTCTGGTTTACCACTAAATTTATGGGGAAAAACTTTATTGACTTCTAATCAAATTTTAAATAAGGTACCTCATAAGAAATTGGATAAAATACCATATGAGTTATGGAAAGGTCGAAAACTTACATATAAGTACATGAAAATGTGGGAATATGTTGTTAAAGTTGCAGTACCTTTTCCTAAAAGGGTCAAAATAGGACCTAAAACTATTGATTGTATTTTTATTGGATATGCACAAAATAGTAATGCATATAGATTTTTGGTGTATAAATATGATATTCCTAACATACATGTCAACACCATTATAGAATCGAGAACTGCATCTTTCTTTGATGATATTTTTCCTTACAAAATAGGAAAAATAGATAGTTCATTAAAAAGGTCTCATGAGGATATGGTTACCAGTAATCAAACTCAAAGAGACACAAATGAAAGGAAAAAGGATAAACTAAGAGGTAGTAAGAGAACTAAAACATTTAAGTCATTTGGTCCTGATTTTATGACTTATTTGTTAGAAAATGAATCTCAAACCTTCAAAAAAACAATATTAGCTTTTGAAGCTCCATTATGGAAGGAAGCAATTGATAATGAGATTGATTCCATAATGCAAAATCATACATGAGAGTTGGTAGATCTTCCATCTGGTACTAAACCATTAGGTTATAAATGGATTTTTAAGAGGAAATTAAAACCAAATGGTACCACTAATAAATACAAAGCTAGACTAGTAGCTAAAGGTTATGGACTATTTTGATACTTATTCACTAGTAACTAGAATTACATCAATTTGAATTTTGATTGCGATAGCAGCTTTGTATAATCTTGAAATACATCAAATGGATGTAAAAACTAACTTTTTAAATGGAGATCTAGAAGAAGAGATATACATGGAACAACTAGAGAAGTTTATAGTTCCAAGACAAGGAAAGAAAGTGTGCAAACGGGTTAAATCATTGTATGGATTAAAACAAACACCAATACAATAGCATGAGAAATTTGATATTGTAATTATGACAAATGGTTTCAAAATTAATAAGTGTGATAAATGTGTATATTATAAAAGCACTCAAAAAGGGTATGTCATAATTTGCTTATACGTAGATGACATGCTAATAATGGGTAGCAATATGGAAATTATTAAAGCTACTAAAAAAGATGTTAACTAATAAGTTTGATATGAAAGATTTAGATGAAGCTGATGTGATTTTAGGTATTAAAATTACTAAGACATCAGATGGAATAGTTCTGTCACAATCTCATTACATTAAAAATGTACTTGAAAATTTTGATGAGTATGATGGAGGTCCAACAAAGACTCCTGTTGACATAACTTTACACATAACTAAAAATCATGGTCAAAGTGTATATCAATTAGAATACTCTAGAATTATAGCAAGTCTAATGTATATCTCAAATTGCACATGACCAGATATAGCTTATGTTGTTAATAAGTTAAGTAGATTTACTAGTAACCCGAATAAAGATCTTTGGAAAGTATTAATTCGAGTTTTGAAATACTTAAGATATACAATGACATATGGGTTATACTATACAAGATATCCTGCTGTGTTAGAAGGATATTGTGATGCTAATTGAATATCAAATACAAAATATTCAAAGTCTACAAGTGGATATGTGTTTACACTTAGAGGCATTGCTATATCATGGAAGTCTTTAAAATAAACTTGTATTAAAAGATCAACTATGGAATCTGAATTAATAGCTTTAGATAAAGCTGGAGAAGAAGCCAAATAGCTTATAAATTTTTTAGAAGATATTCCAAATTGGTCAAAGCCTATGCCTGCTATATGAATTCGTTATGATAATCAATCAGCAATTAGTAGGGCACAAAACAATATGTATAATAGTAAATCTCGACATACAAGTCAAAGACACAATACCATTCGATAACTTCTCTCTAATGGAATCATAAATATTGAATATGTAAAATCAAAAGACAACCTAACAGATCCATTTACTAAAGGTTTGTCTAGAGAGTAAGTTTATAAGTCATTGGAGAATGAGACTAAAGTCTAAATCTAATGAGTCATCATAAACGGAAAGCCAATCTAACTTAATGGAGATCCTAGGGCCTAGGTTCAACAAGACGACATAAGTATGTATGATTCACAAGTAATATTGTGAGTATTAAATGAGAAGATACATTTTTCCATTTCTAAGGTGAAACAGTATTGCCTGCAGTGTGTTATTAGGATAAGCTATGCTTTTAATGATGTCTATATTTTGGAAATCCAAGTGAAATATGGGAGGATACTTCTTATAGACGACCTATATAAGTGTAGAAGTGGGACTGCTTCTATGAGAATTATAAAAGGCGTAATTATCTAAAGCACTTATGAAAATCGAATTGTTCAAGGCCAAAATGAACACAACAGTGAGAATAAATTTTATGCAGAAAAGGAATTATGTGTTGGTTATTGTCTCAGTTTACATCAAAAGTTTACAATTCAAAGTACTATGCATATTGATCAACTTGTAAACTCGATAACTATTCACTAGGGAAGATTCAAGGCCAAAAGGTATCTATCATGATGCAGTTTCTTTTCATTAAACCTATCTAGTGTCTGCATAGACATCTTGCATTAATCTCTATTCATGTAGGGATTGTAGGAATTTTGTGAATAGAAATTATAAATATGATTTATTTATTTAGTTGCCATAATACTTAAAATATTGAATTTTATTTTAAAATAAATAAATAAAATAAGAAACAGTGTTCTAGTGAAAGAACACAACTTTAGAGTTGAAATGTGTGTCTTTTTGGAAACTAAGCAACTTTTAATGGTTTGTATATTTTGAAGCCTTGAATTTCTTCGTATAGGTGCAATCTTTACTATAATAACAATTTTTTCTATGACTGAAACATAAGAACAAAAAGAAATATTCGTTTTTTTATTTCACCATTCATTCATATAAAATAGAGAGAGAGAGAGAAATTATTCATTGTTTTTGAAAATTTGGAGTGCTACTATTCTCAGAAAGTAGTCGTTGTATCCTTGGAAATATTCGCCATCTATTAGACTGTTGAGTACTAGTGCGGGCCAAAAATTATCTTAAGGTCAAAGAATCAAATTATTGTTTTGACTAACAGGTTTTTCTATTATTTTCTTTTTATATGTGTATCTGGTATTTATGTATTTAGCAGTAGAAAACTCATATTTAAAATAACAGTGATCAGGGTAACATATATAAGATTATGTGTTCGGGTTTTCTCTAACTTGCTTTCCTAAAAGGAATATAACACATATTTGAAAGTAAATAGTTTTGAGGTCTATTAATGTTATCATAACATCATTCATTTGGTTTTCATTTATCTTTTTGATCCTTCTCATTTTCGGTACTGCAAATTCCTTTTTTATTTTTTTATTTTTTATTTTTTCCAAATATGAGAGTTAAAGAAAATTTTCATAATTAAGTAATAATGTTCATTTAGTGTAACAAAGAAATTGGAAAGAAAAAAATGTCAAAAAAAAGTGGACAGATGATATCTAGAGAAAGAAATTGGAGTGAGAAAATTTTAAAAAACACTATGAAAAGAAAAATGTAGAGAAAGAAAATTGAGAAAAAAATGCAGGGAAAAAAAAGTGAAAAGAGAAAATATTGAGAGGATGAGTTAATTAGCATAAAAGAATAAAGCTAATTTCAATTTTTAAATATGGGTTTGTTTTGGGGGTGAAAATTCTTGCCATCTCGTTACACCATTTTAAAGGAATTTTCATTCACCAGATAAAAAAATAATAACATTAAAAAATTTGGGATTTGGATGGCAAGGTCATACAATTTCCTCCTCTATTCCACAAACTAAACATCACTTATATAACCAAACCGGATCTTGGTTAGAAACTGTACTTCACACAAGTGAAGAAAACAAGAAAAAATTTCTTCATCATCTTAAAGAAGTCACGTTAACCCATGAACAAAATAGCTATCCAACATTAGGTCCTGATTTGGTCAATCAGTTTTGCACTTGGACAGATCGATTATACAATAAGATGTCAATTGTAATGCAACTATTGAGAGGGACACCCAAAAAAGAAAAAAAAAAAGAGGAATGATGGGATTCTACTTTTGCTAAATTATAATGGCAAATCCACATGGCTAAGAAAAATTTGGACCATAATTGACTATGAAAATCCTAATTCAACCTACTTGATAAACGGTTTCTAATGCTTTGTAGAAAAAATATAATAATATATTAATTAATTAATAAATAAATAACTCTATTCAATCTGATTTGATAATATACAATACATCAGCGTATGGCATAGCCCCTTTTTTTTTTTTTTTTTTTTTTTTTTTTTTTGTTTTTTGTTTGGGGAACGATCAACTGATGGCGTTGCGGACCATGCAGTGCATCAGTGTAATGGCAAAAGTGGGCAATCATTACGGAGGGTTGGCAGCCTGGTAAATGCTGTGCAGTGAGGATGGTGATGTGGGCATTTGAAATTATGGTGGTGGTTAGGAGTCTTTTTAGGAATGGACAAAGATGAGAAGCCTAGGAATAATTGATTTCTTATATAGGAACATATATACATATATATATATATATATATATATATATAGATTTAACACATAGGAGATTTCATAGATTTTTTTTCTTTCATCATCATAATTTTTTTTGGATTGTAAAAAAAAATGAAAGAAATTATTTTAAACAACAAAATAACAATGATTGTTGATAATAATCTATAAAAAGTCTAAATCTAAAAAAATTCCTATCATCCAATTTAACATATGTCAAAAATCTAAAATAGAAAGTTCAAGTGGGAAAGGCAACTCATATCGAAATCATGGAGTTTCAAATTGGAATTGACTTGTTTTTTGCTTCCAAAAAAGAAATTGAAATGGAGTGAATCAAGACAACAGGTTTTGTTAGAGCTTGGGCCAGGCAAATTAACAGTAGCTCTCCATTTAGGCCCAGTTTTTAAAGACGCCAGATTTTTTAGTGGCCCAATTTCAATTTTTTCTAGAGTGGTCCATCAACAACCCAATTTTTAATGCGAAACCAAAAGAAAGGGGAAAGAAATAATAATAAAACCAGAAAAAGAAACTAGAGCGAGTACGATTTTATCTTTGAACTTTAGCGAGTACGATTTGTCTGTTTACGCAATCGAGTAAAATAATGCTAAAATAAGAGAGAGAGAGAGAGAGAGAGAGAGAGACTTTCAATTTTCTTTGCCTGCGCACGTTCACAAATTACTCGAAAATCAGAGGGAAAAAACAAAACAAAAAAATAAATAAATAAATAAATAAAACCATACAAGAAAAAAAATAAAACAACGACGAAGAAAAAAGGAACGCTCCCAATCATATCATAACCATAATCAACATCATCATTTTTATTTTACCAGTTCCCCAAAGGGCCCAAAACCACTCTCCAATCTCGATCTCTCCGCCCATCTTGTTTTCAAAAAACACTTTTCGGAAACAAAGGAAACAGATTCTGCTTCTCCTCTTCCAGTTACTTACCGATCCCGCTCATCCCTTTCCTTTCTCAATACGCAATTTTTTTTTCCCTAAAAAAGAAAAAATTCAATTCATATTTCGACATTTTTAGTAGTTTTGTTTTTTACAAAATGAGTACCGGTGATCTTCTCAGCATCGAGCCTCTGGAGCTCAAGTTTCCATGTGAGTGTATATATATAGAAGCGGTCTTTGATTATGTAGCGGATCTTGCCGTTTGAATTTTTTAGGGTTTGGAATTTTTTTTTTTTTCAAAATTTGTTTTTGCTTTCTTTGTTTTTGTTTAGTCGAATTGAAGAAGCAGATCTCTTGTTCGCTTCAGTTATCTAATAAGACGGATAATTATGTGGCTTTTAAGGTAAATCCCTCTTTGTTTTTATGCGGTTTTCGTTTTGTTTTTCCTGGTAATTTTTTTGGAAACAAATTGCTGCAATAATGCTTTGGATGACTAGTCAGAAAATGTTTGGGAAAACGAAGATGGAAAATTCTAATCTGGGTCCTGAAGAAACTAATAATACAATTAGTTAGGGCAGCATTGCGTTATTTCATTATTATTGTTATTATTTTTTTATTTTTAATTACATTTAGTTTAAGATTTACATAAAGATATTGCGTGCAACGGAATTTGAAGTGTAAGGTTCAAATTTTGAAGTGGGAATGTAGATTTAGAGGAGTAAATTATATTTATGTTTCTGAATCATTTAAAAAATAGAACGTGGACATTGCATGCTTTTGGTGATGTTGTTATATTGATCATGTTCAGGTAAAAACTACGAATCCCAAAAAGTATTGTGTTCGGCCCAACACTGGAATTGTCTTACCTCGGTCAACATGCGATGTTATAGGTGCTTCTCGTCATTTTCATGCCATCCTTCTTCTTAAGTTTTATTTTAATTTTCCGTTTTGTAAATGTTTGTTATGGTTTAGTGACCATGCAAGCACAAAAAGATGCTCCGACTGACATGCAATGCAAGGACAAGTTTCTCCTTCAGAGTGTAAAAGCAAATGATGGTGCAATCGCAAAGGATATTAATGCTGAAATGGTAATTGTATAACAGAATGATATGAATTTCGCTTGTGAAATTTTATGGAAAAACTGCTATGAATATGAGAATCGGGTTTGTGTGTAGTTCAATAAGGAGGCAGGACATGTAGTTGAGGAGTGCAAATTGAGAGTGCTTTATGTTTCTCCACCGCAACCACCTTCTCCTGTTCCGGAAGGGTCAGAAGAAGGGTCTTCGCCGAGGGGTTCTATTTCAGAGAATGGAAATGTCAGTGGTTTTGAGTTTGCCAACGTTAGTACTCAAATTATTTGAATTTTTTAGATGAATCACTATCTTGATTTATACTATGTATTGATGTACATGCCATTTGATGGTGACAGCAGGCTTCAAGAGCATTGTCTGACAAGCTTGATTTTCAGGACAAATCTGCTGAGGTAAAACGAAAACATGTTAAAAACCAAAAACCAAAAAAAAAAAAAAAGAGGAAGTGAGCACTTGGTTTGATTTCTGCTTGGTGTTAAAACTTTTACACTCATATGCGTTCTTCCATTAGTTAGAATATATTTAATTGTTCTCTCTCTCTCTCTCTCTCTCGCATGATTTATTTTTACTTCCTTCAATTTTTATTGTGATGTCTAATCTAATAGAGATATGCTTTGAATTGCAAGATATATTAATTTACTTTTCTTACATGTAGTTTCAGTTAGAGGATAGATAAATTAAGCGAGTAACTTGATTAATGTCATTTGCATAGTTGTAATTGTTTTTTCTTTTATCGATAAGATAACAAGTTCATAGCTTTCATGAAATGAAGATGCTACATGAAACACACTCAAACCAATGTTGATACTTTGCGGAACTTTTGTCATTTTTGTCTTCATTTTCTAAAAAAGCCTTCCCTTTTCTTCGAGGCATCTACTTTGATTTTCTGTTGGGATCAAACTACTATTCCGTGTTTATCTTTTTACCCTCTTAATTTTAGTTTCATTTTCATTTCTAACAAGCGAAAAGTCTTAATGATATTTGATTTTCCATCAAAACTTTTGTAGCTTACTGATGATGTAATTGCAAATTCTTTTTAGATAGACCTTAGGATATCAAGAAGCTCCAGGTAGAAAATTTCAAGTGGTCTGAAAAATAAAAATGGTGTTTTGTTGGGTTAACTGGTGATGATAAAAATTCAATGGCTACCATTAACACTGATGTTTTAGGTTTGTTGCTTTGTACAATTGCAGTTGTTTTTTCTTTAGGGTACTGGAATTTGAATTAGTGTGCTATGTGCTGATATGTCATCTTTTTAAGCTTCACCAAGTATCTTAAAGCCTTCTATAGTGCGATAAACAGTACCTGGATATTGTTTTATCACCTTTTTAATTTAATTGTTATTATTATTATTATTGTGTATCAATGAAGATAGGATGAAAAGCCAATTCTCTTGTCTATATATGTGTGTCAGCATGCTGAAGCATTACTCAGTATATAGATTGATAAACTTTTTAATGAATTTTGTTGTGCTTGAATCTGAGATTTGTTTCTTGAAAGTTTCAATTACTTGTTTATGCTACAAAAATTGCTTATACTCATTAATATATTTGTCAATATGTTTAAATTTCATAACTTGAAGCATTTCTAATTTACTATAAGAAAAACAGAATAAGTTGGGATTTTAGCCAGTCGTTGTTGAAGCTGTCATTTGAATAGAATTTTAAAATCTATCCTCAATTTTCAATCTTCTCACAGTCACCTGCTACTATTAGTATTGGAACTTATCAGAAACTTATGTGAAAACTTATTATAGTGCTTGTTCCTAGTATAGGCACTAGTTACTCTTGCCTTTTGATTGCCCTGTACATTCTCATGTTGTCATAAGAAAGCATGTATTGGCTACACTTCGTTGCAAAGGAGGGTTGAAACTCTTATTGAAAAGATGTTCAATTTACAATATCCGGAGTTTCTAGCAGAAGTTAATTCTAATCTTGAAGCATTTTGTAAGTCAAAGATGACACAATTGAGGCTTGACCCATTCTAGGAATTGTCACATCTGACTCAACTTAGGCATGATGACACCACACCCTCTTTCCAACCCCAAGTCTCAGCACTGCCTTTACTCCTCGTCCATAGCTCCATTCCCACCAGTATGGTGTGTGCTATATTATCTAGAGGTTAAACAAGCAATTTGGATCCTTTTGTTAATTATATTGTTTTTGCAACATTTAGCTAGATAGTTTGTCACGTCAGTATCACTCTCCACATTGTTGCTTCAGTTTTATAGGTATCCTTTGTATGATGTTTGATACACTTGCTTTAGTTGGCATACCACTTGGTTCTAGCTTATTTATTCTTGACGGTACTTGATATATTGCAGGCAAAAGCTCTTATTTCAAAATTGACTGATGAAAAGAACAGTGCACTACAACAAAATAATAAGCTTCGTCAGGAACTGGTAGGCCATAAAATACAACTTTTTACTATCTGGATTTTATTATTTGGGTAGAAGGAGAAGGATGCTGGTGTGAGCTTTTTGTTTTTCCTTGCAATTTGTATTTTGTTGACAGAATTTATTGGTTTATTATATGACCTTAGCTTAAATGATTAAACTGTACTCCATTTGGGCTTACAAGTCATTGAAGTTGTAAAATTACATCATGTAGGAACTCCTGAGGCGTGAAGGCAACAAAAATCGTGGCGGTGGTGTTTCTTTTCTGTTTGTCATCATTGTTGGCTTGCTTGGCTTAATTTTGGGGTATCTCATGAAGAGGACATAAGCATCCTTTTGCCATAGATTTTCTTGTCATACTGTTTTCTTCTCGATTCCCTTCTCGTCCCTATTATTGAAGAATGATGATAGGAGAAGAAAGGAATTAGGAGGGACTGGTTCTTTTTGTTATTAGTTAGCTTTGTGAAAGAGACGATTTAGGTGGGTTTCAGTCTGTAGTTGCGGGACTTTGAAGTAGTGCTTGGTAACTCATGGTTTTCGTAACATTCATTCTTTTTGTAACTTAAAAAGATGATCTTCATTTTGCTTCTATGTGGTTTAACTAGGGAGATTCTGGTAACAGCATCTCTGGTGACTCAATAATTTTATACATTCAGTGTGCTGGAAAATTAGTTTCTTGATTTCACAATATTTTTTGCTTAGTTGTTTTTTTGGTTCGTTTTCTGTAATTTATTGGAACCGATTACAGATATTTGAACCAATTCAAAGGAAATGGACTTTACCCATCCATATCGGTTTTAAGGATATAAAATAGTAAGACATTATATATTATTGTTCCTTATTATGGAGATCTCATTATAATTTGTAGGTTTAGTTATTCTATTTAAATAAAGTTATCGGTAGAGATTATTGTTTCCGTTTGATTTTGCATCAGCAGTCGTCTATGATGGTATGGTATCTAGGTGCAAAAAAGAAAACTCAGTTATGGGAATCTATCTATGCCAAAAGAGAAAACTAAAACTTACCATGTGCATTAAGCTAAATAAAAGATGTCAAGGCATCAAAAGAAGTGAAAACAAAAACTACCTCGTGCACTTGCGGCTTCTGAGCAACACTAACTTGGTGTGGCCATTGGGTTTTAAACCATATCTTCTGGATGGAAGAATGCAAAGCAAAAACAAAAAGGAAGACGCAGGAACAAAAGAAGAAAGATGTAGGTTGAGATAAATAGTGAGATAAATAGGAAAATAAATAAAGTAGAACAATATCAAATACCCAACGCAACCCATGGGGAAAAAAAAACAAAAAAAACAAAAAAAAAAAAAAGAAAGGAAAGAAAAAAGAAGAAAAAAAACTGAAAAAGAGAGAGGAAACCTGAATATAGGGATTCAAAAGCGAAAGCATGAAGCCATTCTTCTTCTTTTTCTTGGAGGATTTTCTAAGACGCCAAATGGGAAATTACAAAGAGGAGATTTAATTCAAATCTAAAATCTTATATGGGATATGATAACCTTTAACACTTACCATATAATTATCCATTAATTATTAAAGTCCATGAATCCTTGATTAGAGAATGATGAGGACATGAACACTTTAAGATGGAGTCCAGATCCACTTCAAATCTCCACAGGACCCATAACCAGAGCATGAACAAAGAGATTTAAAAAGGCACTAAATGGTTTAATCCAAGAGGTGTTTACAATCAAAGGAAGCAAGTTTATTATTGAAGATAAACTAAAATTGGTCCATAGGATTGGGATGGTGGATGCCAATGTGAAAGAGAGTTTAACGCATGGACTTCTACAACATGGTGATATGGATAGTGACGTGGCATCATATGGTGACATGGCAACCAACTAAGCTTGGCCAAATTTTATGATTAGGAAAACATTAATTTTTATTTATGTTTTGATTGAATTGAGTTTTATTAGGATTTTAATTTACTTTCCTAAATTGATACGAACCTAGGACGATCTGCTCCTAAACCAGTAACAAAGATTGATTAAGATTGTCTAATTATAAGTTATCAATGGAAGACCTCGACTCGTTACCTATATTTGAGGTAAGAACCTTGGTATGGTGAAGATGCCACAATAGGGTGCGGAATAACCTATTGATAAGTCGAATTTGAACCCCACAAACAAAGCTTGAAAAAGTTCGATATAATTCTTAGAAAACCAAAAGAATCACTCTTACTTTAAATCAAAATTGTAATCTGATTTTTATTCATGACTTATGTGCCTTTAAATAGGCAAAATAAATTATAAAGCTTCTCTAAATTTGCTAAAAATAATGATGGAATAATTATGGACGAAAATTAGGTTTAGGAAACCTAATGTGGTTAGGTTTGGGAAATATAATTTGGTTAGATTTAGGAAACCTAATTTGTCTAGGTTTAGGAAACCTAATTTAGCTCCTAGTTTCCTAATTCGAATGGTCTTTAATTATTTGACCAATTCAACTCTAATAAATTAAGAAAGTAATTTGAAATCCTAATAAAAACTAAATTAGAAAAGTAAACAGGCAACATGCCAAGATCCAATCAAGACATAAATAAAAATAATTTTTCCTAATTATAAAATTCGGCCAAGCTTAGTTGAATGTCATGTAGGTGCATATCACCTTCCACGCGGCAAAAGTGCCATGTCACCATATGATGCCACATCACCATCCATGTCATCAAAACGTGCCACATCACCATATTGTTGCATTCAATGCGTTAGGCTTTCTTTCATGTTGGCATCCATCGTTCCAATCATATGGACCAATTTTGGTTCATCTTTAGTGATGAACATGCTTCCTTGATATGTGAACACCTTTTGGATTAAACCATTTAGTGCTTCTTTAAACCGCTTTGCTCTAGCTCTGGTTATTGGTCCCGTAGAGATTTGAAGTGGCTATCGACTCCATCTTATGGTGCTCCTAGTCATGTCCTCATCATTTCCCTCCACTTGAGATTTGTCCTAAAATCATCATCTGGTTGTTCTCGTATGGTTTTGTTATCTTGAATAGTTGTTGAAGACATAGGTGTTATACTAGCCTTTCTTTAAGCTTTTCGGCCTCCCTCCTTTGTAGAGCCAATTGATCATCAAAAACCTGTTTAGGAGTCATTAGCATAAGCACCATTCGTTTACCCTTGAAGTTAAAGACAATCTTATTAGTACGACCATGATGATTAGTATCTCTATCAAATTGCCATGGACGTCCCAAAAGCAAATGACCAGCTTACATTGGTACCACATCACAAATAACCTGATCTTCATAATCACCAATAGAGAAAGCAATCTTCACTTGCCTATTCACCTTCAACTGTCCACAATCATTAAGCCATTATAGCTTATATGGTTCTAGATGCTTCATAGTGGATGACCCTAGTTTTTCATCCATAGTAACACTAGCAACATTAGTACAACTCCCACCATCAATAATCATAGATATCTTATCCTTGACTTTGCACTTGGTATGAAAGATGTTCTTCCGTTGCACTTCCTTCTCATCTTTATACACAGTTAAAGCTCTTCTAGCAACCAATGACAAGTCCCCACCAACAAAATACTTGTAATCTTCTTTATCTTCATCACCAACATCCTCCAATGGGGGCATGGATTCATTGTCCGACTCTTCCTCTTCAGATTCAATTTCCCCACTTTCCCGAATCACCATGACCCTCTTATTTGGACATTGACTTGCAATATGACCCATTCTTTGACATTTAAAACACATGATATCTCGATTTCTAGTTGAAGATGAATCGGATTTACTTGCTTGGAAGAGGATGATTCAACCATAGCTTCGAATTTAGGCCGTGTGGTGGCTTTTTCTTCAAACTTGGGTGGAATGGGTTTCCATGTGGATGGGCTTGCTTTCCAAGTGTCTCGAGCAATACTAGGTCTTGTGGTACCCCTCCTCTTGAGTTGTTGCTCTACTTTGATGGCCATGTGCAACATCTCCTTAGTCTCCACATAATGATGTAAATCCACTTGATTGGCTATTTCCTTATTCAAATCCGCTAAGAAACGTGCCATAGTAGCCTCCTTATCTTCCTCAACATTAGCCCTCATCATAAGGATCTCCATGTCCTTATAATAGTCCTTTACACTCCTACTTCCTTGAGACAAACTTTGAAGCTTCTAATAGATGCTCCTATAGTAATGGCTAGGTACAAATTGCTTCCTCATCAAAGCCTTCATCTCCTCCCATGTATCTATAGGTTTTTGTCCTGCTCGCCTCCTAGAAAGTATCTCTTTATCCCATTATCCAATAACATAGTTCGTGAATTCAACAGCGACTAATTTAACCTTTTTAGCCCAGAATAGTTCTGACAATCAAATACCATCTCAACCCTCTTCTTCCACTCAAGATAAGCTTCTGGATCACTTTTACCTTGGAATGATGGTATTTTCATCTTAATTCCTCCATAGTCATTGCCTCGGTCTAATCTTTCCCTCCCACGGAATTGATTGGTTGCCGAACCAATGTCTTCTTCTTCTTCCTCATAGTCATCTCCAACTCGTTCCAGATCTTCTCGTCCTAGAGAATGTCTTCCTCTACTGCGTCCATGAGCAAACCTTTATGGAGGTCGTTACTGCAGCGTTTGGATTGATGATTCCATCCTATCCAACCTATCGTGGATCTGCCCTATCTCCGACCATAGTGCTCTTTGAAGTTCTCCCACCATAGCTTGAATGTATAACTTCGGATCAGCCACACCTGGAGTTTCACCCATGCTTTCTTTGCTTTTTTGTCTTGTGACATGATTTTCTTGCAGAACTTGTTAGTAAAAAGGACCTCACAACACTCCCTCATGTTTCTCGCTCAAATTGAAGGTCTCAATTCACTCGTGTTTGCACTCTAGTTATAGTTTGGTTTTTACCCTCTATAATTCTCACCTTTCTTGCCTTTTACCACTCTAGTAATTCTATCTAGTTCTTTGCAAACTAATTTCAAACTAAAACAAACTAGCAAGTAACAATCTAAATAGACCTACCAAACAGTTATGAAAATAAGGCTAAAAAGACAAACAGAATGAAAAGTAACAAGGAAAAGACAACGACGAAAGATTTGATTTTCAACAAGAAATTTGGCACAAATAAAAGAACTAATGTGAAGAACAAATTGGAATGAGGTTTGCAAAGTGGAATTAGTGAATATTCAACAAACCTTGTTTTCGGTATTGATTTTGGTTTATTTTTGGTGCTCCTCAAATCAACCAAAAAAAAATTCACTACCTATTTTCTCTTGAAGTCTCAATAATTCAATGCCACAAACCATAAGAACAAAAAAAATTTTAAGAATGAATTTTTACTTTTAATTTTTAATTTTTATTTATTTGAATTTTTATTTTTAATTTTTAATTTTTATTTATTTATTTTTTTTTTGCATTTAAGCTACAAGAAAAATCTTTATCAAACTAAAGTAATCCCAACCACACCAAACATCAATGTAAATAGACCAACCCGTCGACCTTAAGGGCTTGAAAAAAATTTGGCAATTTTTTTTTTCTTTGTTGTCATTATTTTTCTTTGTTCTTTGTTTTCTATGGTTTTTAGCATTAGGTTAGAGATTGCATCTTTGATTTCTTTGGTTGTCTCATCCGTTTGGTCACTACGTTCTTCTTTGGCAAGTTGCCTATTTTATAATGATGAGGACATGACCAAGAGCACTTCAAGATGGAGTCCAAATCCACTTCAAATCTCTACAGGACCCATAACCAGAGCACGAGTAAAGAGATTTAAAGATGCACTAAATGTACTAATCTAGATGAGACAAAGGAACTTCAAAGGCAGGTAAGTGAATTGCTTGAAAAGGGATATGTTAGAGAAAGCATGAGTCCATGTGCTGTACCTATGTTATTAGTCCCTAAGAAAGATGGAACATGGAGGATATGTGTAGATTGTAGGGCTATTAACAATATAACTGTCAAATATCGTCACTCTATTCCTAGGTTAGATGATATGCTTGATGAATTGTATAGTGCATGCATGTTTTCAAAAATTGATCTTAAGAATTGTTATCATCAAATTCGCATGAAGGAAGGTGATGAATGGAAAACAACATTTAAAACAAATCATAGTTTGTATGAGTAGTTGGTTATGCTGATGAGGACATGGCCAGGAGCACCCAAAGATGGAGTCCAGAGCCACTTCAAATCTCTACGGGACCAATAACCAGGGTAAGAGCAAAGAGGTTTAAAGAAGCACTAAATGATTTAATCCAAGAGCTGTTCACGTCCCAAGGAAGCAAGTTCATTACTGAAGATGAACCAAAATTGATCCATATGATTGGAACAGAGGATGCCAACATGAAAGAAAGCCTAACGCATGGAATCCAACAATATGGTGATGTGGCACGATTTGATGTCATGGATGGTGACGTGGCATCATATGGTGACATGGTACCTTTGTACATGGAGGATGATATATGCCTACATGGCATTGATTGAATTTTATAATTAGGAAATATTAGTTTTTATTTTATGTCTTGATTGGATTTTAGCATGTTGCCTATTTTATTTTCTGAATTTAGTTTTATTAGGTTTTTAAATTACTTTCCTATTCTTATTAGGAAACTAGGAGATAAATTAGGTTTTCTAAACCTAACCAAATTAGGTTTCCTAAACCTAATCACATTAGGTTTCCTAAACCTAATTTTCGTCCATAATTATTCCATAATTATTTTTAGCAAATTTAGAAAAGCTTTGTAATTTATTTTGCTGATTTAAAGGTACATAAGTCATGAATGAAATTCAGATTACAATTTTGATTTAAAGTGAGAGTGATTCTTTTGGTCCTCTAAGAACTTCATTGAACTTTTCAAGCTTTGCTTGTGGAGTTCAAATATAACTTATCAATAGATTATTCCGCATTCTATTGTGGTGTCTTCACCATACCAAGGTTCATTGATAACTTGTAATTAGACAGTCTAATTCAATCTTTGTTACGGGTTTAGAGGCAGGTCGCTCTAGGTTCGTATCATATGCCATTTGGGTTAACTAATGCCCTTAGTACTTTTATGAGACTTATGAATCATGTTTTGCGTGCTTACATTGGAAAGTTTGTGGTTGTGTACTTTGATGATATCCTTGTATATAGTAGGGGTTTAGAAGAGCATGTAAGGCATCTTAGGTTAGTATTGGATGTTCTTAGGAAAGAAAGACTTTATGCCAATCTTAAAAAGTGTGACTTTTGTAAATCTGAGCTTGTGTTAGGCTTTGTGATTAGTGCTGTAGGTATCAAAGTTGATCAAGAGAAGGTAAAAGCCATTCAAGAGTGGTCCATGCCAACTAGCATTACCCAAGTTAGAAGCTTTCATGGTTTGGCTAGTTTCTATAGAATGTTTGTTAAAGATTTTAGTACTATTGCTGCACCGTTGACAAAGATTATCAAGAAAGGTCTTTTAATTTATTAAAAGAAAAACTAACAAATGCTCCTTTATTGGTGTTGCCTAACTTTTCCAAAACTTTTGACATTGAATGTGATGCATCAGGAATAGGTATAGGTGCTGTTTTGATGCAGGAGGGAAAGCCAATTGCATATTTCAATGAAAAGCTCAGTGAGGTAGCCTTAAACTATCCAACTTATGACAAAGAGCTATATGCATTGGTTAGAGTATTGGAGACATGGCAGCACTACTTATGGCCTAAAAAGTTTGTGATTCATATAGATCATGAGTCCTTAAAGCACACAAAGGAATAAAGAAAGCTCAATAGGCACCATGGTAAATGGATGGAATTCTTTGAGATGTTTTCCTATGTCATTCGCTACAAGAAAGATAAGAAAAATATCGTAGCCGATGCATTATCCCATAGGTATGTATTACTTTCTACTTTGGATGCTAAACTACTTGGTTTTGAACGAATTAAAGAATTATGTGCTTTTAGATCATGACTTTGGTGAAATCTACAAACTTTGTGAAACGTATACTAAGGGAAAGTTTTATAGATTTGAGGGATTCTTGTTTAGGGAAAATAAACTCTGTGTGCCAAGTTATTTTTTGTGTGATTTACTTATCAAAGAATCTCATGGTGGGGGCTTAATGGGACACTTTGGACTAGCTAAAACCTTCGCTGTTCTACGAGAGCATTTTTATTGGCCACATATGACAAGAGATGTAGAAAGAATTTGTGATAGATGCATGAAATGTAAGCAATCTAAATCACGGTTGCAACCACGTGGGTTGTACATGCCACTTCCTATACCTAACCATCCTTGGGTAGACATTTCTATGGACTTTGTTTTAGGGTTTCCTAGAACAAGGAAAAGTAGGGATTCAATTTCTGTTGTTGTAGATAGGTTCTTTAAAATAGCATATTTTATTGCATGTCATAAAACAGATGATGCATCTCATATTGCTGATTTGTTCTTTAAAGAAATTGTTAGGTTGCATGGAATGCCTAGAACAATTGTGTCTAATAGAGATGCAAAATTCTTGAGTTGCTTTTGGAAAGCATTGTGGGCTAAGTTGGGTACTAAATTGTTATTATCTACTACTTGTCATCCACAAACTGATGGACAAACAGAAGTAGTAAATAAAACTTTGTCTACTTTCTTGCGTGCATTGATAAGTAAGAATATCAAAACTTGGGAAGAATGTTTACCTCGTGTTGAATTTGCTTACAATGTATCTATAGATTCAGCCACTAAATTTTCACCTTTTGAAATTGTATATGGTTTTAATCCTTTAACTCCATTGGACTTAACACCTTTACCTTTGAGTGAGCATGCTAATTTAGATAGGAAAAAGAAAGCTGATTTTGTCAGGCAACTACATGAGAAGACCAAAGCTAATATTGAGAGGAGAACCGAACAATACATGAAGCAAGTAAACAAAAAGTGCCAACAAGTTGTTTTTGAGCCTGGAGATTGGGTTTGGTTGCATTTGAGAAAGGAAAGATTTCTGACACAATAAAAGTCTAAACTCATGCCACGTGGAGATGGTCCCTTCCAAGTATTGGAGAGACTTAATGACAATGCCTACAAGTTGGATCTTCCAGGTGAGTATATTGTAAGTGCTACCTTTAATGTTGCTGATTTATCTCCTTTTTGTGCAGGTGACGATTTGAGGACAAATCCTTTTCAAGAGGAGGGGAATGATGAAAACATGACCAAGAGCACTTCAAGATGGAGTCCACATCCACTTCAAATCTCTACAAGACCCATAACTAGAGCACGAGTAAAGAGATTCAAAGGGGCACTAAATGGTTTAATTTAGGAGGTATTTACAATCCAAGGAAGCAAGTTCATTATTGAACATGAACTAAAATTGGTCTATATGATTGGGATGGTGGATGCTAATATGAAAGAGAGCTTAACGCATGGACTTTACAACAAGGTGATGTGGCATCATATGGTGACATGACATCCAACTAAGCTTGGCTGAACTTTATGAGTAGGAAAACATTAATTTTTATTTATGTTTTGATTGGATTTTGGCATGTTGCCTATTTACTTTACTAATTTTATTAGAGTTGAATTGGTCAAAGTATTAAAGGCCATTGAAATTAGGAAACTTGGAGTTGATTAGGTTTTGATTGGATTTTGGCATGTTGCCTATTTACTTTCCTAAACCTAATCATATTAGGTTTCCTAAACCTAACCACAATTAGGTTTCCTAAACCTAACCAAATTAAGTTTCCTAAACCTAATTTTCGTCCATCTTTATTTTTAGTAAATTTAAGAAAGCTTTGTAATTTATTTTACCTATTTAAAGGCACAAAAGTCATGAATAAAAAGTAGATTACAATTTTGATTCAAAGTGAGAGTGATTTTTTTGGTTCTTTAAGAACTATATCGAACTTTTTTTAAGCTTTGCTTGTGGAGTTCAAATTCGACTTATCAATAGGTTATTTCGCATCCTATTGTAGCGTCTTCACCATACCAAGATACTTACCTCAAATATAGGTAACGGGTCGAGGTCTTCTATTGATAACTTGTAATTAGATACATATACAAATATATTTGAATATACATTTATACAGTCAGTTTCCTACTGATATAACCTAATCAATTTTTCATGAAAACTTTTATTATTAGTTATTAGATTGCTTTCAAGAGTTAAGATTTAAAAATACATTTGGGATTTATATAAATTTAATATAATACTAGAAACCTATTAAGGCAAAGTTAACCTTATTAGGATATAAGTCACAAATATATTTTTAAATCTTAATGCTAAAAAAGATTCAAGAGATAATAAAAAAGGTCCTCTTTGTATATATAGATACACACACACACACACATATGATGCTAATATTAAATACCATCAAAACTATCTTTATCAACCTTTAAATTTTTCTAAAGGCTAAGATTTAAAATGGTATTAATAGTTCTTTAGATCTATATAAAAAATTAATATATCACTAAACTCATATTCAACAATTATTACATACATTTTGTAATATAAATGTTAGTACGTTTTTAAATCTTAGCATTTTAACCACTAAAAAGGAGCTAAACAAAGATAAAAATATTACTTGTGATCACAAGCGACAATCACCAGTATGATCAATATGCTATTTTGCAATTTAAGGTTGCCCAAAACGGTTAACTTTTCCAAATAAAATTTTTAAAATAAAAATAAATATATAATTAAATACTACCAACTAATAATTATCATGTCAGCAATAATTTCATTGAAAACCATTAACACTAGTGATAAAAAATAAAATTCAAACTAAATGTGTTCATCCTATAAGGTGGACTTGACATAAGTGTGATTCTCTCTCTCTCTCTCTCTCTCTCTCTAAATATATATATATATATATATTTATATTATGTAAGTGTGGCTCCACATACATACACATATATAAATAATTATGTTTAGCTACATACACATAAAAATGTTTAGCTCTGGTTGATGAGTTTCTTTTGTAGTGTAAGCCGCTCTGTTTAATAAAGCCATTTACTTAAATAATTGCTTTAGTACACATGCTTTATAATTTTTTTATTAGAAATTAATCATAGATTCATCTGCTAACATAATATTTTAATATTTATGTCATATATTTGGCACGCCATTGTTAAATTACGCAATCAAGCAAGTGAAACTTCATTATAATGAAAAAAAGAATGGATCATGAATATTAGATAAGCAAATTTAAGAGAAGAAACAAACACAAAAACATGTGCTTCACCTAGGTTAGAAAGGGTATGCATATTCTATTCAAAACCGCATCGTCCGCGATATATAAAAGAGCAAACATTCTATACAATCATTGCCTACATAATTAACTTCTTTGTGCAAACCAAGAGGTAAAGAAAGTCTCACTCGTCTTAATGGCTCTTCATTCTTTCGCTTCAATCCCTTCCGTTTTCACTTCCAGTACTGGACTGCAATCAACACCGTCTGCTTGTGGTCTCAATTTCAACATCAATAACTGGGACTTCTCTTGGTTCAATCTAAATCATGGCCAGCATGAAAAATTCTAGAGAAAGCAATATTGGTCTGCGATCTGCAAATTATCAAACCTCAATTTAACATTTTCACTATGTCCAGTCACTAAGAAGAGATTTTGTGGTAATATATTGCTTGTTGTTTTTTGGTTATATTTTTAATACTAATATCCCGTTTTCGCTAATTGATTAAATTGATTGTTGAATTACCATTTTGTTCAAAAGCTTAAATTTTATGTGAGGTCAGTCATACTTATATATGTATTCTCTTAAAACTCTTATTCACTTATTTATAAGTAAGACCAGCCTATTTTGGATTCATTTGGGTCCTTACACATGTGGAATCTGACTTTGATCGATATCATAATGAATTACCTTTTTTTTTTTTTTTATTCTTTTTCAAAACTTTTAAGCTTAATTATGAAAGGTAGGTCATAATTGTATTTATACCATCTTAATATTGATGATCATATAGGGAGAAACTTAAGGGAGACGAATCAATTAGCTGAAAGAAAATGTGAAAGTGATGCTTGAGAAGGAAGTAGCCCCCATAGCATAGCTAGAGCAGATTGATGTGTTGCAGAGGCTTTGACTGGCTTACCATTTTGAGGATGAAGTAGAAAATATATTGAAGAACAGATACCATATGAATTCCGGTAATGGAACATGGAAGAATAATTTATATGCTATGGCTCTTGAATTTAGATTCATTAGACAACATAATATTCAGTTCCTCAAGGTAAGACAACTTACGAAGAAAAGCTAAGAAAATGTAGTTGTAAACGAACTGAGCTTGAACTAACTCACATAGCTATTATAAAATTCTCAATTGCAGAGGTTTTCAATGATTTCAAGGATAAGAAGGGGAACTTTGAGTCATGCATGTGTGAACCCATGGGGATGCTATCCTTGTATGAAGCTTCATACCATTGTAAAGAAGGTGAAAACGAATATTTTACAGCCAAACATCTGCAAGAATGCGTCAATCGACAAAAAGGAGATCAAAATTGTGAACCATGCCTTGGAGCTTCTTTTGCATTGGGGAATGCTAAGGTTGGAAACCAGGTGGCACATTGATGTATATGAAAGAAGACAAGACATGAATTGAAGCTTAGTAAATTGGATTTCAAATTGGTGCAATCAACACACCAAGAAGATCTTAAATATGCATCCAGGTATAGGAATGGTAATTTGCCCTGAACAGCCCGATACCCATGGTGCACCAGCCCTAACAAGGTGGTTTTTCCCTGTTTTTTAGGGTTGCGAGGCAGACTCGAAGCAAATGCTTAAAAACCGAATTGGGAACGGGCCGGGGCCGGGGAATAAAAACCCGGCCCGGTATATATATATATATATATATTTTTAGTTTCTGTTAGTTTCTTACAACAACCCGTAACATTAACGGCCCTCAAGCCACCACTTTCTCCATTTGTTCTATTGCTTCCTGGTAGCTTTGGCAGTCAGTTTCTCCGATCGCTTCTTTCATCACTCTGAACCTCTCCAATCTTTTTCTCTTTGCTCTGTAACAACTCGTTCTCACTCGCTTTTTCTCTCTCTCCTTCTCTGAAAATCAAATGTTGAAAATTTTTATATCTTAATTCTCTTTCACCTTATTTGCACGGTAAGTCCTTCTTTTATTCCTTTTTTTTTCCTAGTTTATTTTTGTTTTCGGGTGTTGTTCATTTTTTATTCTTTTGATTTTTAGGTTTTTCCCTTTAAATTGGAAAACAATTATTGGGATCTTATTAACTGTTTTAAGCAAAACACAGTTTTTATTTACCTTTGTTTCATCTGGGTTTTCATTATTTTGGTATCAAGTGGTTGTTGAATGGGGTTTTGACGGGTTTGAGTGTGCGGATTTTTTTTTATGGTTTGTGTTTGTTTTTGTGGATTGTGAAGTGCTTTTCTTTCTAGGGGGAGATAAGCAAAGGACGATTACTGGAGCCTATTGATTTCTTCATTTGGAGTGTTGAGATGAAATAATTTCTTTCTCTATTTTTCTCTGTTTAATTTCTTTCCCTCTCTGTGGTTTTCAGATCTTGATCTTGTTTGATAATATTATGTGACTTAGGTATAGCATTCATCCATTCAAAAAATTTGTAGTAAATTGTTGTTTTTGTTAAATTTGTGTTAGGTTTAAAATATTGATGATTTTATGGCAATATTTATAGCTTAATATTTGTTAGTTTGTGTTAATTCGTTATGGAAAGGTACTTAGTTATGTATTTTTCTTAATCTAGGTGAGAGAGGAAGAATTTCAAGAAAACAACCATAAAAATGGATTCCTTGGGTCGAATTATGGTGGGAAGCAAGATTGAGCTCGAACGGATCAAGCACTGAAAAGATTCCTTAAAGATTTCATAAAGATTCTATTGGGAATTTCATGGTGGAAGTGGACATCATATGAATCCTCACAATCTGACGATCTCAAATGTCTCATTATTTTGAATTTCGAGGTGCGAGCAAAGAGTTATCGCCATTGAAAGTTTGGAATTTATAAAAAAGAATATTCTAGTTAAATCTCCACCATTGATCAAAAGAGGGAATCAAGGCAATTTGGGGCCCAAGATAAGATAAGTGGCAATAATTCGTTAATTTATCATTAATGAGGCACATGTCATATCAGATGCTTCATTAAGGGTAAATTAGACTAATTAACTATTTTTTTAGGAGGAATTAGATAAAAGGAAAGTAGTAGAGAGCAAGTAATATCAAGTTTCCTTTTTACACATGAAATTCGTCCAATCCTTTTCATGGCCTAAAAAAGGTATCTTCTAAGACTCCCACATTGAAAATAAAGAGAGAAAAAGGTTTCCAAGGTTAGGGATGGCAATTTACCTCGCACACCCCGAAAACCGCAGTGCAGTGGCCTCTAATGGGGCGGTGTTTTCCAGAAAAATCGGGGTGACGGGCCTGACTCGGGGCTTTAGATGAAAAACCGATTCAGGATCGGGCCGGGCCCGGGGAATAAATACCCCGACCCGAACCCGGTCCGGTATATATATATATATATATTTAATTTAATTTTTTTATTTTTTATTTTTTATTTTGCCCCTATAACAAATGATTCTAATCCAATTTTTCCTTCTTCTTTTTCCAAAATAATAATTTTAAAACATTTCTTCTTTAGTGATTGGATCATAGCATTTCTTCTTTATTGCATTTCTTCTATTTATTTTTATCCTTACAAAATATTTTAATTTTATATTTTGCATCCAATTCATTCATTGAAGTATACTTGTTTAATCCCCTTTAATGCTATGAATTCTTTGTCTCCATGATAAAACTATTTATATATATATATATGCATTTGGCCACTGCGGCAAAACTGCCTAGAATATATAATTGTTTATTTTAATTTCCTCACACACTTGTCATCATTCAACAAAAAAAAAAAAAATATGGCCGAAGTATGTGCACTTGTTTTTTTTTTTTTTTTTTTGTCAACATCATGATATTGTGTTAATAATTAAACATGGTCTTGCTAAGACTCATTGCATTATGGAAAACAAGATTGACTCTTTAGATTTTCCAAAATCATTCATGCAAGACCATAATAATTAATTTGTTTGGAAATAATATATATATATATATATATATATCAATTAAAAATGGGGAAAACCGCCCCGTCCCATCCCCGCCCCGTATCTAAAGAAACGGGGAAAACCACGGGGATGGGATTGCAAATTCTCCGCGGGGATGGGGACGGTATTTCAAAAACCATCCCTGCCCCACCCCGTCGACATTCCTACCCAAGGTCCTATATATATAGCCCCCACCACATTGAAGGAAGATATGCAAGTTTAGAGAGTTATTTAAGTGCTTTTAGGAGGCTTAAATATAAAACCAAATTTTGGGAGTTTCTAAGATTCTCTTAAGGGTTCTAGGATTTTAAAGTTTTAGAGTTTTAGAAGATCAATTGGAGAGCTTGGAGGAGGCATAGAGACATGGGCTTGCTTGAAGAAGAAGGCTATGACTTTGAGAGCTCTTGGAGGAGAATTTCTACAATAGTTTTTATTCTCTTCTCTTTTCTCTTTAATTGTGAATCTTATTATTTTTAATAATTATGGATATTGAATTTATTTTTTCCATGAACTAATTTTCATAGCTAGGGCTATGATGTAGCCCTAATTATGAAGGTTTAATTAGTTTAATATGTCGAGTTTTATTTAATTAGTAATATGTTTTGTTAATAAATCATTGGTATGCTTAATGCTTTCATAGGCCGGAAAGAATGAATGATTGTAATAATATTTGAGCTTGGAAAAGGATAATATTGTGGATCTCCAATGATTTACATAAATGCATAATTGATTGGAAAATAGTTATGTCTCATGCCATATTATTTGCTTAATCTATGCTTGATGAATTTGCATAATTTAATTTATAGGCCGAAAGGAATAAATTAGGTTATGTGAATATTATCAATTGTGAGTGGAAACTACTTTTGATTAATTTTGTGATTAAATGTGGTTAACAAAATTACTAGTTAATTAAATTTACATATTTAAGTAATTAAATTGGAATAGTTAGTGGTGAAATCAAATACCCTAGTATTCATAATTATTAATTTAACTCTCTCTTTACTTGAAATTGATCTAATTTTAATTGATTACTTTTGTTTAATTTAGTTTATTTATTTTCAATTGCCATCTTAAATTTTAGTTCAAATATTATCAAAACCTAATTATCTTTGGTACTTAATTCTTATTCCCTTGGGTACGACAACCCTATTTTTCCACTTTATTACTTGAAAATGATTCGTGCACTTGCAAGCCGATATTACACATCAATTTGCTTAGGTACAACATTCATCCAATTCCCTTTGATTTAGCTTTTGGTGATGCTGCGTAACTTTTTTTTATCAATTATAAAAAAAAAGAAAAAACCATCCTGCCTCATTCCTGATTGGGAAATTCCTATCCCCGCCTCGCTTCTAAAGAAAAAGGAAAAATTGCAGGGGCAGGATGAAAAATTCCCCACGGGGATGGGGATAGGATTTTAAAAACCGACCCCACCCTACCCCGTTGACATTCCTATCTGATGAGAATCATCATGGGAGCATTTAAAGATGGAGTTCTGAGCCATTGGAGTTGCCAATTGGAGCAATTACTAGGGTTTGTGCAAAGAGATTTAAAGTAGCATTGAATGATCTCTTCCGGGAAGTGCTTATCAATCAAGAATGTAAGAGTTTTGCTAAGGAATAATCAAAATTAGCAACAATATTGAGCATTGAAGGCTGTGGATATGAAAACTTGAAGGAAAACAATATTAGGGGCAATTTGGTAATTTTTCAATAGCATGATGATATGGCACTTTGATGACATGGCATCTTTGGACATGTGGCATCTAAGTGGCTGTCCACCATGGCTTGAAAAGAAAGAAATTAGCTTGTTTCCTTTTTTGGCCAATTAGGTGTCTTACTTGATCACCAACTTACTTAATTATCAAATTTTGTTATTTTAGTCTTATTTTTGATTTTAGGAAATCTTTAATTTTAATATGTTTTTAATTATTTTTGGTTGAAAAATTAAATAGTGATGCGAATCCGCCCGAACCAAGCTAATGCGGATGAAGAATGGGCTGATCATTGGTGCTCAAGCTAAGAAGTTTAAGGAAAATCTTGCTATCTTTATCCAGGGAGTAATTCATATTCAAAATGGCTTGTCCATACCCGAAGATTCAAGACCTATCTTGAGCATACAAGTGGTGGAAGCTGGTACCGACCCGGGTAGCGGTTTTCGTGCAATTATGGAGGTCGGGAAGCATGAAATGGTTCCAATGTTTCGTGGATTCATGATGTGCAAAATCAACTCGCAAGTGCACGAATCGTTTTCAAGTAATAAAGTGGAAAAATAGGGTTGTCGTACCCAAGGGATTAAGTATTAAGTACCAAACATAATTAGGTTTTGATAATATTTGAACTAAAATTTAAGATGGCAATTGAAAACTAAATAAACTAAATTAAACAAAAGCAATCAATTAAAATTAGATCAATTTCAAGTAAGAGAGAGAATTGAATAATTATGAATACTAGGACATTTGATTTCACCACTAACTATTCCAATTTAATTACTTAAATATGTAAATTTAATTAACTAGTAATTTTGTTAACCATACTTAATCACAAAATTAATCAAAAGTAGTTTCCACTCACAATTGATAATATTCACATAACCTAATTTATTCCTTCCGGCCTATAAATTAAATCATGCAAATTCATCAAGCATAAATTAAGCAAATAATATGGCATGAGACATAACTATTTTCCAATCAATTATGCATTCATGTAAATCATTGGAGATCCATAATATTATCCTTTTCCAAGCTCAAATATTATTAAAATTATTCATTCCTTCCGGCCTATGAAAGCATTAAGTATACCAATGATTTATTAACAAAATATATTACTAATTAAATAAAACTCAACATATATTAAAATAAATTAAACCTTCATAGTTAGGGCTACATCATAGCCCTAGCTATGAAAATTAGTTCATGGTAAAAATAATTTCAACATCCATAATTATAAAAAATAATAAGATTCACAATTAAAAAGAAAGGAAAAGAGAATAAAAACTATTGAAGAAATTCTCCTCCAAGAGCTCTCAAAGTCGTAGCCTTCTTCTCCAAGCAAGCCCACGTCTCTCTGCCTCCTCCAAGCTCTTCAATTGATCTTCTAAAACTTTAAAACCCTAGAACCCTTAAGAGAATCTTAGAAACTCCCAAAATTTGGTTTGTTTCTATTTAAGCCTCCTAAAAGCTCTTAAATAACTCTCTAAACTTGTCTATCTTCCTTCAATGTGGTGGGGGCTATATATATAGGGCCTTGGGAATCTTTTTCTCTCTTTATTTTCAATGTGGGAGTCTTGGAAGATACCTTTTTTAAGCCATGAAGAGGGTTGGACGAATTTCATCTGTAAAAAGGAAACTGTATATTACTTGCTCTCTACTACTTTCCTTTTATCTAATTCCTCCTAAAAAAAATAGTTAATTAGTCTAATTTATCCTTAATGAAGCATGTGACATGACATGTGCCTCATTAATGATAAATTAACCAATTATTGCCACTTGTTTTTATCTTGGCCCTCAAATTGCCTTCTCTCTTTTGATCAATGGTGGAGATTTAACTAGAATATTCCTTTTTATAAATTCCAAACTTTAAATGATGATAACTCTTTGCTCGAACCTCGAAATCCAAAAATAACGAGACATTTGAAATCCTCAGATCGTGATGATTCATATGACATCCACTTCCATCATGAAATTCTCGATAGAATATTTATGGAATCTTCAAGGTATCTTTTTGGAATCTTTTTAATGCTTAGTCCGTTCGAGCTCAAATATTGCTTCCCACCATAATTCGACCCAAGGAATCCATCTTTATGGTTGTTTTCTTAAAATTCTTCCTCTTGCACCTAGATTAAGAAAAATACATAATTAAGTATCTTTCCATAACAAATTAACACAAACTAACAAATATTAAGCTATAAATATGGCATAAAATCATCAATATTTTAGACCTAACAAATACGCCCAAACTTAAGATTTGCTAGTCCCTAGCAAAGAAGAAGAATAAGAAAATGAAATTTTATTTAAAGAACATAAGATACTTTAATGAGGTGCCTCAAAGATTGTATAACATATGACTTTTCAAATGGTTTCAAAGTAATTATGTAACTCAATACCTTATATTCTATCCAACATATATGATACTTCCAATGTGTGTGTGTGGAAATCAATTTATACACTTAATTATCATATGCTTGAATAAATTTACAAGAATTAGAGATTGATGATAAAGTATGAACTACCATATGCTTGACTTAATTATCACTCTCCACTAATGTAGGTTAATGCACCACCTTAAATCATTAGGACTTCATGGTTTCTATTGTTAAGGCTAATGGATAAGGCTAAAGAAACAAAAGGATAGGATATAATCAATCAAAGAAAGAAAGCTAAAATTAAATATCAATGAATAAATTGCTTGTAAAATTTGTTTCTTTATTAGAACTTCTTTTCTTATTTTAACTTCAATTTCAATATCCTTTTTTTCCTTTTTTTATTGTGCATACATTCTTCAAATCATGCATATTCTTTCTTCTTCTTTTTTTCTTTTTTTTCTTTTTTTTTTCCACTAAACCCCCAAACTTATTTTTCTTCTTATTGCACATTCAAACCTCCAATTTACACAAAAATGCATACTAGAGCCAAATTCACCAAATACTTAACCTCCAAACTTTATTTTTTTTCCTTTTTTTTTTTCTTTTTCAACACTCAAACAAGCTCACAAGCATATATTCATATCAATTCAATTAAAGCTCTCTTTGTAGTATGTTCAAGGTAGGAAAAAGAAATTTAAGGCTCAAAAAGGGTAAGTAAATGTGCTTTAATGAAGAAAAGGCTCTAATACATCTTTATGCATCCTAAAGGCTCAAATAAGGTACTAGTGGAAGATAATGTATTAGGTTGGCTTGAAAGGCTCAAACTTAAACAAAGATGGCCTAAATCATGTTCTTAGTAATGCATTCACCTAGGATTTCGCCTCAAGCAATAATCAAGCAAGTTCTAGAGTTCAATTAATAATAAAGTACTCTAATTCATGTAAACCTTCTTCAAAACACAATCTAAATTATGCATTATTGATTATGTGCTCAAAATTTATTGAAAGTAACAATATGCGAATATAACTTCAAGCATTTAAACATACACAAAAACAAATCCACCATCTAAAAACCAATTTATTTTCAATCATAGTCTTATCATTGGCTCATTAAAGTACTTAAGAAAACACCACAAAAACAATTTTTTTTTTATAATAATGAAGGAAAATAAAAACTAAAACTAACATTTTTGAAAACTTATAAAAACACTTAAATGGACAAGAGTTAAAAGATGCAAAGCATGCTTTTCACCCCCAAACTTAAAATGAACAATGTCCTCATTGTGAAAAACATAAAATAAAGCAAAAGTAAATAAAAGGTAAAGAATACTCCCCTTTGAAGACATAGAATGTTCCTCGTAATGTGAAAAAATTTGATGTACTTCAATGCATATTCAAGGTGGTTATACTCCAAAAACCTAACTTTAGACTTGAAATTCTCAACATTCGTCTTTTGCTCTTTTACACCTAAACATCTTAAAACCTTGCAAAAACTCAAACAAAACACATCAAAACAACCTAAAAACAAGAAAACAACTAGAAACAACTAAAATAAATAGATAAATATATGGTAAAGAACGAAACTTGGGTTGCCTCCTAAGAGCGCTTGTTTAAAGTCATTAGCTTGACTTCATCCTTTTGATGTTCAACCTGGATTAAATATATAAATGATGTCATCCTCATAATATTGTCCAAGCTTATGATATGGAAATTGTGCATGATGATAATCTTGTGGCCATAGCAAACTTTTAACTCCTTGTCCTATATAAGTCTCAATTTGAACTAAAAGCATGAATTGAACTTTCTTTTCGGTAGATTGGATTCTTTTAGGTCCAAAAATACTTTGTTTGTCTCCTTTTGGGATGCATTCAACCTCAATTGCATTTTTGGAGCATGGATATACATCTTGGGCTCTTGAAAATTCAATATTTGGCTTGAAAAATTGAGATTTAGCCTCTGTTGGTAAGCAATCTTCATGAAGTGCGGCCATAGCTTTATCCTCATTAGATTTGGCCAAATTTTGGCTTGATTGATTCCTTGACTTATCCTCTTCATGATCCTTAAGCCTTTTTGCAATGAATTTAAAGGAAAATTAGAAAATTCCCATGAACTAGTGATAGTGCGTTGGGAAACTTCTTTTGGTGGGCAATCTTGGTCATGTGTGTGTACCTCATTAAAATTATCCAAAATTGAAGATTCTTGTTGCATTTCACTCCTTATAGACACCTCTTCATGTTCCTCAAATCCTTTGTCATCATTATATGGCTCTTGGACGAATTCAAATTCATCAACTTACTTATTACACATAATCTCCATGTTAGTTTCCAAGTCTTCTTGAGATCCTTGTGAAAAAGTTGTCATTGGTTGCTCTAATTGAACTTCAAAGTTTGTACTTGGAGAATATTGATTTTGCAACTTGCCAATCGCATCATAACATTTAGAAAATGTTTCCCTATGCCTTTCCATACACTCGATCAAAGATGTGCTCACTTGATAAATTGAAAGATCTGAATTGTCATACCTTGAATAAATTTGTCGATCACTCCATCCAGAATTATATGTGTTGGGATAGAAATTATGCTTTGGAAAGTCTTTGAATGGCTCTTCCGAAGCAAAAGGATTTCCCACTTGACAATTTTCACTTAAGTGATTTACTCCACACCATTCACAAGATACAGTTTGAACTCTAAAATTTGCAACGAGTTTAAACATGACAGCAAGATTCTTTTGTAACTCGATAAAATTTTCACTTGGAGAACTAGTTGGCACCCCATAATCCCAATAAGGTTGATGACCATAAGCTTGATATTCCATGATTTTCCTAAAAAGAAAACACTAACAAAACAAAGGTTCAAATTAATTGCAAGTTTATAAAGCAAACAATTAAAATTAAACCCTAATATACAAACTAAAATTGAAAATAACAAAGATAAATAAAAGTTGAAAATAAGAAAAACCCCTAAGTATGCATAACTTTTAACCTAGACACCAATAGATTAAAAATACAATTTTGGTTCCAAGTACCACAAAGTAAGTATTAAAAATTCAAAGCAGTTGGCCAAACAAGCAAAGAATTAAAACCCTAGCATGCAACACTAAAACCAAAATTAAGAAATAAATATAAAAATTTAAAATAAGAAAAAAATGTTCAAAGTACTACTAAACCCAATCCGAATTAATATTAATGCCTTAATCCCCGGCAACGGTGCCAAAAACGTGATGTGCAAAATCAACTCGCAAGTGCACGAATCGTTTTCAAGTAATAAAGTGGAAAAATAGGGTTGTCGTACCCAAGGGATTAAGTATTAAGTACCAAACATAATTAGGTTTTGATAATATTTGAACTAAAATTTAAGATGGCAATTGAAAACTAAATAAACTAAATTAAACAAAAGCAATCAATTAAAATTAGATCAATTTCAAGTAAGAGAGAGAATTGAAAATTATGAATACTAGGACATTTGATTTCACCACTAACTATTCCAATTTAATTACTTAAATATGTAAATTTAATTAACTAGTAATTTTGTTAACCATACTTAATCACAAAATTAATCAAAAGTAGTTTCCACTCACAATTGATAATATTCACATAACATAATTTATTCCTTCCGGCCTATAAATTAAATCATGCAAATTCATCAAGCATAGATTAAGCAAATAATATGGCATGAGCCATAACTATTTTCCAATCAATTATGCATTCATGTAAATCATTGGAGATCCATAATATTATCCTTTTCCAAGCTCAAATATTATTAAAATCATTCATTCCTTCCGGCCTATGAAAGCATTAAGTATACCAATGATTTATTAACAAAACATATTACTAATTAAATAAAACTCAACATATATTAAAATAAATTAAACCTTCATAGTTAGGGCTACATCATAGCCCTAGCTATGAAAATTAGTTCATGATAAAAATAATTTCAACATCCATAATTATAAAAAATAATAAGATTCACAATTAAAAAGAAAGGAAAAGAGAATAAAAACTATTGAAGAAATTCTCCTCCAAGAGCTCTCAAAGTCGTAGCCTTCTTCTCCAAGCAAGCCCACGTCTCTCTGCCTCCTCCAAGCTCTCCAATTGATCTTCTAAAACTTTAAAACCCTAGAACCCTTAAGAGAATCTTAGAAACTCCCAAAATTTGGTTTGTTTCTATTTAAGCCTCCTAAAAGCTCTTAAATAACTCTCTAAACTTGTCTATCTTCCTTCAATGTGGTGTGGGCTATATATATAGGGCCTTGGGAATCTTTTTCTCTCTTTATTTTCAATGTGAGAGTCTTGGAAGATACCTTTTTTAAGCCATGAAGAGGGTTGGACGAATTTCATCTGTAAAAAGGAAACTGTATATTACTTGCTCTCTACTACTTTCCGTTTATCTAATTCCTCCTAAAAAAAATAGTTAATTAGTCTAATTTACCCTTAATGAAGCATGTGACATGACATGTGCCTCATTAATGATAAATTAACCAATTATTGCCACTTGTTTTTATCTTGGCTCTCAAATTGCCTTAATTCTCTCTTTTGATCAATGGTGGAGATTTAACTAGAATATTCCTTTTTATAAATTTCAAACTTTAAATGATGATAACTCTTTGCTCGCACCTCGAAATCCAAAAATAACTAGACATTTGAAATCCTCAAATTGTGATGATTCATATGACATCCACTTCCATCATGAAATTCTCGATAGAATCTTTATGAAATCTTCAAGGTATCTTTTTGGAATCTTTTTAATGCTTAGTCTGTTCGAGCTCAAATATTGCTTCCCACCATAATTCGACCCAAGGAATCCATCTTTATGGTTGTTTTCTTAAAATTCTTCCTCTTGCACCTAGATTAAGAAAAATACATAATTAAGTATATTTCCATAACAAATTAACACAAACTAACAAATTTTAAGCTATAAATATGGTATAAAATCATCAATATTTTAGACCTAACAATTCAATACATATGTCTAAGAGGACATGGAATCAAGTCAAATCAGCTTCAAAGTCATCCAAAAAAGGGTTGTACGGACATTTAGTAAATTTGGCCTGTTTTTGGTGTATTTTATGCTGGCTTTACTGTATTGTGCTGAGTTTGCTCTCTCTCTCTTTCTTCCAAGCAAGGGCAATGTGTCGGACTTCATGATCAGCTTGTTTAGCATCCTAAAAAGCATATTGAAACTGATTTGGAGCTTAAATTGGTCAAATAACGATCAAAGTCAACTTAGTCAAAAAGCTACTATTTTAGTTTCCTAATTTGATTCTAAAAAGGATTCCCCACTTGACAATTTTCACTTAAGTTATTTACTCCACACCATTCACAAGATACAGTTTGAACTCTAAAATTTGCAATGTGTTTAGACATGATAGCAAGATTCTTTTGTAACTCGATAAAATTTTCACTTGGAGAACTAGTTGGGACCCCATAATCCCAATAAGGTTGATGACCATAAGCTTGATATTCCATGATTTTCCTAAAAAGAAAACACTAACAAAACAAAGGTTCAAATTAATTGCAAGTTTATAAAGCAAACAATTAAAATTAAACCCTAATATACAAACTAAAATTGAAAATAACAAAGATAAACAAAAGTTGAAAATAAGAAAAACCCCTAAGTATGCATAACTTTTAACCTAGACACCAATAGATTACAAATACAATTTTGGTTTCAAGTACCACAATGTAAGTATTAAAAATTCAAAGCAAGTTGGCCAAACAAGCAAAGAATTAAAACCCTAGCATGCAACACTAAAACCAAAATAAATATAAAAATTTAAAATAAGAAAACAATGTTCAAAGTACTACTAAACCCAATCCGAATTAATATTAATGCCTTAATCCCCGGCAACGGCGCCAAAAACTTGATGTGTAACATCAACTCGCAAGTGCACGAATCGTTTTCAAGTAATAAAGTGGAAAAATAGGGTTGTCGTACCCAAGGGATTAAGAATTAAATACCAAAGATAATTAGGTTTTGGTAATATTTGAACTAAAATTTAAGATGGCAATTGAAAACTAAATAAACTAAATTAAACAAAAGCAATCAATTAAAATTAGATCAATTTCAAGTATGAGAGAGAATAATTATGAGTACTAGGGCATTTGATTTCACCACTAACTATTCCAATTTAATTACTTAAATATGTGAATTTAATTAACTAGTAATTTTGTTAACCACACTTAATCACAAAATTAATCAAAAGTAGTTTCCACTCACAATTGATAATATTCACATAACCTAATTTATTCCTTCCGGCCTATAAATTAAATCATGCAAATTCATCAAGCATAGATTAAGCAAATAATATGGCATGAGACATAACTATTTTCCAATCAATTATGCATTCATGTAAATCATTGGAGATCCATAATATTATCCTTTTCCAAGCTCAAATATTATTAAAATCATTCATTCTTTCCGCCCTATGAAAGCATTAAGTATACCAATGATTTATTAACAAAACATATTACTAATTAAATAAAACTCAACATATATTAAAATAATTAAACCTTCATAGTTAGGGCTACATCATAGCCCTAGCTATGAAAATTAGTTCATGGTAAAAATAATTTCAACATCCATAATTATTAAAACTAATAAGATTCACAATTAAAGAGAAAGGAAAAGAGAATAAAAACTATTGAAGAAATTCTCCTCCAAGAGCTCTCAAAGTCGTAGCCTTCTTCTCCAAGCAAGCCCACGTCTCTCTGCCTCCTCCAAGCTCTCCAATTGATCTTCTAAAACTCTAAAACTTTAAAGCCCTAGAACCCTTAAGAGAATCTTAGAAACTCCCAATATTTGGTTTGTTTCTATTTAAGCCTCCTAAAAGCTCTTAAATAACTCTCTAAACTTGTATATCTTCCTTCAATGTGGTGGGGGCTATATATATAGGGCCTTGGGAATCTTTTTCTCTCTTTATTTTCAATGTGGGAGTCTTGGAAGATACCTTTTTTAGGCCATGAAAAGGGTTGGACGAATTTCATGTGTAAAAAGGAAACTGTATATTACTTGCTCTCTACTAATTTCCTTTTATCTAATTCCTCCTAAAAAAAATACTTAATTAGTCTAATTTACCCTTAATGAAGCATGTGACATGACATGTGCCTCATTAATGATAAATTAACCAATTATTACCACTTGTTTTTATCTTGGCCCTCAAATTGCCTTGATTCCCTCTTTTGATCAATGGTGGAGATTTAACTAGAATATTATTTTTTATAAATTCTAAACTTTAAATGATGATAACTCTTTGCTCGCACCTCGAAATCCAAAAATAACGAGACATTTGAGATCCTCAGATCTTGATGATTCATATGACATCCACTTCCATCATGAAATTCCCGATAGAATCATTATAGAATCTTCAAGGTATCTTTTTGGAATCTTTTTAATGCTTAGTCCGTTCGAGCTCAAATCTTGCTTCCCACCATAATTCGACCCAAGGAATCCAGTTTTATGGTTGTTTTCTTAAAATTCTTTCTCTTTTACCTAGATTAAGAAAAATACATAATTAAGTATCTTTCCATAACAAATTAACACAATCTAACAAATATTAAGCTATAAATATGGCATAAAATCATCAATATTTTAAACCTAACAGTAAACCTAGTTTTTCAACCATAGTAACACTACCAACATTAGTACAACTCCCACCATCAATAATCATACTACATACCTTATCCTTGACTTTGCACCTAGTATGAAAGATGTTCTCTCGTTGCACTTCCTTCTCATCTTTATACACAGTTAAAGCTCTTCTAGCAACCAATGACAAGTCCCCACCAACTGAATACTTATAATCTCCTTCATCTTCATCATGAACGTCTTCCAATGGTGGCATGGATTCATTGTTTGACTTTTCCTCTTCAGTTTCAATGTCTCCACTTTCTGGAAGCACCATGACCCTGATTTGGACATTGATTTGCAATATGACCCCTGCCTTGACATATAAAGCACATGATATCTCGATATCTAGTTGAAGATGAATTGGATTTACTTACTTGCTTGGATGAGGATGGTTCGGCCTTAACTTTGGATTTCGGCTATATGGTGGCTTTATCTTCAAACTTGGGCTGATTAGGTTTCCATATGGTTGAGCTTGTTTTCCAAGTGTTTTAAGCAATACTAGGTCTTGTGGTATCCCTCATTTTGAGTTGTTGCTTTACTTTGATGGCCATGTGCAACATCTCCTCAATCTCCACATAATGATGCAAGTCCACATGATTTGCTATTTCCTTATTCAAACCAGCCAAGAAACGTGCCATTATAGCCTCCCTATCCTTCTCAACATTGGCCCTCATCATAAGGATTTCCATCTCTTTATAATAGTCCCCCACACTCCTATTTCCTTCAAACAAGTTTTGTAGTTTCTGAAAAATGCTTCTATAGTAATGGCTAGGTACGAAATGCTTCCTCATCAAAGCCTTCATCTCCTCTCATGTATCTATAAGTCTTTGACCCGCTTGCCTCCTAGAAAGTGTCTCTTTGTCCCACCATCCAATAGCATAATCCGTAAATTCAACAGCAGCTAATTTAACCTTTTTAGCCTCGGAGTAGTTCTGACGATCAAATACCGTCTCAATTCTCTTCTCCCACTCAAGATATGCTTCTGGATCACTTTTACCTTGGAATGATGGTATTTTCATCTTAATTCCTCCATATTCATTGCCTCGGTCTAACCTCTCTCTCCCATGGAATTGATTGGTGCCCGATCAAATGTCTTATTTTTCTTCCTCACAGTCATCTCCCACTCGTTCCCAATCTCCCCTTCTTGGAATATCTCTTCCTCTACCACATCCATGAGCAAACCTATGTGGAGGTCGTTGATGTGGCATTTGGATTGATGATTCCATCCTATCCAACCTATCATGGATCTGCCCCATCTCCAACCGTAGTGCTCTTTGTAGTTCTCCCGCCATGGCTTGAATGTATAACTTCGGATCAGCCACACTTGAAATTTCATCCATGCTTTCTTTGGTTTTGTCTTGTGACATGATTTTTTTGCAAAACTTGTTAGTAAAAAGGACCTCACAACACTCCCTCACGTGTTTCGCTCAAATTGAAGGTCTCAATTCACTCGTGTTTGCACTCTAGTTATAGTTCGGCTTTCAAACTAAAACAAACTCGCAAGTAACAATCCAAATAGACCTACCAAACAGTTATGAAAATAAGGTTACAAGACAAGTAGAATGAAAAGTAACAAGAAAAAGGTAATGATGAAAGCTCAACAAGAAATTTGGCACAAACAAAAGAAACTAGAATGTGAGGAACAAATTGGAATGAGATTTGCAAAGTGGAATTAGTGAATATTCAACAAACCTTATTTTCAGTATTGATTTTGGCTTGTTTTTGGTGCTCCTCAAATTAACCAAAAAAAAAAAATTTCACTACCTGGTTTCTCTTGAAATCTCAATAACTCAATGCCACAAACCACAAGAATAAGAAAAAAAATATTTAAGACCGAATTTTTGTTTTTCTTTATTTATTTATTTATTATTATTATTATTTTAAATACGATCTGATCGAAATGAATATTGAACACAAAAACAAAATGCAAAGAAAAATGCAGCAACTCGAACACAAAGAACAACCAAAGAAATCGACGATGCAATTTCTAACCTAATGCTAAAAATCGTAAAAAAAAAAAAAAAAAAAAAAAAAAACAAGAAAAACAATGAAACAAAAGAAAAGAAACAGATAGATCAAACCTGTAATTAGAAACTAGCTCTGATACCAAATTGATACAAACCTAGAGCGACCTGCTTCGAAACCCGTAACAAAGATTGAATTATACTGTTTAATTACAAGTTATCAATGGAAGACCTCGACCCATTACCTATATGCAAGGTAAGAACTTTGGTATGGTAAAGACGCCACAACCAAAGGTTGAAAAGTTTGATATAGTTCTTAAAGAACCAAGAGAATCACTTTCATTGAGTTAAACTAAATAAACTAAATTGGAGGAGAATTTCTTCAATAGTTTTTATTCTCTTTTCCTTTCTCTTTAATTGTGAATCTTATTATTTTTAATAATTATGGATGTTGAAATTATTTTTACCATGAACTAATTTTCATAGCTAGGGCTATGATGTAGCCCTAACTATGAAGGTTTAATTATTTTAATATATGTTAAGTTTTATTTAATTAGTAATATGTTTTGTTAATAAATCATTGGTATACTTAATGCTTTCATAGGCCGGAAGGAATGAATGATTTTAATAATATTTGAGCCTGGAAAAGGATAATATTATCGATCTCCAATGATTTACATGAATGCATAATTGATTGGAAAATAGTTATGTCTCATGCCATATTATTTGCTTAATCTATGCTTGATGAATTTGCATGATTTAATTTATAGGCCGGAAGGAATAAATTAGGTTATGTGAATATTATCAATTGTGAGTGGAAACTACTTTTGATTAATTTTGTGATTAAGTGTGGTTAACAAAATTACTAGTTAATTAAATTTACATATTTAAGTAATTAAATTGAAATAGTTAGTGGTGAAATCAAATGTCCTAGTATTCATAATTATTCAATTCTCTCTCTCTCTTACTTGAAATTGATCTAATTTTAATTGATTACTTTTGTTTAATTTAGTTTATTTAGTTTTCAATTGCCATCTTAAATTTTAGTTCAAATATTATCAAAACCTAATTATCTTTGGTACTTAATACTTAATCCCTTGGGTACGACAACCCTATTTTTCCACTTTATTACTTGAAAACGATTCGTGCACTTGCGAGTTGATTTTACACATCAACTCCACAAGCAAAGCTTGAAAAAGTTTGATATAGTTCTTAGAGAACCACGAGAATCACTCTCACTTTGAATCAAAACTGTAATTGATGAGGACATGACCAGGAGCACCCCAAGATGAAGTGCAAAGCCACTTCAAATCTCTACGGGACCAATAACCAGGGCAAGAGCAAAGAAGTTTAAAGAAGCACTAAATGGTTTAATCCAATAGGTGTTCACATCCTAAGGAAGCAAGTTCATTACTGAAGATGAACCAAAATTAGTCCATATGATTGGAACGGAGGATGCTAACATGAAAGAAAGCCTAGCGCATGGAATCCAACAATATGGTGATGTGGTACGATTTGATGACATGGATGGTGACGTGGCATTGCACTTTTGCCACATGGAAGGTGATATGTGCCTACATGGCATTGGCTGAATTTTCTAATTAAGAAATATTAGTTTTTATTTTATGTCTTGATTGGATTGGGAATGTTGCCTATTTTATTTTCTAAATTTAGTTTTATTAGGTTTTTAAATTACTTTCATATTCTTATTAGGAAACTAGGAGATAAATTAGGTTTCGTAAACCTATCCAAATTAGGTTTTCTAAACATAACCAAATTAGGTTTCCTAAGCCTAATCACATTAGATTGCCTAAACCTATCAAAATTAGGTTTCCTAAATAAACTAAATTAAACAAAAGCAATCAATTAAAATTAGATCAATTTCAAGTAAGAGAGAGAATTGAATAATTATGAATACTAGGACATTTGAATTCACCACTAACTATTCCAATTTAATTACTTAAATATGTAAATTTAATTAACTAGTAATTTTGTTAACCATACTTAATCACAAAATTAATCAAAAGTAGTTTCCACTCACAATTGATAATATTCACATAACCTAATTTATTCCTTCCGGCCTATAAATTAAATCATGCAAATTCATCAAGCATAGATTAAGCAAATAATATGGCATGAGACATAACTATTTTCCAATCAATTATGCATTCATGTAAATCATTGGAGATCCATAATATTATCCTTTTCCAGGCTCAAATATTATTAAAATCATTCATTCCTTCCGGCCTATGAAAGCATTAAGTATACCAATGATTTATTAACAAAACATATTACTAATTAAATAAAACTTAACATATATTAAAATAATTAAACCTTCATAGTTAGGGCTACATCATAGCCCTAGCTATGAAAATTAGTTCATGGTAAAAATAATTTCAACATCCATAATTATTAAAAATAATAAGATTCACAATTAAAGAGAAAGGAAAAGAGAATAAAAACTATTGAAGAAATTCTTCTCCAAGAGCTCTCAAAGTCGTAGCCTTCTTCTCCAAGCAAGCCCACGTCTCTCTGCCTCCTCCAAGCTCTCCAATTGATCTTCTAAAACTCTAAAACTTTAAAACCCTAGAACCCTTAAGAGAATCTTAGAAACTCCCAAAATTTGGTTTGTTTCTATTTAAGCCTCCTAAAAGCTCTTAAATAACTCCCTAAACTTGTATATCTTCCTTCAATGTGGTGGGGGCTATATATATAGGGCCTTGGGAATCTTTTTCTCTCTTTATTTTCAATGTGGGAGTCTTGGAAGATACCTTTTTTAGGCCATGAAAAGGGTTGGACGAATTTCATGTGTAAAAAGGAAATTGTATATTATTTGCTACTACTTTCCTTTTATCTAATTCCTCTTAAAGAAATAGTTAATTAGTCTAATTTACCCTTAATGAAGCATGTGACATGACATGTGCCTCATTAATGATAAATTAACCAATTATTGCCACTTGTTTTTATCTTGGCCCTCAAATTGCCTTGATTCCCTCTTTTGATCAATGGTGGAGATTTAACTAGAATATTATTTTTTATAAATTCTAAACTTTAAATGATGATAACTTTTTGCTCGCACCTCGAAATCCAAAAATAACAAGACATTTGAAATCCTCAGATCATGATGATTGATATGACATCCACTTCCATCATGAAATTCCCGATAGAATCTTTATGGAATCTTCAAGGTATCTTTTTAGAATCTTTTTAATGCTTAGTCTGTTCGAGCTCAAATCTTGCTTCCCACCATAATTCGACCCAAGGAATCCATCTTTATGGTTGTTTTCTTAAAATTCTTCCTCTTGCACCTAGATTAAGAAAAATACATAATTAAGTATCTTTCCATAATAAATTAACACAAACTAACAAATATTAAGCTATAAATATGGCATAAAATCATCAATATTTTAGACCTAACAGGAGTTCAACTTTGACTTATCAACAGGTTCTTCTGTACCCTATTGTGGTGTCTTCACCATACCAAGGTCTTAACTCAAATATAGATAACGGGTCAAGGTCTTCCATTGATAACTTGTAATTGGATGGTCTAAATCAATCTTTGTTATGGGTTTAGAAACGGGTCGTCCTAGGTTCGTATCAACAACACATGGGCTCATACTCTCTTGAATATACCCTTTTGCCAAAAGTTCTTTAACTTGTTTTTGCAGCTCCTTTGCTTCTTTTGGGTTGGTTCTATAAGCTGGACGATTTGGTATTGTAACTGCCGAAATGAAATCTATTTGGTGCTCAATCCCTCTTAGTGGTGGCAATCCACTTGGAACCTCCTCGGGAAATATATCTTCATATTCCTATAAAAGAGATGCCATTGCACTAGGCAGAGTAGTATTAGTATCAAGGTGCTCATTCTTGTACAACATAAGAAAAATAGGTTTTTGAGTTATAAATGCACTCTTCAAGTACCACTATCAAGCAAAATATACTTATTTGAGCAATGGTGAAATAAGAAATGCAACACTTTTATGAGATGATGAACAAAATAAGAAGGAATGAAAGACAGCAACTAAAAAATACGCCTAAGCAAGAAATAAGAAGGAATGAAAAATAGCAACTAAAAAATACGCCTAAGCAAGAAATAAGAAGGAATGAAAAACAGCAACTAAAAAATAAACCCAAGCAAGAAATAAGAAGGAACATGATTCTAAGAAGGACTAGGAAGAGAAAATGACAATGGAAATAGTGAGCGACAAAAGGCAAAATAACAATCAATGAATTAAGATCAAATGAATAGAGGATATGGGGAAGATTTGTAGCAACTAATATAGATAATCCTTTTGTACCAAGTAAATGCAACCTTGTTGCTTTCAATGGCCTTTTAAACAAATCAAACAACCAAATCAATCAAGTGGAATGATTTTGAAAGGTTGGATCTCCTTTCAAGTGCCAAAAAGGATATGCTATGTTTTTTTTTTTTTTTTTCTAAATCCAAATTATTTTTCACAACTTTTTTTTATCCCTTTTTTTTGTTTTTTGGGTACTATGCTTTTTTTTTTTTTTTTTAAACAACCTTTGCTAAGAAAATATTGCTGGATATATATATCAAACCTTCCAAACAATAACAAATGGTAGAAATAATTCAAAGACTCTAACGAAACTCAATGAACAAGATTGTAGATTTTCTAGGGTATGCCAAGCAAAAGAAGCACAACAAAAATGGATAACGAAAAGGAAAATGGATAGAAACACAAAATGGGAATAGAAGAAAAGATGAAAAGCAAATAACGAGGAAAGAAGAAACAAGGAACAAAAGAAAAACACCAAAAAACAAAACAAAGCAAGCTAGGGTTTCAATATGTTATAATCAGGAAATAAATCAAACAAAGAGAATTCTCACATACCTTGCAACCTAGCTCTGATACCAAAATGATACACTCATGGATGCATGTATGATTGTGAGATGATGATTTTGAATTCAATAAAATGACAAGTGAATAACCAGAGGATGATTGGATATGGAGATGGGAAGAAAAATTATTGCAAGGAACTGAAAACACAAAAAAAATAAAATAAATAAAATAAAATATATCCAACCAAGATCCACTACCTATTTAAAGGCAGGAACCTATGGCATTGACTTATAACCCTTTATCTATGGAAGATAAGAACCATAAATATAAAGATACTCTTAAGTGAGTAACCTAGAGGTCCAAGAATAATGGCGAAAAACCAATTCTCAACGAGAAAATTTCATTCAAAAAAAAAAAACCAATCTCCTTACAAATGGAAAAATAAAATCCTTAAATAGAGTCTAAGACTCTTTAGAAACCCTAGACAAAGTATTAAAAATTATTTTGACTTATTTTGAACCAGCTAGAATTACCTTATATAGTTTTTACACGTTCAAAATTACCAAGACAAAATTAAATGCTTAATTTAACCTAGTTGGGCCCCCATTTTGCAATTTCGTCAAGCCCATTTATAATTCTCCAATCCCAAAATGTCCCCTTTTAATTTTGGCTTACTTTCCAAACCAAAACACTTGATCTTGGCTGCCAAATAGTTGTTTCTGAACTTGGAATTCTCAAAAGTGGGTTTGGTAATGTCCTCCTCTTTAAACACATCAAGATCCTTCATGAATGCAAATAAGGCCTCCTTGAATCTTTTGGCTTTACTTCGAGTAATTAGGCCTTGATGCAGCTGAAAGGGCTCGTTGGAATTGTGATGTGCATCACATGGTAAGATGGATCCTGAAGCTTACCTTGAGTGGGAGCAAAGAGTTGAGATGGTTTTTGACTATCATGATTACTCGAAATCTAAGAAGGTTAAGCTAGCAAATATGGGAGTTTCTTAATTATGCTCTAAAGTGGTGGGATAAGGAATGCACTACCAGGACAAAGGCTGGCCATGCACCAATTGCTACATGGGGAAAGATGAAAAATTTAATGAGAAAGAGGTTTGTACCTGGCTATTTTTATCGTAGTATTTATCAAAAGTTGCAATCTTTTTCTCAGGGTTCAAGGAGTGTAGAGGAGTGATGTGTAAAATCAACTCGCAAGTGCACGAATCGTTTTCAAGTAATAAAGTGGAAAAATAGGGTTGTCGTACCCAAGGGATTAAGTCTTAAGTACCAAAGATAATTAGGTTTTGATAATATTTGAACTAAAATTTAAGATGGCAATTGAAAACTAAATAAACTAAATTAAACAAAAGCAATCAATTAAAATTAGATCAATTTCAAGTAAGAGAGAGAATTGAATAATTATGAATACTAGGGCATTTGATTTCACCACTAACTATTCCAATTTAATTACTTAAATATGTGAATTTAATTAACTAGTAATTTTGTTAACCATACTTAATAACAAAATTAATCAAAAGTAGTTTCCACTCACAATTGATAATATTCACATAACCTAATTTATTCCTTCCGGCCTATAAATTAAATCATGCAATTTCATCAAGCATAGAGTAAGCAAATAATATGGCATGAGACATAACTATTTTCCAATCAATTATGCATTCATGTAAATCATTGGAGATCCATAATATTATCCTTTTCCAGGCTCAAATATTATTAAAATCATTCATTCCTTCCGGCCTGTGAAAGCATTAAGTATACCAATGATTTATTAACAAAACATATTAAATAAAACTCAACATATATTAAAATAATTAAACCTTCATAGTTAGGGCTACATCATAGCCCTAGCTATGAAAATTAGTTCATGGTAAAAATAATTTCAACATCCATAATTATTAAAAATAATAAGTTTCATAATTAAAGAGAAAGGAAAACAGAATAAAAACTATTGAAAAAATTCTCCTCCAAGAGCTCTCAAAGTCGTAGCCTTCTTCTCCAAGCAAGCCCACGTCTCTCTGCCTCCTCCAAGCTCTCCAATTGATCTTCTAAAACTTTAAAACTCTAGAACCCTTAAGAGAATCTTAGAAACTCCCAAAATTTGGTTTGTTTCTATTTAAGTCTCCTAAAAGCTCTTAAATAACTCTCTAAACTTGTATATCTTCCTTCAATGTGGTGGGGGCTATATATATATAGGGCCTTGGGAATCTTTTTCTCTCTTTATTTTCAATGTGGGAGTCTTGGAAGATACCTTTTTTAAGCCATGAAGAGGGTTGGACGAATTTCATGTGTAAAAAGGAAACTGTATATTACTTGCTCTCTACTACTTTCCTTTTATCTAATTCCTCCTAAAAAAAAATAGTTAATTAGTCTAATTTACCCTTAATGAAGCATGTGACATGACATGTGCCTCATTAATGGTAAATTAACCAATTATTGCCACTTGTTTTTATCTTGGCCCTCAAATTGCCTTAATTCTCTCTTTTGATCAATGGTGGAGATTTAACTAGAATATCCCTCTTTATAAATTTCAAACTTTAAATGATGATAACTCTTTGCTCGCACCTCGAAATCCAAAAATAACGAAAAATTTGAAATCCTCAGATTGTGATGATTCATATGACATCCACTTCCATCATGAAATTCCCGATAGAATCTTTATGGAATCTTCAAGGTATCTTTTTGGAATCTTTTTAATGCTTAGTCTGATCGAGCTCAAATCTTGCTTCCCACCATAATTCGACCCAAGGAATCCATCTTTATGATTGTTTTCTTAAAATTCTTCCTCTTTCACCTAGATTAAGAAAAATACATAATTAAGTATCTTTCCATAACAAATTAACACAAACTAACAAATATTAAGCTATAAATATTTATGAGATGAGATGCCACCTTCGGAAATTAAAGCCATGAAGAGGATTCAAGCGACAATGAGATGCCACCTTCGGAAGATTGCATTGATTATGAAGATGAAGAAGAGCTACCATATCATGAAGGATTGAATTTGGTGGCGAGATGAGCATTGGCATTGTACAAAGATGAGGAGGATATACAACGTGAGAGCATCTTTCACACTAGATGCAAAATCCAATACAAGGTATTTAGTGTGATAATTAATGGTGGTAGTAGTGTGCATGTTGCTAGTACTTTGCTTATTGAAAAACTAGGATTACTTTCATTTAAACATCCAGAACCCTATATGTTACAATGGTTGAATGAAAATGGTGATGTAAAAGTGTCTAAACAGGGTAGGATTACTTTTACTATCAAGAAATACATTGATGAAGTTTTGTGTGATGTAGTTCTTATGGAGGTTGGACACTTGTTATTAGGTCGTCCTTGGCAATATGAAAAGGATACTTTGTATCATGGTCGAACTAACAAGTATGAGTTTAATTCTAAAGGTAAAAAGAGTTGTACTTGCACCATTATCTCCTAAACAGGTATCACAATATTAAATAGCCACACAAAAGTCAATGCGGAAGCAAAATACAAGAGAGGTCGAGTTGCATTCCAAGAAAGGGAGTGTTAAACCCATAGGGGAAAGTGAGAGGAGAGAAAAAGAAAACAAAAGGGAAAGAAGGAAAAGGAAAGAGAGGCATTTTATGCAAAACAGAGTAAAATAAAGAAAGCTTTCTTGAGCAAGAAGCCAATGTTTGTAATGATGTATAAATAATGTTATTTGAATTCTTTAGCTCGCCTTGATGATCTTGTTTTGCCTAGTTCTATTATATCTCTTTTGCAAGAATATGAAGATGTATTTCTAGAGAAGATTTCTAAAGGATTACCTCCATTGAGAGGAATTGAATATCAAATAGATTTCATTCATGGAGTTTCAATTCCCCACAAGCCTGGCATATAGGACCAATTTGGAGGGAACAAAGGAATTGCAATGTCAAGTAAGTGAACTTCTTAAAAAAGGCTATGTTAGACAAAGTATGAGCCCTTGTGCTATGCCTATGTTATTAGTGCCTTAAAAGATGGAATATAGAGAATGTGTGTTGATTATAGGGCCAGTAATAACATAACTATTAAGTATAGACATCCAATACCTAGGTTGGATGAATGCTTGATGAGTTGCATGGTGCTTGTGTTTTCTCTAAAATTGATCTTAAAAGTGGATATCATCGAATTCGCATGAAAGAGGGTTATAAATGGAAAACAACTTTTAAAACTAAACATGGATTATATGAATCGTTAGTTATGCCTTTTGGTTTAACTAATGCACCTAGTACATTTATGCATCTTATGAATCATATTTTAAAAGCATATTTAGGAAAATTTGTTTTTGTACATATTGATGACATCATAATATATAATCAAAATTTAGAGAAGTATGTTGAGCATCTTAGGGCTGTTTGTGATGTTTTAAGAAAGGAAAAATTCTATGCCAATCTTACGAAGTGTACTTTTTACACTAGTGAACTTGTGTTTTTAGGTTTTGTCATTAGTGCAGAAGGCATCAAGGTTGATAATGAAAAGGTAAGCGCAATTAGGGAATGACCGACCCCTACATCTATAACCAATGTTAGAAGTTTTCATGGTCTTGCTAGTTTTTACAAGATGTTCATGAAGCACTTCAGTACCATTGCAGCACCACTTACCGTGATTAAAAAAAGTGTAGGTTTTAAATGGGGAGAGGAGAAAAAGAAGTCATTTAATTTATTGAAAGATAAACTTACCGATGCACCTTTGCTTTCTTTGCCTAACTTTGCTAAAACATTTGCAATTGAGTGTGATGAATCAGGTATTGGTATAGGAGTTGTTCTTATGCAAGAAGGTAAATCCATTGCCTACTTCAGTGAGAAATTAAGTGGAGCCGCATTAAATTATCCGACATATGATAAGAAGCTCTATTCGTTAGTTAGAGCACTGCAAACATAGCAGCATTACCTGATATGGACCTAGGTCAACTTGTCCTTAAACCTGTATTATATTAGCCTAGATAAAAGAAAATTAAGTTCAAGTTATTATGGTACCTTAACCCCTAATCAACCTGTGACTAGAAAACCTTGGTCTATCGAAGACACCACAATAGATGATGGATGCCCTATTGATAAGTCAAACTGAAACACTTACTCTCTAATAGTGTTTTAGGTGTTCAAAGAGAATAAAGAGAATTCTTCCTCACAAATTATTTTCAGTAAAATTCTAAGCTGCCTTCTCATTGAAAAATAAGCCTTTAAATAGGTTTGAATCAACAAAATAAAACCCTAAACAATTAGGTTAAAACCAGCCATTGAGAATAGGAAACTATGCTTGGTCAAACTTCACCTTCCTTTTCTAAACTAATTTGTATTAATTATTCCTCTATTTTGAATTAGGAATTAATTAATTTACAATCAAAATAATAAAATTCTAACTTTTTTAAATTTATTTATCCAGCAAATAAACAAATAAAAATCAAAATAAAAGATAGTTTCCTAAAACAAAAGTCAAACTTAAACTAGAAAACTGGTTGACTAGTTTAACAGGTAAGCTAACTTTGACTAATTTCCAGCTTGTAAAGGCTCCAAATAGGATGCTAAATAGGATTAATTATGATTTCATATGTTGTCCTTGATTGGAACAAAAAGAAAGAGCTTATCAAGATATGTCAATCACAGAGGTCAAAAGGTGTATTTTTTGCGAAAAAAGTCCTCCATGTCCAAACAACCTCTTTTGTTGCTTATGTGATGCACGTTACACTTCCAACGTTCCTTTTCAGCTACCTCAAAGCCCAATCACTCGAAGTAGAGCCAAAAGATTCAAGGAGATCCTATTTGCATTCATCAAGGATCTTGATGTGTTTAAAGAGGAGGACATTACCAAACCCACTTTTGAGAATTCCAAGTTTGAGAACAATTATTTGACAGCCCAAGATCAAGTGTTTTTGGTTTGGAGAGTAAGCCAAAATTAAAAGGGGACGTTTTGGGTTGGACAATTATAAAATGGACTTGAGGAAATTGCAAAATGGGCTGTTTTGGTGCTATTTTAGGAGACCAAGTATTTTAGAACATCCGGGCCATGTAATTTGATGCTAGCTAGGCCCAACTAGGTTAAATTAAGCATTTAATTTTATCTTGGTAATTTTGGACGTGTAATAACTCTATAAGGTAATCCTAGTTGGTTCGAAATAAGTCAAAATAATTTTTAATGCTTTGTCTAGTGTTTCTAAAGAGTCTTAGACTCTATTTAAGGATTTTATTTTTCCATTTGTAAGGGATTGGTTTTTTTTTAATGAAATTTTCTCTCATTGAGAATTGAGTTTTCACCATTATTCTTGGACCTCCAGGTTATTCACTTGAGAGTATCTTTATACTTATGGTTCTTATCTTCTATATATAAAGGGTCATAAGTCAATACCATAGGTTCCTACTTCTAAATAGGCAGTGGGTCTTGGTTGGATATATTTTATTTTATTTAAATTTTTTTTCTTTTTTTTTCCTTCTGTTTTTAATCTAATTGTTTTGGGTTAATTAAAACACCATATGAGTTATGGAAAGGTTTTAATAATAGCTTGCATGAAGCTAACTAGGTTGTCTTTAAATGTCTTAACTTGTGCCCGTATGATTGGTCCCGTATTCAGTTGTACAGGATCAACACCCCAGCGAGTAGTCGATTGACACACATCACACTTCCAATGATGCCTTTCAGATGCCTCAAGGCCTAATTACTCGAAGTAAAGCCCGAAGATTTAAGGAGTTATTTGCATTCATGAACGATCTTGATGTGTTTAAAGAGGAGGACATTACCAAACCCACTTTTGAGAATTCCAAGTTTAAGAACAACTATTTGACAACCCAAGATCAAGTGTTTTTAGTTTGGAAAGTAAGCCAAAACTAAAAGGGGACGTTTTGGGCTTGGAGAATTATAAAATGGGCTTGAGGAAATTGCAAAATGGGCTATTTTGGTGCTATTTTAAGAGACCAAGTATTTTAGAACGTTCGGGCCATGTAATTTGATGCTAGGTTAAATTAAGCTTTTAATTTTATCTTGGTAATTTTGGATGTGTAATACTATACAAGGTAATTCTAGCTGGTTCAAAATAAGTCAAAATAATCTTTAATGCTTTGTCTAGGGTTTCTAAAGAGTCTTAGACTCTATTTAACAATTTTATATTTCCATTTGTAAAGGGATTGGTTTTTTTTTTTAATGAAATTTTCCCTCATTGAGAATTGGTTTTTCACCATTATTCTTGGACCTCCAGGTTACTCACTTGAGAGTGTCTTTATACTTATGGTTCTTATCTTCCATAGATAAAGGGTCATAAGTCAATACCATAAGTTCATACCTCTAAATAGGTAGTGGGTCTTGGTTGGATGTTTTTTATTTTATTTTAATTTTTTTTCTTTTTTTTCGTTTTGTTTTTAAGTTCTTTGCAATTGTTCTTCATCCCATCTCCACATCCAATCACCATCTGGTTATTCACTTTCATTTCATTGACTCAAAATCATCATCTCACTACCATACATGCATTCATGAGCGTATCATTTTTGGTATCAGATCTTGGTTACAAGGTATGTGAGAATTCTCTTTGTTTGATCTATTTCCTGATTATAACATATTGAAACCCTAGCTTGCTTTGTTTTTTTTTTTCCTGGTGTTTTTCTTTTGTTCCTTGTTTCTTCTTTCCTTTTCATTTGCTATTTATTTTTTTTCATCTATTCCCATTTTGTGTTTCCGTCCATTTTTGTTGTGTTTCTTTTGCTTGGCATGCCCTAGAAAATCCACAATCTTGGTCATTGAGTTTCGTTGGAATCTTTGAATTATTTCTACCGTTTGAGTTTTGTTAGAATCTTTTTGGCACTTGAAAGTAGATCCAACCTTTCAAAATCTTTCATCTTGATTGATCTGGTTGTTTGATTTGTTTAAAAGGCCATTGGTAAAAAAGGATTATCTATATTAGTTGCTATAAATCTTCATTTGATCTTAATTCATTGATTGTTATTTGCCTTTTGTTGCTCACTATTTCCATTGTCATTTTCTCTTCCTATCCTTCTTAGAATCTTGTTCCTTCCTTTTTCTTGCTTGGGCATTTTTTGTTATTTTGTTCTTTTGTTCATCATCTCATAAAAGTGCTGCATGTCTTGTTTCGCCTTTGTTCAAATAAGTATATTGTGCTTGATAGTGGTACTTGTTGAGTCCAATAGAACTTGCTGAATCACCTGGTGCATATTTTCTTTCTTTATTGTGTGGGTGTGAAATACGAGAGTGAGAGAAAATACGTGAGGGAGTGTAGTGAGGACATTTCTCTCACCATGTCATCCGATGAGCTTAGGAAAAAATATGAAGAAATCAATGCCAACAGCAATATAGAAAGGAAGTTTGAAGAATTAATGAGGCGTATGACTTTGATAGAAGAACAAATGAATACTTAAAGGAGTTTCCCTAGCCCACGAGAGGGAACACCACAGGTTATTAATGAAGGAGGGAGAAACAATAGAAGAGCTTCAATGCCTAGAGAATAAGATATTCAAGAAACTAGTGAGGATGAATATGAGGAAGAGTTTGAGTTTGAGGATCCTAGAATGGGTACAAGGAGAGGAGTAACGAGAGGGAATTTACCAAGGAGGAATCATAGATGTCAAGATGAAGAGGATGGTAATTTGAATAGCATCAAAATGAGCATACAATCATTCCAAGGAAGGAATGATCCAGATAAGTATCTCAATTGGGAAAAGAAGGTAGATCTAATCTTTGAGTTTAGTGACTATGCAATCATATGGTGGGATCAACTTAAAATGAACCGAAGAAGGAATGGTGAGAGGCCCATAAGAACATGGGGAGAACTCAAAGCTGTTATGAGGAAAAGATTCATTTCAAACTATTATTATCGAGAGTTATACCGAAAACTTCAAGGTGTAACTCAAGGCAATATGAGTGTGGAAGAGTACACAAAGGAAATGGAGGTTGCTATGATTAGAGCTAATGTTGTGCAGGACCGAGAAGCTACAATTTCTAGGTTTATTGAAGGGCTTAATAAGGATATAACAAATGTGGTGGAGCTACAACATATATGGAATTGGAGGATGTGATTCACTTGGCAATCAAGGTGGAGAAACAACTCCATTAGCACCTTTGGAAAGGTGGAAATTCAAATTGGAAGAAGAATGACAAACCATACAGCAGTAAATTCAACAACCCAAAAGGAGAGAAGTTTCTAAGGAAAGGGACAAAGGGAAAGCTAAAGAAGAACCAAAAAGGCATAGGGACATCCAATGTTTCAAATGCTTAGGAAAAGGACATATTGGCTCTCAATGTCCTAATCGCAGAACCATGGTAATGAGGAATGGAGGAATCAAGTCCGAAAGCGAAAATGAAGAAGGTGAAGATGAAGAATCAGAGCTGGAAAAAAGTGAATGTGAATATGCAAAAGAAGGAAAATCTTTAGTGGTGAGGAGATCTCTATATGCACAAGCCAAGGAAGAAGAAAATGACCTAAGGGAGAACATTTTCCATACAAGATGTCAACTCCAAGGAAGGGTTTGCAATCTAACAATCGATGGAGGAAGCTGTACAAATGTGGCAAGTGAAGAATTGGTGAAGAAGTTAAAGCTAAAGACAACCAAGCATCCTTGCTCATACAAGCTACAATGGTTGAATGATTGTGGGGAAATCAAAGTTACTAAGCAAGTTAAAGTTTTGTTTACCATTGGAAGATATCAAGATGAAGTGGAGTCCGATGTGGTTCCAATACAAGTTGGTCACACTCTTTTAGGAAGGTCTTGGTAGTACGATAGGAAGGTTATCCGTGATGGATTCACCAACAAATACACCTTTAACAAGGATGGGAGAAAAACAACTCTTGCTCCCATGACTCCACATCAAATCTTGGAAGTAAAAATGAAAGATAAAAGTGAGAAAAGTGAGAAAAATGAAGAAAAAGAAAAGGATGAGAAAAATAGTGAAAAGAGTGAAGATGCAAAAGAAAAGAAAGTGAGGGAAGAAAAAGGGAAAGAAACGAGAGAAAAGGGAATGACTACCAAGAAAAAGAGAGTGGTGAAAAAGAGAGAAAACAAAAGAGTTTTTATGCAAAAATGAGTGACTTGAAGAGTGCATTTATAACTCAAAAACCCATTTTTCTTATGTTGTACAAGGATGAGAAACTTGATACTAATAATACCTTGCCTAGTGTAATGGTATCTCTTTTGCAAGAATATGAAGATGTATTTCCCGAGGTTCCAAGTGGATTACCACCACTAAGAGGGATTGAGCACCAAATAGATTTCATTTCGGGAGTTACAATACCAAATCGTCCAGCTTATAAAACCAATCCGGAAGAAGCCAAGGACCTGGAAAAACAAGTTGAAGAACTTTTAGCAAAAGGGTATATTCGAGAGAGTATGAGCCCATGTGCTATACCGGTGCTTTTAATGCTTAAGAAAGATGGAACTTGGAGAATGGGAGTGGATTGCAAAGCCATCAACAAAATTACGGTAAAGTATCGTTATCCTATCCCAAGATTAGATGACATGCTTGATGAGCTGCATGGTTCCCAAATTTTTTCCAAAATAGACCTTAGGAGTGGTTACGACCACATTAGGATGAGGGAGGGGGATGAGTGGAAAACAGCATTCAAAACAAGCAAGGTTTATATGAGTGCTTGGTCATGCCATTTGGCTTGACAAATGCACCTAGTACATTCATGAGGTTAATTAACCATGTCCTGCGTGCATTTATAGGAAAGTTTGTAATTGTGTATTTTGATGACATTCTCATATATAGTAAGAGTTTGGAAGAGCATATAGAGCATATTGGAATGTGCTAGATGTTCTTAGAAGTAAAAGATTGTATGATAATTTAAAAAAATGTTGTTTTTGCATGAATGAAGTGTTTTCCTAGGTTTTGTTGTTAGTTCTAATGGTGTGAAAATTGATGAGCCAACACCTAAAAGTGCAAGTGAGGTTAGGAGCTTTCATGGGTTAGCTAGCTTTTATAGGAGGTTTGTTAAGGACTTTAGCACCATTGCTGCACCTTTGAATGAGCTTGTTAAGAAAAATGTAATTTTCAAATGGGGAGAAGAATAAGAGAGAGCTTTTAATACTCTTAAAAATAAGCTAACAAATGCACCTATTCTTGCTTTACCTAATTTTGCTAAAACTTTTGAAATCGAATGTGATGCTTCTAGTATTGGCATAGGAGGTGTTTTAATGCAGGACGGGAGGCCCATAGTTTACGTTAGTAAGAAACTTGGAGTAGTTGCTTTGAATTACCCAGTGTATGACAAGGAATTATATGCTTTGTACCGAACTATGGAGTCTTGGCAGCATTATCTTTGGCCCAAGGAGTTTTTCATCCATACAGATCATGATTTCTTAAGGTATATCAAAGGGTAAAGCAAGTTGCAAAGAAGATATGCCGAGTGGGTGGAGTTCACAGAATCGTTCCCATACATCATCAAGTACAAGCAAGGAAAGGAGAACATAGTGGCAGATGCATTGTCCAGGAGGTACGCTCTAATCTCAACCTTGAATGCTAAGATGTTAGGATTTGAACAAATTAAAGAATTGTATGCAAAAGACCCTGATTTTGGAAATGTGTTTGCTGCATGTGAAAAGATTGCTTTTGATAAGTTTAATAGAAGTGATGGATATTTGTTTAGGGAAAACAAACTTTGTGTGCCACAATGTTCACTTAGGGAATTACTAGTTAGAGAGTCAGATGAGGGTGGCCTTATGGGCCATTTTGGTGTTGTTTAAACATTGGACATCTTAGGTGAGCATTTCTTTTGGCCACACATCAGAAAGGATTTGGAGAGGGTTTGCCAACAATGCATTGCTTGCAAAAAGGCTAAATCCAAAGTACAACCACATGGTTTATACACTCCATTACCTATTCTAAATGCCCCTTGGATAGACATTTCAATGGATTTTGTTTTCGGTTTGCCATGGTCTAGTAAAGGAAAGGATTCTATCTTTCTGGTAGTAGATAGATTTTTAAAAATGGCTCATTTCATTCCATGCAGCAAAACAAATGATACTACACATGTTGCTGATTTGTTCTTTGGGGAGATAGTTAAGACTACATGGCATTCCCAAAACCATTGTTTCGGATAGGGATGTTAAGTTTTGAAGTCATTTTTGGAAAACACTTTGGGGAAAGTTAGGAACAAAGCTATTATTTTCATCTACTTGTCATCCACAAACGAATGGACAAATTGAAGTGGTTAATTGAACTTTAGGAACTTTTTTGAGAGCTTTAATTCAAAGGAATTTGAAAACTTGGGAGGATTGTTTGCCATACATAGAATTTGCCTACAATCGGACATTACATTCATCCACCAATTGTTATCCATTTGAAGTTGTTTATGGTTTTAATCCCTTTACACCATTGGATTTGCTGCCCTTACCTACTAATGAAATTGTTTCCATGGCTGGCAAAGCAAAAGCAAAGTTTGTGCACAACTTACACACCAAGGTGAAAGAGCACATTGAGAAGAAAACTAAAATCTATGAAAAGAAGGCTAATAAAGGGAGGAAGCAAGTGATTTTTGAAACAAGAAATTGGGTTTGGGTACACATGAGAAAGGAGAGATTTCCCGAAAGGAGGAAAACTAAGTTGCATCCAAGAGGGGATGGTCCATTTCAAGTTTTAGAGAAAATTAATGACAATGCTTACAAAATTGACTTGCCCCGTGAGTACAATGTGAGTTCCACATTCAATGTTAATGATTTATCTCTCTTTGATGCAGGTGAAGATTCGAGCATGAATCTCTTCAAAGAAAGGGGGAATGATGCACATCAAATTTCCAACGATCCCTTTCAATGCTGCCTTAAGGCCCAATTATTCGAAATAGAGCCAAAAGATTCAAGGAGGCCTTATTTGCATTCATGAAGGATCTTGATATGTTTAAAAAGGAGGACATTGCCAAACCCACTTTTGAGAATTCCAAGATTTGACAGCCTAAGATCAAGTGTTTTTGGTTTGGAAAGTCAGTCAAAATTAAAGAGGGACGTTGTGGGCTTGGAGAATTATAAAATGGGCTTGAGAAAATTGCAAAATGGGCTGTTTTGGTGCTATTTTAAGAGACCAAGTATTTTAGAATGTCCGAGCCATGTAATTTGATGCTAGCTGGGCCCAACTAGGTTAAATTAAGCTTTTAATTTTATCTTGGTAATTTTGGACGTGTAATAACTATAAGGTAATCCTAGCTGGTTCAAAATAAGTCAAATAATCTTTAATGCTTTGTCTAGGGTTTCTAAAGAGTCTTAAACTCTATTTAAGGATTTTATTTTTCCATTTGTAAAGGGATTGGTTTTGTTTTAATGAAATTTTCTCTCATTAAGAATTAGTTTTTCACCATTACTCTTGGACCTCCAAGGTTACTCACTTGAGAGTATCTTTATACTTATGGTTCTTATCTTCCATAGATAAAGGGTCATAAGTCAATTCCATAGGTTCCTACCTCTAAATAGGTAGTGGGTCTTGGTTGGATATATTTTATTTTATTTTAATTTGTTTTTCTTTTTTTCCTTCTGTTTTTAAGTGGGCAAGTGTTCTTCATCCCATCTCCATATCCAATCACCATCTGGGTTATTCACTTTCATTTCATTGACTCAAAATCATCAACTCACTACTATAAATGCATCCGTGAGCGTATCATCAAATGTACGGGTACAAGTGGATTCTCATTATTCCCTTCCTCTTGAGAAGGATTTGCCCTGAAATCAAAATCATCACCTACAACAAATGGAGATAAATTAGCAACATTAAATGTAGGACACACATTATAGTCACTGGCAAGTCAAGTTTGTAAGCATTTTCATTGATCTATTCCAAAACTTGAAAAGGTTTATGCCCTTGAGGCATAAGCTTTGGCTTTTATTGCTCTGGAAACCTCTCTTTTTTTTAGGTGCAACCAAACCCAATCTCCTGGGTCAAACACTGTCATAACAAATCCTAGAAATATAAGCTCATTTCGATAAAAATTACACTTTTTAATACTAGCAAACAATCTGTCATTTCTAACTACTTCTTAAACTAACCTAAGGTGTCCTATCTAAGTTTCGGCTATATACAAGAATATCATCAAAGTAAACAACCACAAATTATGCGTGACATGGTTCATTAATCTCATGTAAATGCTAAGTGCATTCGTTAAACCAAAAGACATTACTAACCATTCATACAATCCGTACTTAGTTTTGAATAAGGTTTTCCATTCATCTCCCTCTTTCATTCTAATTTGATGATATTGTTAGGTCTAAAATATTGATGATTTTATGCCATATTTATATATTAATATTTGTTAGTTTGTGCTAATTTGTTATGGAAAGATAATTAATTATGTATTTTTCTTAATTTAGGTAAAAGAGGAAGAATTTTAAGAAAAAAACCATAAAAGTGGATTTCTTGGGTCAAATTGTGGTGGCAAGCAAGATTTGAGCTCAATCGGACTAAGCATTAAGAAGATTCCAAAACGATACCTTAAAAATTCTATAAAGATTGTATCGGGAATTTCATGATGGAAGTGGATGTCATATGAATCATCACAATCTGAGGATTTCAAATGTCTCATTATTTTTTAATTTCGAGGTGCGAGCGAAGAGCTATCATCATTTAAAGTCTGGAATTTATAAAAAGGAATATTCTAGTTAAATCTCCACCATTTATCAAAAGAGGGAATCAAGGCAATTTGAGTGGCAAGATAAAGACAAGTGACAATAATTGGTTAATTTATCATTAATGAGGCACATGTCATGTCACATGCTTCATTAAGGGTAAATTAGACTAATTAACTATTTTTTTAGGAGGAATTAGATAAAAGAAAAGTAATAGAGAGTGAGTAATATCAAGTTTCCTGTTTGCATATGAAATTCGTCCAACCCTCTTCATGGCCTAAAAAAGGTATCTTCCAAGACTCCCACATTGAAAATAAAGAGAGAAAAAAGTTCCCAAGGTCCTACATATATAGCCCCCACCACATTGAAGGAAGAGATATAAGTTTAGAGAGTTATTTAAGAGCTTTTAGGAGTTTAAATAGAAACAAACCAAATTTGGGAAGTTTCTAAGGTTCTCTTAAGGCTTGTAGGGTTTTAAAGCTTTAGAAGATCAATTGGAGAGTTTGGAGGGGGCATAGAGACGTGGGCTTGCTTGGAGAAGAAGGCTACGACTTGGAGAGCTTTTGGAGGAGGATTTCTTCAATGGTTTTTATTCTCTTCTCTTTCTCTTTAATTGTGAACATTATGGTTTTTTTCTTTATAATTATGGATGTTGAAATTATTTTTGCCATGAACTAATTTCATAGCTAGGACTATGATGTAGCCTTAACTATGAAGGTCTAATTATTTTAATATATGTTGAGTTTTATTTAATTAGTAATATGTTTTGTTAATAAATCATTGATATGCTTGATGCTTTCATAGGTCGGAAGGAATGAATGATTTTAATAATATTTGAGCTTGGAAAAGGATAATATTATGGATCTCCAATGATTTACATGAATGCATAATTGATTGGAAAATAATTATGTCTTATGCCATATTATTTGCTTAATCTATGCTTAATGAATTTGCATGATTTAATTTATAGGCCAAAAGGAATAAATTAGATTATGTGAATATTTATCAATTATGAGTGGAAACTACTTTTGATTAATTTTGTGATTAAGTGTGGTTAACAAAATTACTAGTTAATTAAATTCACATATTGAAGTAATTAAATTGGAATAGTTAATGGTGAAATCAAATGCCCTAGTATTCATAATTATTCAATTCTCTGTTTGACTTGAAGTTGATCGAATTGTAATTGATTGCTTGTGTTTAATTTAGTTTTCAATTGCTATCTTAATTGTTAGTTCAAATATTACCAAAACCTAATTATCTTTGGTACTTAATTCTTAATCCCTTGGGTATAACAATCCTATTTTTCCACTTTATTACTTGAAAACAATTCGTGCACTTGCGAGTTAATTTTACACATAAGATATCCACTCTTACACACATGCGTCATGATCCATTTTTCTTAGGCACTAATAAAATAGGGATAGCACATAGACTCATATTTTCATGAATATAACATTTTTCAAACAATTCACTTACCTGGCTTTGTAGCTCCTTTGTCTCCTCAGGATTGCTTCTATTTCCATGCCAAAAAAAAAATTACAGCTCAAGGAAAAAAATCAATTTGATGTTCAATCCCTCAAATAGGTGGTAAACCACTAGGAATTTCTTTCCGAAAGGCATCTTCAAATTCCTGCAAAAGACAAGAAATAGAGCTTGACAATTCAAGCTCTTCAGGGTTAGCTTGATGATTCAAATAAGCATCTTTATAAATCATAACCAGCATAGGTTTTTTACTCTTAAATGCTTTATTAATATCACCTAAACTAAGATAAAATTTTTTTTTTCTTCTTCTCTTTACTCTATTTTTCTTTACCTTTCTCAGCCACCTCCCTTTTTCCCTCATTCTTGGCTTTCTCACCCTTTTTCTCTCTCTCTTGGGTTCATCTCTCTGTTTCCCCTCAAATTCAGTTTTAGAGGACTTACCTTGGATATTTGGATCAGCCTTACCTCCTTTTTCAATTGGTGAAGCCGTTGGTGCCACACTTGCCCTCTCTTTTAGCCGTTCGGTCTCCCTCCTTTGTCACATCGGTAGTTGGTCTCTAAACACCTCTTTTAGAGTCAACGACTCAAGCTTAATCTTCATTCCCTTAAATTTAAAAACAATAGCATTTTCTCGACCATAATTTATATTATCCTTATCAAGTTACCATGGTCTACCTAGTAAAATATGTCTGGCATGCATAGGTGCAACATCACATAAAACAACATCCACATATTTATCAATGCTAAATTTTACCTTGACTTGTTTGTTTATTTTCATCTCACCACTACCATTAAGCCATTGTACTCTATATGGTTCGGGATGTTTAATTGTTGTTCATCCTAATTTCTTAACCACAACATCTCTAATGACATTACCCCAACTTCCACTATCAATTATCATACTACAAATATTATCTTGGATTTCACACATAGTATGGAAGATGCTTTCTCTTTGGATTTGATCCCCATCCTTGTACACAGTTAGAACCCTCCTTAACACCAAGCTAAGTTCGGCTCTTGAGGCTTTAAGTGTCTTAAGTTCATCTTGTTCTTGATCTTCAATTGCTTCCTTAACATGTTCCACTTCTTCTTCGGATTCTTCACTTTCGGACTCTAACTCTCCATTACCTTTCAGCACTTAAAGCAAACAATATCTCAAGTTCTAGATGGTTTAGAATGAAACTTACCACTTTGCTTTGGTGTTAGTGTGTGTTCGGCCAGATTGTCCTTCCTTGGCTGATTGGAGCTTTCCTCGCCTTCTTTTGATTTTAACCATGATTCGAATGCGGGATTGCTTCTCCAAACACTTGAACTTGACCTTGTGTTATTGGAAGCCCCTCCTAACCATGAACTTGTACCCCTACTCTTGAATTGGCTCTCAATTTTGATGGCTACATGTAACATCTCCTCCAATTCAACATATTGTTGTAATTCCACTTGGTTGGCTATCTCTTTGTTTAAACCTCCCAAAAGCTATGCCATGGTTGTCTCACGATCCTCATCTATGCTCAATCTAATCATAAGCATCTCCATCTCCTTGTAGTAGTCCTCCATGGTCCTACTTCCTTGTGATAAAAATTGCAGTGTTTGATGCAATATCCTATGGTAATGGGTTAGCACAAATCTCTTTCTCATGGCTTCCTTCAGTTCTCGCTAAGTGAAAATTAATTCATCTCCAACTCTCCTTCAGGTAATTTGCTCATTATTCCACCATGGAAGTGCATAATGTCCAAATTCTAAAGCGGCCAATTTTACCTTCTTTGCCTCGGAATAATTATGGCAATTAAAAATCATCTCCATGCATTCTTCCCATTCCAGGTAAGCTTCTGGGTCATTTTTACCTAAAAATGGCGGTAGGTTGACTTTAATGTTGCCAAGGTCATCATCTTCCTCTCGGGCTTGTCTTCCATGGGTTTGCCTTGGAGTGCAAAAATATCTTCAAACTCCTCCTCGACGTTATATTTAGAATTACCTCTTTTGAATTCCTCTCTAAAATGACCTCGGCCTCCATGAATTTCTTGCATTAGATTTGGCCCACCTTGTGATGTTTCAAACTTGTCCATCTTTTGATCAAGTTGATCAAAGCGAGCATTCATCTATTGTAATTGTTGCAAGACCGCCATCACGTCAGTAGGTTCACCTCCACTACTCGTAGCTCTAGAATCCCCTTTGAATCCCATAGATTCTTCTTCAATGTTTCGAAATGAACCATCTTCTCTTCTCATCCTTGAATCTTTCATGTTACTAAAAAATAATGCAAAAAATTAAAAATCCTTACCAAAATCACTCCCTCACGTATTTCACTCAAACAAGGTCTCAACACTTGTGTTTGCACACTATTTTTAGCTCTTAACTCTCTTTTAAGCTCACACACTCTCAGAGTTCTTTTAAAACACACTCAAGCAACAATTAGATCACAAGTATGTCCTAATGAACTTATCAATAAAGCAGTAACAAAAAGCAAGCAAATACTGAGTGAATTGATAAAACATAGTCTCGGCCTTACTAACAAAAAACAAGGTAAAAATAACAATGCAGTTTTTATAACCAATAAGCTACCAGAATATTATTCAAGGATAAAATTTAGAAAATAGATTCAAACAACGAACAGGAAACAATTCAAAGAAAATATGGAATAGTTGTTGGTTGTAGTTCTTGTAGTTAATCTTTGTCTCAAATCCTTTAACCAATTTTAATCCAAACAATTTTAGCACTCAAAATTCAAATATCCAGCAACCAAATATTGAATAAATAATTAGCAACTCAATAACTACAACTATGTTTCTAAAAAACAATCAATCTACCAAAACCGGCCTTTTACCAATTTTTTATTTTTATTTTTGGCTTTTCTTCTTTATTTATTTATTTATTTATTTTTATCACTAAACACAATAGTATCACACAATCTCTAGTAGCACAATTCACCACAAAAATGCAAACATCAATGCCAAAAAAATTCAACAAACTTTATCCAAACTTTTCAAACAAAAACAAATTGCAAAAAAATTTATAGGTTTATGCAAGTTGTTCTCAAAACTCCTCTCTTTCTTTTTCTGTTTGATGTGTAAAATCAACTCGCAAGTGCACGAATCGTTTTCAAGTAATAAAGTGGAAAGATAGGCTTGTCGTACCCAAGGGATTAAGTATTAAGTACCAAAGATAATTAGGTTTTGATAATATTTGAACTAAAATTGAAGATGGCAATTGAAAACTAAATAAACCAAATTAAACAAAAGCAATCAATTAAAATTAGATCAATTTCAAGTAAGAGAGAGAATAATTATGAATACTAGGGCATTTGATTTCACCATTAACTATTCCAATTTAATTACTTAAATATGTGAATTTAATTAACTAGTAATTTTGTTAACCACACTTAATCACAAAATTAATCAAAAGTAGTTTCCACTCACAATTGATAATATTCACAAAACCTAATTTATTCCTTCCGGCCTATAAATTAAATCATGCAAATTCATCAAGCATAGATTAAGCAAATAATATGACATGAGACATAACTATTTTCCAATCAATTATGCATTCATGTAAATCATTGGAGATCCATAATATTATCCTTTTCCAAGCTCAAATATTATTAAAATCATTCATTCCTTCCGGCCTATGAAAGCATTAAGTATACCAATGATTTATTAACAAAACATATTACTAATTAAATAAAACTCAACATATATTAAAATAATTAAACTTTCATAGTTAGGGCTACATCATAGCCCTAGCTATGAAAATTAGTTCATGGTAAAAACAATTTCAACATCCATAATTATTAAAAATAATAAGATTCACAATTAAAGAGAAAGGAAAAGAGAATAAAAACTATTGAAGAAATTCTCCTCCAAGAGCTCTCAAAGTCGTAGCCTTCTTCTCCAAGCAAGCCCACGTCTCTCTGCCTCCTCCAAGCTCTCTAATTGATCTTCTAAAACTCTAAAAAATTTAAAACCCTAGAACCCTTAAGAGAATCTTAGAAACTCCCAAAATTTGGTTTGTTTCTATTTAAGCCTCCTAAAAGCTCTTAAATAACTCTCTAAACTTGTATATCTTCCTTCAATGTGGTGGGGGCTATATATATAGGACCTTGGGAATCTTTTTCTCTCTTTATTTTCAATGTGGGAGTCTTGGAAGATACCTTTTTTAGGCCATGAAAGGGGTTGGACGAATTTCATATGTAAAAAGGAAACTATATATTACTTGCTCTCTACTACTTTCCTTTTATCTAATTCCTCCTAAAAAAATAGTTAATTAGTCTAATTTACCCTTAATGAAGCATGTGACATGACATGTGCCTCATTAATGATAAATTAACCAATTATTGCCACTTGTTTTTATCTTGGCCCTCAAATTACCTTGATTCTCTCTTTTGATCAATGGTGGAGATTTAACTAGAATATTCCTTTTTATAAATTTCAAACTTTAAATGATGATAACTCTTTGCTCGCACCTCGAAATCCAAAAATAACATCACATTTGAAATCGTCAGATTTTGATGATTCATATGACATCCACTTCCATCATGAAATTCCCGATAGAATCTTTATGGAATCTTCAAGGTATCTTTTTGGAATCGTTTTAATGCTTAGTCCGTTCGAGCTCAAATCTTGCTTCCCACCATAATTCGACCCAAGGAATCCATCTCTATGGTTGTTTTCTTAAAATTCTTCCTCTTTCACCTAGATTAAGAAAAATACATAATTAAGTATCTTTTCATAACAAATTAACACAAACTAACAAATATTAAGCTATAAATATGGCATAAAATCATCAATATTTTAGACCTAACACTGTTCAAACTAAATTTAGAGCCACTTCAAATCTCCATGGGACCAATAACCAGGGCTAGAACAAAGAGGTTTAAAGAAGCACTAAATGGTTTAATTTAGGAGGTGTTTATATCTCAAAGACACAAGTCCATTACTGAAGATGAACCAAAATTGGTCCATATAATTGGGATGTTAGAAGCCAACATGAAAGAGAGCTTAACGCATGGAATCCTACAACATGGTAATGGTGACGTGGCATTTTTGCCATGTGGAGGCATCCAACTAAGCTTTGTTGAATTTTATAACTAGGAAACATTAATTTTTATTTATGTCTTGATTGGATTTTGGCATATTGCCTATTTTACTTTTCCAATTTAGTTTTATTAGGTTCTTAAATTACTTTTCTATTTTTTTAGAGTTGACTGGTCAAGGAATTAAAGGCCATTCAAATTAGGAAACTGGAGCCAAATTGGGTTTCCTAAACCTAACCAAATTAGTGATACGAACCTAGGACGACCTGCGCTTAAACCGGTATTATATTAGCTTGGATCTAATTATGTTCAAGTTCTAATGGTCACCTTAATGCCTAACCAACCTGTGATCAGAAATGTTGGTATAATGAAGATGCCATAATAGGTGATGGATATCTAATTGATAATTCAAACTAAAACACACATTCAATCTCACAAATAATTTTCTGTATGAATAATGTACTATATTGTTGATAAAACAAGCTCTTAAATAGGTTAAAAAAGTTACAAAATAAAACTCTAATTAACTAGGTAAAACCGGCCACATAGAATTGGAAACCTAATGATGGTCGAAAATCACCTCCTTTTCTAATCTAATTTGGATTAATTAATTCCGTAATTTTGAAACAAGAATTAATTAATTTACAATGCAAATAATAAAATAATAACTTTCCTAAGTTGATTTATCCAGAAAATAAATAAATAGAAACCAAATAAAAGACTAATTTTCTAAAACAAAAAGTAAAATCAAATTAGGAAACAAATTGACTATCTTTCTAAGTAAGCTAACTTTGACCACTCTCCAGCTTGTTTGGGCTCCAAATCAGCTTGCATATGCCATGTAGGATGCCAGATATCATTAATAATGATTCCCACATGTTTCCCCTTGACTGGAATAGATCAAACTTACTTGAACAAGAAGAACAATCAAAGCCAAACAGTGGCTAAACATCACATTTTCGGTCAAATTGACTTGCTGTCCATACAATCCCAATTTAGATGCTTTTTATTCTGCCTTGGCTAGATTCCATGTTCTCTTGATGATATTAATTGAATCCATGAAGCGTTGGAACCATTTCTTGCTGCTCGGATCCATATTTGCATGAAAACAGCTATCCAGGTCCGTATCAGACTTCACCACTTGTATACTTAAAATAGATCTTGTATCTTCAGGTTTTGGCAAGCCCCTTTGAGAATTAATTACTCCCTAGATAAAAGCAGCAAGGTTGTCCTTAAATCTCTTAGCTTGAGCCCTAGTGATCAGCCTAGTCTACATCCGTATTAGGTCATCACCCCAATGGGTTGTCGGTTGTGAGGGCACAGACAGTTTCTCATCAATTAGGTTTCTTAAACTTAACCAAATTAGCTTTCCTAAACCTAAATTAGCTTTGTAATTTATTTTGCCTATTTAAAGGCACATAAATGATGAATAAAGAGGAGATTACAATTTTGATTAACTTATAGTTAGATCATCCAAGTCAATCTTTGTTATGGGTTTAGAGGCAAGTGACTCTAGATTCATATTAGCTTCCAAATATGATTTGGTCTTAATTGATGAGGACATGACCAAGAGCATCCCAAGATGGAGTCCAAAGCCACTTTAAATCTCTACGGGACTAATAACCAAGGCAAAAGCAAAGAGGGTTAAAGAAGCACTAAATGGTTTAATCTAGGAGGTGTTCACATCCCAAGGAAGCAAGTTCATTACTGAAGATGAACCAAAATTGGTCCATATGATTGGAACGGTGGATTCCCATATGAAAGAGAGCCTAATGCATATAATCCAATAATACGGTGATGTGGCAGGTTTTGATGACATGGATGGTGATGTGGCATCATATGGTGACATGGCACTTTTAACATGTGGAGGGTGATATGATCCTACATGGCATTCAACTAAGCTTGGCCGAATTTTATAATTAGGAAACATTACTTTTTTTTATTTATGCCTTGATTGGATTTTGGTATGTTGCCTATTTACTTTCTTAATTTAGTTTTATTAGGTTTTTAATTTACTTTCCTAATTTTATTAGGGTAGAATTCGTCAAAGCATTAAAGGCCATTCAAATTAGGAAACTAGAAGTCACATTAGGTTTCCTAAACCTAACCAAATTAGGTTTCCTAAACCTAAATTTCAGCCACCTTTATTGTTAGCAAAGTTAGGAAAGCTTTGTAATTTATTTTGACTATTTAAAGGCACATAAGTCATGAATAAAAATCATATTACAATTTTGATTCAAAGTGAGAGTGATTCTCTTGGTTCTCTAAGAACTATATCGAACTTTCAAGCTTTACTTGTGGAGTTCAAATTCGACTTATCAATAGGTTATTCCGCATCCTATTGTGGCATCTTCACCATACCAAGGTTCTTACCTTAAATATAAGTAATGGATTGAGGTCTTCTATCGATAACTTGTAGTTAGACGGTCCAATTCAATCTTTGCTATCAGAGCCAGTTTCTAATTACAGGTTTGATCTATCTATCTTTGTTGTCATTATTATTATTTTTTTTTGTTCTTCATTTTCTTTGATTTCTTTGGTTGTATCATCCATTTGGTCAGTGCATTCTTCTTTGCATCTTCTCTTTTGTTTGTTCTTCTTCATTCATATGATCATACCAAACTAAATGGACATAATTAAAAGAAAAAATATTTTAGGCAAATTTGTTTCCGAACGCTTGAGGTTTATTTACATTGAAGTTTGGTGCAGTTGGGATTACTTTAGTTTGATAAAGATTGTTCTTGTTGCTTAAACATAAAAATAATAATAATAATAATAATAATAAATTCAAGAGAAAACAGGTAGTGAAATTTTTTTTGGTTGATTTGAAGAGCACTAAACCAAGCCAAAATCAATACTGCAAATAAGCCTTTCTTTCATAACTATTTGGTAGGTCTATTTGGATTCGTACTTGCTAGTTTAATTTAATTTGCAAAGAACCAAATAGAATTACTAGAGTGAAAAAAAAAGGTAAGAGAGGTGAGAATCATAGAGGGTAAAAACCGAAATATAACTAGAGTACAAACACGAGTGACAACCTTGAGTTTGAGTGAAACACGTGAGGGAAAGTTGTGAGGTCCTTTTTATTAATGAGTTTTGCGGAAAAATCATGTCACAAGACCAAAGCAAAGAAAGTATGGAAGGAGCTCTAGGTGTGGCTGATTCGAAGTTATACATTCAAGCCATGGTGGAAGAACTCCAAAGAGCACTACGAATGGAGATCGAACAGATCCATGATAGGTTGGATAGGATGGAGTCATCAATCCAAACACCGCAGCAATGACCACCACAAAGGTTCACTTATGGTCGGGGTAGAGGAAGAAATTCTCCAAGATGGGAGATTTGGAACGAGTTGGAGATGACTATGAGGAAGAAGAAGAAGGCATTCGTTCAGGTACTAACCAATTCCATGGAAGAGAGATTAAACCGAGGCAATGATTATGGAGGAATTAAAATGAAAATACCATCATTCCAAGGAAAAAGTGATCCAGAAGCTTATCGTGAGTGGGAGAAGAGGATTGAGATGGTATTCGATTGTCAGAACTATTCGGAGGCTAAAAAGGTTAAATTAGCTGCTGTTGAATTTACGGACTATGCTATTAGATGGTGGGACAAAGAGACACTTTCTAGGAGGCGAGCAAGATGAAGACCTATAGATACAAAGGAGGAGAGAAGCTAAACAACAACAAAATCAAGTTGTGTTCAAAAATCAAGAGAAGAAAAAGAGTGGTAAGGCTAAAAGTTTGAGAGAAAAAGAAAAGAAAAAGAGTGGAAAGAAAAACGAGAGTTTTTACTCAAAATAGAGTGAGATAAAAAAGGTTTTAAAAAACCTATGATTGTAATGATGTATAAAGAAGCATATATGAATCATTTAACTAATCCTGATGAATCTGTTTTGCTTAGTTCTATTGTTTCTCTTTTGTAGGAGCTCGATGATGTCTTTCCCGAGGAGATTCTAAGTGGGTTACCACCAATTAGAGGGATCGAACATCAAATTGATTTTGTTCCAGGATCAACAATTCTAAACGCCGCTGCTTATAGGAGTAATCTACAGAAGACAAAGGAACTTCAAGACAGGTAAGTGAATTACTTAAAAAGGGATATGTTAGAGAGAGCATGAGTCCATGTACTGTACCTGTGTTATTAGTCCCTAAGAAAGATGGAACATGGAGAATGTGTGTAGATTGTAGAGCTATTATGATATGAACCTAGGACGACCTGCTCCTAAACTCATATTATATTAGTCCAGATCTAATTATGTTCAAGTTCTAATGGTCACCTCAACCTCTAACCAACCTATGATTAGAAATCTTGGTATCTCGAAGACGCCACAATAGATGACGAATGTCCTAGTGATAAGTCAAAACTAAAACACTCATTCACTAATGGTGTTTTAGGTGTTCAAAGAGAACAAAGAGAGTTCAATCTCACAAATAATTTTCTATATGAAATTCACGCTTTATTCTTATTGAAAAATAAGCCTTTAAATAGGCTATATTACAAAATAAAACCCTAAAAACAAAAGGGAAAACCGGCCATACAAAATGGTTTCCTATGGTGGCCGAAATTCTAACTCCTTTCCTAATCTAATTTGGATTAATTAATTCCTTTATTTTGAATTAGAAATTAATTAATTTGCAATGAAAATAATAAAATAATAAATTTTCTAAGCTTATTTCTCCAGCAAATAAATAAATAAAATTTAAAAGGTAATGGTAATTTCCTAAAACAAAAAGTAGAATCAAATTAGGAAATTAAAATACTAGCTTTTTGACTAAGTTGACTTTGACCAATCTTTGACCACTTTGAGCTCTAAATCAGCTTCTATATGCTTTCTACAATGCCAAATAAGCTCATTATGAAGTCTCACATGTTGCCCTTGCTTGGAAGAAAAAGAAAAAGCCAACTCAGCACAATACAGTAAAGCAAGCACAAAATAAAGCAAAAAACCAGCCAAATTTACTAACTGTTCGTACAACCCCTTTTTGGATAACTTTGAAGCTGCTTTGACTTGATTACATGTCCTCTTAGACATATGTATTGAATCCATGAAACATTGGAACCATTTCATGCTTCCCGGACTCCAAAAATGTATGAAAACAGCTACTCGGGCCCATACCGGCTTCCACCACTTGTATGCCCAGAACATGTCTTGGATCTTAGTATGGACAAGTCCTCTTGAGAATAAATTACCTCCTGGATAAAGGCAGCAAGTTTGACCTTAAATTACCTCTTAGTTTGAGTCCTGGTGATTGGCCCGGCCTTCATCCATATCCGGTCAGTACCCCAGGGGGTTGTCAGCTGTCCTCAAATCAAGATCATCACTTGCAGAAAAAGGAGATAAAACGGCAACATTAAATGGGGCACTAACACTATACTCACCTATCAAATCAAGTTTGTAGGTATTCTTGTTAATCCGCTCCAAAACTTGAAAAGGTCCACCCACACACACCATGAGCTTTGACTTTCTTTGTTTAGGAAACCTCTCCTTTCATAAGTGCAACCAAACCAATTCTCCTGGGTCAAACACTATCGCAACCAAATCTAGAAATACATGCTCATTATGGTAAAAATTACACTTTTTAAAGTTAGCAAACAATTTTTTCCAATTTTTCAAATTTCCACTAAGTAAAGCTCTCAACAATGTAGATAAAGTTCTATGAAGCAAAAACATCTTTAAATAAGTATCTTTAAAATTCATGACCAGCAATGATTTCTTATTCATAATTATTTTATTAACATCACCAAAGCTAAGATAAAAATTTTTATTTTCTTCTCTTTCCTTTCTTTTTCTTTCCCACTCACGGTTTGCATTTGTTTTCTCTCATACTCGGCTTTGTCTCTCACTTTCTCTTTCTCAATTTTGTTAAAATTTTTCCACTCAACCTAGGTTTTAGAGGACTTACCTTGGACAACAAGCTCACCTTTCCCCTTTTGAATGGAAGGTGGGATCGTTGGTGACATACTAGCCTTTTCTTTAAGCTTCTCGGCTTTCCTCCTTTATTGCATTTGTAATTGGTCCCTAAAAATCTCCTTCGGGTTCAATGGCTCCAGCTTAACCTTTTTCCCTTTAAATTTAAATACAATGCTATTCTCTCTACCATAATAGATAGCATCTCTATCAAATTGCCATGGCCTACCCAACAAAATATGACCCACATGCATAGAAGCAACATCACACAATACAACATCCACATATGATCAATGCTAAATTTTACTTTGGCTTATTTGTTTACTTTTATCTCACTGCTATCATTAAGCCATTGTAATCTATATGGTTCGGGATGTTTAATGGTTGTTAATCTTAATTTATCAACTACCAAATTACTAATTACATTACCACAACTTCCACTATCAATTATCATACTACATACATTACCTTGAGTTTTACATTGGGTATGGAAGATGTTTTCTTTTTGAACTTGATCTCATCTTTGTAAACACTCAACATTCTCCTTGCTACTAAGCTCAATTTAGCATTTGAAACCTTTAGCGTTTAGGCTTCAACCTCAATTCCTTCCTCTTCATGCACGGTCTCAATTTCAGCTTCATCACTATCAGACTCCAACTCACCATTGTCCTTCAACACCATGATTCTTCTATTCAGGCATTGGCTAGCGATGTGTTCCCGTTCCCGGTACTTAAAACAAATAATTTCCCTTGATCTAGAAGGTTTAGGATCAGACTTTATCTTATTGGTATTTGCTTGGACAGATTCGGCCTTAAGCTCCTTTCTTGGTCGATTGGTGCTTTCTTCTTCCCACCTTCGGCATTGGCTTGCTTTCATAGGTTGGATTGTTTCTCCAGCCACTTTAATTGATCTTCCGTTGTTGGAAACTCCTCCAAACTATGAGCTTGTACCCCTTCTCTTGAATTGATGCTCAAATTTTGTATCCATATGCAACATCTCCTCCAATTCCACGTATTGTTACATTTCTAGTTGGTTGGCTATATCATGATTTAAACCACCAAGGAACCTTGCCATGGTTGCTTCTCTATCCTCATTCATGTTTAACCTCATCATAACCATCTCCATCTCCTTGTAATAATCTTCCACGGACCTACTTTCTTTAGATAGGGATTGACGCCTTTGATGTATCAACCTATGATAATGTGATGGTACGAACCACTTCCTCATGGCTCCTTTCATTTGTTGCCATTTAGTGATCAAGTCATCACCAACTCTTCTTTAGGTGTTTTGCTCATTGGTCCACCGTTAGAGTGCATAATGACTAAATTTCGTTGCTGCCAATTTCGCCTCGTAGCTTTCGAATAGTTATGACAATAATAAATCATCTCAATTCTCTCCTCCCATTCTAAATATACTTCCAGATCACTTTTTTCCATGAAAGGTGGAATGTTTACCTTGTTATTCCTAGATCATCATCTTCATTCCTTGCTGGTCTCCCTTGGATTGGCCTTTCTTGAGGTTCAAAAATTTCATCAAACCCTTCATCCAAGTCATCTCCAAAGTTACTTCCCTTGAATTCCTCTCTTGGTCGCCCTCGGCCTCCTCGACCTCATCCTCCATGAGCATCTAACCTTATATTCGACACTGCTTGGGATGTTTCTAGCTTGTCCATCCTTTGATTTAAATGGTCAAATTGAGTATTCATCCGCTGTTGTTGCTCCAAGACAGCCCTCATGTCCATTTGGTCACCACTCCCCGAAGCTCGGGAACCGCCATGGAATCCTACGGACTCTTCTTCATTAATTCTTAAAGGTGGATCTCCTTTTCTCACCCTTGAATCTGCCATGTTAGTGTAAATAATGCAAAATAAAATAAATTCTCACCAATAGTCACTCCCTCACGTTTTTCACTCAATCAAGGTCTCAACACTCATGTTTTCACACTAGTTTAGACTTTTATCATCTTTTAAACTCACACACTCTTGCCTTTTTCCACTCAATGAATTATCTCAAAGTTCTAATTAGAACACCCATAAAACAGCAATTAGATCACAAGTATGTTTTAATTAAACTTATCAACAAAACAATAGCAAAAAGTAAGCAATACCGAATGAAGTAACAAATCCTAGTTTTTCGCTTTTCTAGGCAAATAAGGAAAAACAATGAAAAAAAAAAAATTGGAACTTAAGTTTTGTATCAATTCCTTTGTCTAATTTTAATCCAAATAATTTAAACACCCAAAATCCAAATATCCAGCAGCAAAAATAATTCTCCAGCAACTCCAAATATGTAACAAATAGTCAACAATGCAGCAGTTCAAGAAATTTCCTGCAAACACCAAATTCAACAAACTAAAATTTTTCTTTTTTCACTCGCAGAACATAAAACAACTGCAGTAGCAAAGATCAACACCAAAAATTGCAATTCCACACCAAAAATCCTCCAAAACCGTGGCCTCTAACAAAAACAAAGTGCAATTTTTTTTTTTTTTTAATCTCTGATCGAATTTTCCTTTTTTTTTTTTTTTTTGAATATATGAATGAAAATATTTAAGACTAAAACATCAAATAAAGATCAACACAAACCAAAATTATCAAGAACAATGATAAAAGACAACCAACAAACTAGGAAACAAAAATACGGTAAAACTAGGAAATCCTAATTCAACTAGGAATTAATTTTTATTTTTTTTTAAGATGCAAAACATGTATGGGATGGATGCAACCTTAACCTAATGCTAAAACTGCAGAATAATGCAAAAACAAATAAAGTAAATAAAGATAGGTCAAACTTGAACAATATTTGGCTCTGAAACCAAATGATACAAACCTAGGATGACCTGCACCTAAATCCATATTATATTAGCCCCGGATCTAATTATGTTCAAGTTCTAATGGTCACCTCAACCCCTAACCAACCTGTGATTAGAAACCTTGGTATATCAAAGATGCCACAATAGATGATGGATGTCCTACTGATAAGTCAAAACTAGAACACTCATTCACTAATGGTGATTTAGGTGTTCAAAGAGAACAAAGAGAATTCAATCTTACACATAATTTTCTGTATAAAATTCAATCATTATTCTTATTAAAAAATAAGCCTTTAAATAGGCTACCAAGTCACAAAATAAAACCCTAAAAACAAAAGGGAAAACCGGCCATACAAAGTGGTTTCCTATGGTGGCCGAAATTCTCACTCCTTTCCTAATCTAATTTGGATTAATTAATTTCTTTATTTTGAATTAGGAATTAATTAATTTACAATAAAAATAATAAAATAATAACTTTCCTAAACTTATTTCTCTAGCAAATAAATAGATAAAAACCAAAAATTAATAGTAATTTCGTAAAACAAAAAGTAGAATCAAATTAGGAAATTAAAATGCTAGCTTTTTGACTAAGTTGATTTTGACCACTCTTTGACCACTTTGAGCTCTAAATCAGCTTTCATATGCTTTCAAGGATGCCAAATAAGCTTATTATGAAGTCCCACACGTTGCCTTTGCTTGGAAGAAAAGAAAAAGTCAACTCAGCACAATACAGTAAAGCCAACACAAAATACTGCAAAAAACCAGCCAAATTTACTAACTGTCCGTACAACTCCTTTTTGGACAACTTTGAAGCTGTTTTGACTTGATTCCATGTCCTCTTAGACCTATGTACTGAATCCATGAAACATTGGAACCATTTCATGCTTCCCAGGCTCCAAAAATGTTACCAAAATCGTTACTCGGGCCCGTACTGGCTTCAACCACTTGTATGCTCAGATAATGTCTTGGATCCTTGAGTATGGACAAGTCCTCTTAAGAATGAATTACCTCCGAGATAAAGGTAGCAAGTTTGACCTTAAATCTCTTTGTTTGAGCTCTAGTGATTGGCCCAGCCTTCATCTGTATCGGGTCAGCACCCTAATGGGTTGCCGGTTGTGCAGGTTTGGATGGAATCATATCATATTAATAATATAACTGTGAAATATCATCATCCTATTCCTAGGTAGATGATATGCTTGACGAATTGTGTGGTGCATGCATGTTTTCAAAAATTGATCTTAAAAGTGGTTATCATCGAATACGCATGAAGGAAGGTGATAAATGGAAAATAGCATTTAAAACAAAGCATGGTCTGTATGAGTGGTTGGTTATGCCATTTGGGTTAACTAATACCCTTAGTACTTTTATGAGACTTATGAGTCATATTTTGTGTGCTTACATTGGAAAGTTAAAAGTTTCTGGTTGTATGCTTGGATGACATCCTTGTATTTAGTAGCAGTTTAGAAGAGCATGTAGGGCATCTTAGGCTTCTTAGGAAAGAAAGACTTTATGCTAATCTTAAAAAGTATGACTTTTGTAAATCTAAGACTTTATGCTAATCTTAAAAAGTATGACTTTTGTAAATCTAAGACTTTATACTAATCTTAAAAAGTATGACTTTTGTAAATCTAAGCTTGTGTTTCTAGGCTTTGTGATTAGTGCTGCAGGTATCAAAGTTGATCAAGAGAAGGTGAAAGCCATTCAAGAGTGGTCCACGCCAACTAGCATCACCCAAGTTAAGCTTCCATGGTTTGGCTAGTTTCTATCGAAGGTTTGTTAAAGATTTTAGTACTATTGCTGCACTTTTCACAGAGGTTATTAAGAAGAGTGTGGGTTTTCAATGGGGAGAAGCTCAAGAAATGTTTTCTAATTTGTTAAAAGAAAAACTAACAAATGCTCCTTTATTGGTGTTGCCTAACTTTTCCAAAACTTTTGAGATTGAATGTGATGCATCCTGAATAGGTATGGGTGCTGTTTTGATGTAAGAGGGAAAGCCTAGCTTATTTCAGTGAAAAGCTAAGTGGAGCTGCCTTAAACTATCCAACTTATGACAAAGAGCTATATGCATTGGTTAGAGCATTGGAGACATGGCAGCACTACTTGTGGCCTAAAGAGTTTGTGATTCACACAGATCATGAGTCCTTGAAGCACATAAAGGGACAAGAAAAGCTTAATAGGCACCATGGCAAGTGGATGGAATTCCTTGAGACATTTCCTAGCAACATAAGGAAAATATTGTAGCTAATGCATTATCCCACATGTATGTATTACTTTCTACTTTGGATGCTAAATTACTTGGTTTTGAACAAATTAAAGAATTATATGCTTTAGATCATGACTTTGGTGAAATTTACAAACTTTGTGAAAAGTTTGCTGAGGGAACGTTTTATAGATTTGATGGATTCTTGTTTAGGGAAAATAAACTCTGTGCCAAGTTGTTCTTTACGTGATTTACTTGGTAGAGAATCTCATGTTGCGGTCTTAATGGGGCACTTTGGAATAGCTAAAACTTTAGCTGTTCTACAAGAACGTTTTTATTGGCCACATATGAAAAGAGATATAGAAGAATTTGTAATAGATGCATTAAATGTAAGCAATCTAAATCACGGCTGCAACCACATGGGTTGTACATGCCACTTTCTATGGACTTTGTTTTAGGATTGCCTAGAACAAAGAAAGGTAGGGATTCAATTTTTATGGTTATGGATAAGTTTTCTAAAATGTAACATTTTATAACATGCCATAAAACCGATATTGCATCTTATATTGCTGATTTATTCTTGAAAAAAATTGTTAGGTTGCATGGAATGCCTAAAACAATTGTATCTGATAGAGATGCAAAATTCTTGAGTTACTTTTGGAAAATATTGTGGGATAAGTTGGGTTGTTTACTACTTGTCATCCACAAGCTGATGAACAAATAGAGGTAGTAAAACTTGGGAAGAATGTTTACCTCATGTTGAATTTGCTTACAATAGATCTGTACATTCAGCCACTAAATTTTCACCTTTTGAAATTGTATATGGTTTTAATCCTTTAACTCCATTGGATTTAACACCTTTACCTTTAAATGAGCATGCTAATTTGGATGGGGAAAAGAAAGCTCATTTTGTTAGGCATTTACATGAGAAGGCTAGAGCTAACATTGAGAGGAGAAACCAACAATACTTGAAAGTAAGCAAATAAAGGGCGCCAACAAGTTGTTTTTGAGCCTAGAGATTGGGTTTTGTTGCATTTGAGAAAGGAAAGATTTCTCGCACAAGGAAAGTCTAAACTCATGCCACATGGAGATGGTCCATTCTAAATATTGGAGAGACTTAATGACAATACCTACAAATTAGATCTTCCAGGTGAGTATAATGTAAGTGCTACTTTTAATGTCGCTAATTTATCTCCTTTTTGTACAGGTGACGATTTGAGGACAAATCCTTTCAAGAAGAGGGGAATGATGAGGACATGATAGGAGCATCCCAAGATAGAGTCCCAAGCCACTTCAAATCTCTATGGGATCAATAACCAGTGCAAGAGCAAAGATGTTTAAAGAAGCACTAAATGGTTTAATCCAGGAGGTGTTCACATATCAAGGAAGCAAGTTCATTACTGAAGATGAACCAAAATTGGTCCATATGATTGGAATGGTGGATTCCCACATGAAAGAGCCTAACACATGGAATCCAACAATATGGTGATGTGGCACATTTTGATGACATGGATGGTGACGTGGCATCATATGGTGGCATGGCACTTTTGCCACATGAAGGGTGATATGCGCCTACATGGCATTCAACTAAGCTTGGCCGAATTTTATAATTAGGAAACATTACTGTTTTTTATTTATGTCTTGATTGGATTTTGGCATGTTGCCTATTTACTTTCCTAATTTAGTTCTATTAGGTTTTTAATTTACTTTCCTAATTTTATTAGGGTTGAATTGGTCAAAGAATTAAAGGCCATTCAAATTAGGAAATTAGAAGCCACATTAGGTTTCCTAAACCTAACCAAATTAGGTTTCCTAAACCTATTTTTCGGCCACCTTTATTGTTAGCAAATTTAGGAAAGCTTTATGATTTATTTTGCCTATTGAAAAGCACATAAGTCATGAATAAAAATCATATTACAATTTTGATTCAAAGTGAGAGTGATTCTCTTGGTTCTCTAAAAAGTATATCGAACTTTTCAAGCTTTGCTTGTGGAGTTCAAATTCGACTTATCAATAGGTTATTCCGCACCCTATTGTGGCATCTTCACCATACCAAGATTCTTACGTCAAATATAAGTAAAAGGTTGAGGTCTTCCATCGATAACTTGTAATTAGACTGTCCGATTCAATCTTTGTTATGGGTTTAGAGGCAAAGTCGCTCTAGATTAAGCAAATAATATGGTATGAGACAACTATTTTCCAATAAATTATGCATTCATGTAAATAATTGTAGATCCATAATATTGTTTTTTTCTAATATCAAATATTATTAAAATCATTCATTCCTTTTGGCCTATGAAAACATTAAGCATACCAATGATAAACAATGAAACTATAAATATTATTGCTGCTATGAAATATAAAAGTAAATAAGTGATGTGTGAGTTAGACTCTTTGCTAACTACTCAAACCTAGGGGAATGGAGTAAATACAAATACAACATGAGATAAAAATATCTAAGTAAGTGATATCATACTATAAAAAAAAAAAAAAAAAAATTGTTGCTATTGTGAACTGTTTTCTCAAAACCTCGAATTCCATTCTTCCAAAAAGTTTCCATTTTTAAAATGATTTTGCAAAATTCAACTTTATAACCATACAATCATTTAACATATACAAAATCATGGCTGAGTTTACAATATAATACCATAACTGAAATCAAAAGTAGAGTTCTTTTAAATCCAATTGAAGCATTATAAATTGAACAATTAACAAGATTAAAATTATCTGAATGAATTAATCAATAAGCACAAGTAGCTATCACAATAAGAGGTGAAAAACCAGATATAACTTGAATGTCAAAACATTTAAGATCCAACAATTAATATTAATTAAAATAGTACACCGTAAGCAATAAATTAAATGCAAAACCATATCATCAACATAACCCATATAATGGAATGAGCATAATTGAATGCACAATTAAATTAATTAGAAATGTACTAGATCTATAAATAAACCATCATAACAAATCATCAAGGCAAAGAGAAAAACCTCTATGCCATATCAACTACTTAATACACAAACAACTCTCCCTTTTGTCATGTTTTCAAGACAAGGGTTGGGTATGCATATCACCCTTTTATCACATGACCAAGTAGGGGAATTGAATATAAACAAGATAGAGGATGACTACACATTACCCTTTTATCTCAAGGGTTGGGAACAATGACTGCATTCATCCCTTTACAATCAAGGCAAAGGATGGGTATGTATATCACTCTCCTATCATGTGGCCGATTAAGGGATCAGAACATGCATATAGTCCATAACATTTAACTATCATTGTAATACGAAACTAGATCCTTGGCAATGTATAATGTGTTAATAAGCCAACTATTTTAAAACCATAATCCAAATATTTTCAAAGCATGTGGAAGCAACACTGTTACCGATTGAAATAAAATTGCCAAATCCATATTTTTAGATCCAAAATTAAACCAAGTCAAACTTTTATAAATACATAGTCAAGATCAAAAATAATTTCATAAATAAACTCTCATTGTAAATTTTTATCCATTTTTAAAGACTTGTGTACCATACAATATATCTAGTGTTTTCCAAGTAGCCTCTTGTCGTTCCAAGGTACCATAGGATATAAGTGGAGGGGGATAACTTTCCACGATGTCCTGAAAGCAACATGGGTAAGGAAAATTGTCATCATCACCACCATAACAAAAATATAAATTAAAAACTTGTGTTGCATGTTGTCATTAGGATTTAGCAACATACTTGAGTATGTTGCCTACCAATGATGCGAATCCGCCCAAACCCGCTCAACCGATAACCCGATCCAATACGGATGAAGACCGAGCTGATCACTAGTGCTCAAGCTAAGAATTTTAAGGATAATCTTGCTGTCTTTATCCAGGGAGTAATTCGTATTCAAAAGGGCTTGTCTATACTCGAAGATCCAAGACCTATCTTGAGCACACAAGTGGTGGAAGTCGGTACGGACCCGGATAGCAGTTTTTGTGCAATTATGGAGGCCGGGAAGCATGAAATGGTTCCAATGTTTCATGAATTCAATACATATGTCTAACAGTACATGGAGTCAAGTCAAAGCAGCTTCAACGTCATGCAAAAAGGGATTGTATGGACAATTAGTAAATTTGGCCTATTTTCACTATATTTTGTGCTGGATTTAGTGTATTGTTCTGAGTTGGCTTTTTTGAAATGTGTGGGACTTCATGATCAGCTTATTTGGCATCCTACGAAGCATATTAAAGCCAATATGGAGCTAAAATTGGTCAAAGAATGGTCAGAGTCAACTTAATCAAAAAGCTAATATTTCAGTTTCCTAATTTGATTCTACTTTTTGTTTTAGGAAATTACCATTACTTTTTTTGTTTTTATTTATTTATTTTCTGGAGAAATAAGTTCAGGAAAGTTATAAAGTTATTATTTTATTATTTTCATTGTAAATTAATTAATTCCTAATTCAAAATAAAGGAATTAATTAATCCAAATTATATTAGGAAAGGAGTGAGAATTTCGGCCACCATAGGAAACCACTTTGTATGGCCGATTTTCCCTTTGTTTTTAGGGTTTATTTCGTGACTTTGTAGCCTATTTGAAGGCTTATTTTTTTCAATAATAATTAAGCTTGAATTTTATACAGAAAATTATTTGTGAGATTGAACTCTCTTTGTTCTTTTGAACACCTAAAACACCATTAGTGAATGAGTGTTTTAGTTTGACTTATTAATAGGCCTTCCATCACCTATTGTGACATCTTCATTATATACTAAGGTTTCTAATCACAGGTTGGTTAGGGGTCAAGGTGACCATTAGAACTTGAATATAATTAGATCCGAGCTAATATAATATGGGTTTAGGAGCAGATCGTCCTAGGTTCGTATCAGCCAATATGTGGTTAAAAGTATTAGTATGTAACAACTAATAATGCTCATCTTCACAATGTTTGACAAGCTACTTAGTTTATTGCTAAATAGCTAAATGATTTTTGTCAATGTATTTTTTTAACAACATAAGTATAATGTTGTATATTCTTTTCACAGTGTCATTTTGCATATACTGAATATCCAAAAAAGAATTATTGATTCAACCAATATGGTCAATATAAAAAAGTTCATTTCCTTTCCCAAAATCCATACCTCAAATCAAAGAACTCATTAGGTAATCCATAAGGAATTACTTTATTTGCAAAGTGTTTTTATACGCTGGTAATTGTAGTCAGCTATTGTTCCAGCAAGGGTTAATACTATTATTAAAGTACAAATTCATGAAATAAACCAATAGTTTTTAAATGCATATTGACTATTAATAATCTTCAATCCTTAAATTCCATCTTCAACTCACAGAATTTTCTTGCTCTCTTATGCCCATTTCACACAATCAAAATATCAATATACATTTACATAATTTGCACATACCTTGGATTAACTATTCAAACATACAAAGGTAATTGAAACTCAGCTCATCCATGAAAGGCTTTCCATTTGGTTCCACCTTACTTAGTAACCTTAAATTTCACTATGTAAAACAAAAATATCAAGACCTAGTTCAACTTCCAAGCACCATTCATTGTCAGCCAACTATCTGTTGTAACTTTTGTAAATAACAACCCTTAACATGCTGTACATCGCTTTTGACCTTTGCCTCTAGCAGCACTTGTAGACTGCTATCTAGAGCATGTGGATCCTCTTATAGTCTGGCCAACCTATGCACTTTATCCTCTGTAACCATCAATCTATTGAAACTGAGTGGTAGATCTATAGGCTTGTATCTTAGTTTGTCCAAGATAGGGACAATCCTTCAGTACAAAGGAAACATACTCTATCCCAGTGATAATGTGAGACATGATATTTTACACAAAGTCTACAATCACCATGAAAACTATCTTAGCTTGGAAGTCTCTGGTAATGGCCATCGCCATTGCCTGTTGTCTAATATTTAGAGCCTTGAGTGTGACCACCTCTCTAAGATATACCGACTATTGGGCATTGACTACTCCTCTAAATCCTCCATTGCTTAATTGATAAGAACTTAGGTTGACTTGCTCCTAAACCTGTATTATATTAGCCTAAATCTCAATTAAGTTCATGTTCTAATGGTCACCTTAACCCGTAATCAACTTGTGATTTTACATTATTATATGATGAAGATGCCACAATAGGTGATGGATGTCCTATTGATAAGTCAAACTAAAACACTTGATCTATTCAATGTTTTAGGTGTTCAAAGAGAACAAAGATAATTCTTCTCACAAATAATTCATAATTAGTATTTAACCTGCTGTTCCATTGAAAAATAAGCCTTTTAAATAGGCTAAAGTTACAAAATAATAAACCCTAAACATACTAGGAACATTCGGCCATCATAGAAAGAAATTAGGAAAGTGGTCGAATTTTCTAACCTTCTAAACTAAATAGGATTAATTAATTCCTGAAGTTTAAAATAGGAATTAATTAATTTACAACCAAAATAATAAAGTATCAACCTTCCTAAAGTAATTTGTTCAGCAATTAGATAAAGAAAAACCAAAATAAAAGACTAATTTTTTAAAACAAAAGTCAAATTTCAGATTAGGAAACTAGTTAATAAGTTTCACAACTAAACTACCTTTGTCCAATCACGAGCTAGTTTAGGCTCCAAATCAGCTCCAACATGCTATGTAGGATGCCAAATAGGATTAATATTGGTTCCCATACATTGCTCTTGATTGGAATAAGGAAAACTTACTTGATTCAGAAGAAAGGCCAAAGCCAGAGTCAAAATACCTCATTTGAATAGCTTCGGTTCTGCCTCGGCAAGATTCCATGGTCCCTTGGTGAGTTTAATCATGTTCATAAGTTAACAAAGTAACCCTTGCTACCCGAAACCCTTATATGCAACAAAACAGCTTGTCGGGTCCATTTTTGCCTTTATAACTTGGATGCATAACATAAGGTTCGGATCCTTGGATATTATCATGCCCTCATGGGATTCAATCACACATTGGATGAAGCTAACCAGGTTGTCCTTAAATCTCTTAGCTTGTGCCCTTGTGATTGTCCCCATCTTTAATTATACAAGATCAGTACTCTAGCGAGTAGTCGGTTGTATGGGTACAAGAAGATTCTCATCATTCCCCTTCTCTGGAAAAGGATTTGCCCTTGAATTAAAGTCATCACTTGTGGCAAATGGAGATAAATCAGCAACATTAAAAGGTCGCACTCATATTATACTCACTTGGTAAGTCAAGTTTGTAAGCATTTTCACTGATCCTTTACAAGACTTAAAAATGTCCATCCCCTCGACGCATAAGCTTTGACTTTCATTGCTTCGAGAACCTCTCCTTCCTTAGGTGCAACCAAACCCAATCTCCAAGTTCAAATAAAACCATTATTCAACCTTGATTAGCATTTTTTGCATATTGGTCCACCCTTCTCTCAAGGTTTGCTTTTGTCTTCACATGAATCTGCTTAATAAAATCCGCTTTTTTCTTTCCATCTAGATAAGCACGTTCACTTAAAGGCAAGGGTGTTAAATCTAATAGAGTCAAAAGATTAAAAACCATAAACAATTGTTGGAAAGGTGGTAATCTTGCTACCTTGTACAAGCTAAAGTCCACCAAGGTTTGCATCATGTTTCTTCTTCATAAGAAATATTTTGTTGAATATCTTAAAGTAATATTTATGTCTATATTTTATGTTCCTTTTAATATCTTTTGAATTCCTAAGTTTTGTTGTATTTAGCTTAGGAATTGTCTCTTTGTTAGGTATTGATTTTGTTTTGTAAAATGGCCATGTGTTGAAAGTTATGTTTCTAGCAACATAGGTCCATTGTAGGGGCTGGCGTATTTTGGGTTGTTTGAATGAGGTTATGGTTTTTTTATATTTTGTAACAGACATGTAAAATAAAATATAGCAAAAAGAATGACTCAAAAAGGACTTGGGACGCCTAAGATATGTATGTTGCAAGTTAGCATAATTGCTAAGATTTCCAGCAGTTATGGGCCACAGGTTTGAGACAAATTGGAGACCCTATCCAATTCCTTTGGACCTAGTCTTCTCCCGATATGATCCTTAGTATTTCAACATACCACATGCCACATGTCAAAATTCAAGCAATTTGTATGAAGATATCCAAGCCTTCCATCAGGTCAAAGTAGCTTTACCCGATTTGGTAGGAGATTGTTTTTGGAATTCAAATTCTCACCAATCATTATCATCTTTGTACACTTACATGTGCAGCTGGTATTTGAACTTTTTTTATTACATTATCGTGTGGGAAATTTGTACTTTTCGGATTTTAAAGACTTTTATTTGGTCTCACACACATTTCACGTGTGTGAGACAAGTTTTGTACCAATATAATGCAACAAAAAAATGAAAAACAAAATTATTATGCTGTCTAGTTTGTGTGGCCTATTCTTTGCATCTTCTCTTCTTCTTCATCTTCTTCTTCTTCCTTCCAAAGAAAATTTTTTAACAAACCTTAGTGTCACCATACCAAAACCAAACACAAAAATCACCTAAACACCAAACCAAAAATTGGATTAAGGGTTGTGCACAAGACTAGCACCTTGTGTACAACGCTCTTGGCCAAGTGAATACAAAACCACACTAAACTCCAACATGGTATCAGAGCTTTGCTTTAACCATTAAGGGACCTTTTGGGCTTTCTATGTAGCCTATTTTCTTGTGAGAGAACCCCTAATTTCATTCTTTTCACTTTTGGTTTGAAGTGGTAAAAAAAAAAAAAAATCAAGCTAGAAAACTCACCAAAAATCTAACCCAAGAGTTACTCTTTTCAAAATCCAATTTTGTGTCATCGCTTCTCCAATTTTGCACCATCCACTTCACCAAAATTTGAAGGCCAAAATTACTCCATTTGGAGCATAAAGATGAAAACCTTCCTATAAGCCTTTGGACTTTGGGATGTGATGGAAGAAGGTTATGAAGTTGAGGAGTTGAGAGCAAATGCCACACAAGTGCAAAGACTTACACAAGAGACTGAGATCACTAAAGGATTCAAGGCCTTAACAGCCCTTCATTCTTTGGTGGGTGACTCCATCTTCACTAGAATTATGTCTTTACAAATGCTAGAGAAGTTTGGTTAAAGTTGCAAGAAGAATTTTAAGGAAACACTAGGACTAGACAAATGCAAGTTTTAAACTTAAGAAAAGAGTTTGAAACAATTAAAATGAAAGAAAATGAGTTGGTTAAGGACTTCACCAATAGACTACTAAAGGTTGTGAACCAAATTAGAGTCCTTGTGTTAGGCCTAAAATATTGATGATTTTATGCCATATTTATAGCTTAATATTTGTTAGTTTATGTTAATTTGTTATGGAAAGATACTTAATTATGTATTTTTCTTAATCTAGGTAAAAGAGGAAGAATTTTAAGAAAACAACCATAAAAATGGATTCCTTGGGTCGAATTATGGTGGGAAGCAAGATTTGAGCTCGAACGGACTAAGCATTGAAAAGATTCCATAAAGATTCTATCGGGAATTTCATGATGGAAGTGGATGTCATATGAATCATCAAGATCTGAGGATTTCAAATGTCTCGTTATTTTTGGATTTCGAGGTGCGAGCAAAGAGTTATCATCACTTAAAGTTTAGAATATATAAAAAATAATATTCTAGTTAAATCTCCACCATTGATCAAAAGAGGGGAATCATGGCAATTTGAGGGCCAAGATAAAAACAAGTGGCAATAATTGGTTAATTTATCATTAATGAGGCACATGTCATGTCACATGCTTCATTAAGGGTAAATTAGACTAATTAACTATTTTTTTAGGAGGAATTAGATAAAAGGAAAGTAGTAGAGAGCAAGTAATATACAGTTTCCTAAAAACACATGAAATTTGTCCAACCCTTTTCATGGCTTAAAAAAGGTATCTTGTTAGGTCTAAAATATTGATGATTTTATGCCATATTTATAGCTTAATATTTGTTAGTTTGTGTTAATTTCTTATGGAAAGATACTTAATTATGTATTTTTCTTAATCTAGGTGAAAGAGGAAGAATTTTAAGAAAACAACCATAAAGATGGATTCCTTGTCGAATTATGGTGGGAAGCAAGATTTGAGCTCAAACGGACTAAGCATGAAAAAGATTCCAAAAAGATACCTTGAAGATTCCATAAAGATTCTATCGGGAATTTCATGATGGAAGTGGATGTCATATGAATCATCATGATCTGAGGATTTCAAATGTCTCGTTATTTTTGGATTTCGAGGTGCGAGCAAAGAGTTATCATCATTTAAAGTTTAGAATTTATAAAAAATGATATTCTAGTTAAATCTCCACCATTGATCAAAAGAGGGGGAATCAAGGCAATTTGAGGGCCAAGATAAAAACAAGTGGCAATAATTGGTTAATTCATCATTAATGAGGCACATGTCATGTCACATGCTTCATTAAAGGTAAATTAGACTAATTAACTATTTTTTAGGAGGAATTAGATAAAAGGAAAGTAGTAGAGACCAAGTAATATACAGTTTCCTTTTTACACATGAAATTCGTCCAACCCTTTTCATGGCCTAAAAAAGGTATCTTCAAAGACTCCCACATTGAAAATAAAGAGAGAAAAAGATTCCCAAGGCCCTATATATATAGCCCCCACCACATTGAAGGAAGATATACAAATTTAGAGAGTTATTTAAGAGCTTTTAGGAGGCTTAAATAGAAACAAACCAAATTTTGGGAGTTTCTAAGATTCTCTTAAGGGTTCTAAGGTTTTAAAGTTTTAGAGTTTTAGAAGATCAATTGGAGAGCTTGGAGGAGGCAGAGAGACGTGGGCTTGCTTGGAGAAGAAGGCTACGACTTTGAGAGCTCTTGGAGGAGAATTTCTTCAATAGTTTTTATTCTCTTTTCCTTTCTCTTTAATTGTGAATCTTATTATTTTTAATAATTATGGATGTTGAAATTATTTTTACCATGAACTAATTTTCATAGCTAGGGCTATGATGTAGCCCTAACTATGAAGGTTTAATTATTTTAATATATGTTGAGTTTTATTTAATTAGTAATATGTTTTGTTAATAAATCATTGGTATACTTAATGCTTTCATAGGCCGGAAGGAATGAATGATTTTAATAATATTTGAGCTTGGAAAAGGATAATATTATGGATCTCCAATGATTTACATGAATGCATAATTGATTGGAAAATAGTTATGTCTCATGCCATATTATTTGCTTAATCTATGCTTGATGAAATTGCATGATTTAATTTATAGGCCGGAAGGAATAAATTAGGTTATGTGAATATTATCAATTGTGAGTGGAAACTACTTTTGATTAATTTTGTGATTAAGTATGGTTAACAAAATTACTAGTTAATTAAATTCACATATTTAAGTAATTAAATTGGAATAGTTAGTGGTGAAATCAAATGCCCTAGTATTCATAATTATTCAATTCTCTCTCTTACATGAAATTGATCTAATTTTAATTGATTGCTTTTGTTTAATTTAGTTTATTTAGTTTTCAATTGCCATCTTAAATTTTAGTTCAAATATTATCAAAACCTAATTATCTTTGGTACTTAATACTTAATCCCTTGGGTACGACAACCCTATTTTTCCACTTTATTACTTGAAAACGATTCGTGCACTTGCGAGTTGATTTTACACATCATATCTTCCAAGACTCCCACATTGAAAATAAAGAGACAAAAAGATTCCCAAGGTCCTATATATATAGCCCCCACCACATTGAAGGAAGAGATACAAGTTTAGAGAGTTATTTAAGAGCTTTTAGGAGGCTTAAATAGAAACAAACCAAATTTTGGGAGTTTCTAAGATTCTCTTAAGGGTTCTAGGGTTTTAAAGTTTTAGAGTTTTAGAAGATCAATTGGAGAGCTTGGAGGAGGCAGAGAGATGTGGGCTTGCTTGGAGAAGACCTTGGAGAGCCATTAACCAACCAAAGGATTGTAGAAAAGGTATTGGTGAGCTTACTCGAAAAATTTGAAGCTAAGATTTTTTCCCTTGAGTAATCAAGGAATCATAGTGAGATTACATTAAGTGAGCTTATCAATGCTCTCCAAGCTACCGAACAAAGAAGAGCCATAAGAAAGGAGGAGTCTTTAGATAGTACTTTTATGTCTACTCAAAGCAAAAAGAACAACAACAATAAAAAGCGAATCGGCTATGGAGGTTTCAACAACAATAACAATTTCAACAACAACAACAATGCAAGGCAACAACAAGGAGGACAACGACAAAACCATGGAGGTTATCCACCATACCCCCATTGCAAGAAGCATGGATATGCACCAAACAAGTGCTTTTGGAGACGAGATGCAACTTGTGATAAGTGTGGACAAAGAGGACATGTTGGTAAAGTATGCAAGCAAGGAAGGCAATAAGAAAATGTGGTAAATGAGGAGGCTAAGACTTTATTTGTGGCTTACATGCCTTAAAGCTACAAGTAGTGGTTCTTGGTTGGTTGGTAGATAGTGGTTGCTCACACCATATGACTTTTGAAGAATCCAACTTTGTGGAGCTTGATCCTACAAGACAACACTAAAGATTGGGAATGGAAGCTTCATGGATGTAGAAGGAAAATGAGACACCTCTTTGAATAACAATAAAGGTACAAAACTTATCCAAAATGTTCTATATTGTGTGAAAACTTGTTGAGTGTTGTACAATTGGTTGAAAAGAGATCTGTTTTGAACTTTAGTTGTGATGATTGTTTGACATCGGATGCTTTTGGAAATGAATTGTTTAAAGTTGCCTTGAAAGATAAAAGTTAGAAGTTGAATTTACTAGATAGTGAACAAGCTTTAAAAGACGAAGTTGAGTCCATTTATCAACTTCGGCATAAAGGGCTTGGTCACTCTAGTTATGGTACAATGAAGAATACTAATGCTTTAGTGAATGATATGCCCTTGATTGATGATATGAAAAATATTTATGAAGTTTGTCAACTTGGACAGTCCACTAGGTTACCATTTCCTAAAACCGGGTGCATGGATGACTAGGAGAAGTTAGAACTTGCTCATTCGAATGTGTGTGGTCCCATGAGTGTGTCTTCCTCGAGTGGTTGTAGATACTTTCTCACCTTTATTGGTGACTACTCTAGGATGTGTTGGGTTTATTTTCACACACACAAGTCATAAGTTCTGGAAAAATTTATAAAATTCAAGAAGTTGGTTGAACATCAAAGTAGGTCCACCTTGAAGCGCTTGAGGACCAAGAATGGTGGTCAATACACTAGCCTAACTCTTGAAGATTTTTGCAAAGAAAGTTGTATAATTCATCAATTTACCACACCCTACATACCACAACAAAATGGCGTATGTAAGAGGAAGAATAGAACATTAATGGAGATGGCTAGGTGTGTGATACATGAAAAGAACATGCCAAAGAAATTTTAGAGCAAGGTTATCTATACTAGTTTCTACATTCAAAATTGATAGTTCACCAAATCAATTGGAGAGAAACCATCTTTGGAGAATGTTAAAGTGTTTGGTAGTGTGTGCTTTCTCCATGTTCACACATGAGAGATAAGCTTGACAAGAAAGCAAATGTTGGTGTCTTAGTGGGATATAGTGAGATTACCAAAGGTTTTAGAGTCTATAACCTAAAGTCCAAAAAGCTTGTGGTAACTAGAAATATGAAGATTGATGAGAATGCAAAATGGGATTGGAGTAAGGAGGAGCTATTGGTGAATGAGGATGAGCCACGGTTTGAAGAAAAAAATGAAGAAAGAAAAGTTGAAAACAGCAATGATGAAGATGACAATGATGAGGATGATAAGGAGGATGATGATCTACTCCAAAAAACCATTCGAGCTTATGATACGAATAAGTCAAACTAAAACACTCATTCACTAATGATGTTTTAGGTACTCAAAAGAACAAAGAGAATTCATTCTTACAAATAAGTTTCTGTATAAAATTCAAGCTTGATTTCTCATTGAAAATAAACCTTTAAATAGGCTTTGAATGAACAAAATAAAATCCTAAAAGGATTAGGAAATTTCGGCCAACATAGAATCCAATTAAGAAATTGCCTAATTTCACACCCTTTCCTAATCTAATTTAGATTAATTATTTCCCTTATTTTGAATTAAGAATTAATTAATTTACAATGAAAATAATAAAATAATAATTTTCCTAAACTTATTTTTCCAACAAATAAATAAAAAAAATAAAAAATAATGGTAATTTCCTAAAACAAAAAGTAGAAATCAAATTAGAAATTAAAATACTAACTTTTTGACTAAGTTGACTTTAACCAATTTGGAGTTCCACACATTGCCCTTGTTGGGAGGAAAGAGAAAGAGCCAACTTAGCAAAATACAATAAAGCCAGCACGCAATACAGCAATTTTCGGCCAAATTTTGAAGCTTTCTATACAAGTCCGTGCAAGTTGGTTTTACTTTTTCCTAGAGTTATTTCCATGACCTCTTAGTGATACTTATTGAATCCATAAAGAGTTGGAACCATTTCTTTCTGTTCGGACTCCATAAAAGCACCAAAACCGCTACCCGGGTTTGTATCGACTTCCATCACTTGTATGCCCGAAACAGGTCTTGGATCTTCGGGTGTGGACAAGTGCTCTTGAGAATGAATTACCCCCTAGATAGAGGCAGCAAATTTATCCCTAAACCTCTTATCTTGAGCCCTAGTGATCGGCCCGGTCTTCATCCATATCGGGTCAACAACCAAGCGGGTTGTCGGTTGTGCAGGCACGGATGGATTCGCATCATTCCCCTCCTCTTGAAAAGGATTTGTCCTCAAATCAAGATCATCACCTGCAGAAAAAAGAGATAATTCAACAAAATTAAATGTGGCACTAACATTGTACTAACCTAGTAAGTAAAGTTTGTCGGCATTTTCGTTGATTCACTCCAAAGTTTGAAAAAGTCCATCCCCTCGAGGCATAAGCTTTTTACTTTTGTTGCTTCGGAAACCTTTCATTTCTTAAGTGTAACCAAATCCAATCTCCTAGGTCAAACACTAACACAATAAAATCTAAAAATACATGCTCATTATGGCAAAAATTACACTTTTTAAAGTTAGCAAATAATCTCTTCCAAATTTTCAAATTTTCACAAAGTAAAGCTTTTAACATGGTAGATAAAGTTCTATATAACAAAAAAAAAAAATTTAAGTAAGCATGTTTATGGTTCATGACCAGCAATGGTTTCTTACCCAAAATGGCTTTATTAATATCCCCAAAACTCAGATAAAAATTTTGATTTTTCGTTTCTTTTCTTTCTTTTCCTTTCTCACTCACGGATTCATTGAATTTTGCATCACTCTTGGCTTTTGTTCCAAGTTTCTCACTCTCGATTTTATTAAAATTTTTCCACTCAACTTGGGTTTTAGAGGACTTACCTTGGACAGCAAGCTCACCTTTTTCCTTTTGAATGGATGGTGGAACCCTTGGTGACATACTAGCCCTTTCTTTGAGCTTCTTGGCTTCCCTCCTTTGTTGCATTTGTAATTGGTCCCTAAAAATCTCCTTCGGGTTCAATGACTCCAGTTTAACCTTCTTGCCTTTAAGCTTAAAAACAATAGAGTTATTTCTCCCATAATGTATGGCATCTTTATCAAATTGCCATGGCCTCCCTAACAATATATGTCCAGCATGCATACACACAACATCACACAACACAACATCCACATATTTATCTATGCTAAATTTTACTTTGGCTTGTTTATTCACTGTCATCTCACCACTATCATTAAGTCATTGTAACCTATATTTTTATGGATGTTTAATAGTTATTAAGCCTAATTGTCAACCACAATGTTACCTTCAATTATCACACTACAAATCTTATCTTCAATTACAAATCGGGTGTGAAGATGTTCTCTCTTTGAACTTGGTCCTCATCCTTGTATACAGCAAGTACTCTCCTATAAACCAATTTTCATTTGGCATTGGATGCATGGAGTGTCTCGGCTTCATCTTCAAGTTCTTCCTCTCCTTGCTTGGTCTCACACTTACTTTCTTCACTTTCCAATTCTAACTCACCATTACCCTTTAACACCATGATTCTTCTATTTGGGTATTGGCCAGCAATGTGTCCTCGTATCTGGCACTTAAAACAAATAATTTCTCTTGATCTTGAAGGTTTAGGATCAGATTTTACCTCATTCTTTGGTGCTTGGACAGATTCGGTTTTGGACTCTATTTTTGGCCGATTTGAACTTTCTTCACCAAGTTTTGGTTTTCGCTTTGAATCATGGATAGGATTGCTTCTCCAAGCACTTGGATTTGATCTTCCGCTGTTGGCAACACCCCCAAACCATGAGCCTACACCCCTCATCTTGAATTGATGCTCTAATTCAATAGCCACATGCAACATCTCCTCGAAGGAATCTTGTTGCAATTCTAGTTAATTGGCTATTTCACGATTTAAACCACCAAGGAATCTTGCCATGGTTGCTTCTCTATCCTCATTCATGCTTAACCTCATCATAAGCATCTCCATCTTGTTGTAATAATCCTCCATGGATCTACTTCCTTAAGATAAAGATTGAAGCCTTGGATGTAGCAACCTATGATAGTGTGATGGTACGAATCGCTTCCTCATGGCTCCTTCAGGTGTTTTGCTCATTGGTCCACCATTGGAGTGCACAATGGCCAAACTCCATTGCTACCAACTTCACCTTTTTGGCCTCCAAATAATTATGACAATTAAAAATCATCTCCATTCTCTCATCCCATTCCAAATATGCCTCCGGATCACTTTTTCCCATGAAAGGTGGAATGCTTACCTTGATATTCCCTAAATCATCATCTTCATTCTTTGCTGGTACGAACCTAGAGCGACCTGCCTTTACACCCATAACAAAGATTGAATTAGGACCGTCTAATTACAAGTTATCAATGGAAGACCTCGACCCCTTACCTATATTTGAGGTAAAACCTTGGTATAGTGAAGACGCCACAATAGGGTGCGGAATAACCTATTGATAATTCGAATTTGAACTCCACAAACAAAGCTTGAAAAAGTTTGATATAGTTCTTAGAGAACCAAGAGAATCACTCTCACTTTGAATCAAAATTGTAATCTCTCCTTTATTCATGACTTATGTGCCTTTAAATAGGCAAAATAAATTACAAAGCTTTTCTAAATTTGCTAAATGTGAAGGTGGAATAATAATGGACGAAAATTAGGTTTAGGAAACCTAATTTTGATAGGTTTAGGAAACATAATGTGATTAGGTTTAGGAAACCTAATTTGGTTAGGTTTAGGAAACCTAATTTAGCCCCTACTTTCCTAATTTGAATGGCCTTTAATTGTTTGGCCAATTCAACTCTAATAAAATTAGGAAAGTAATTTAAAAACCTAATAAAAACTAAATTAGGAAAGTAAATAGGCAACATGCCAAAATCCAATCAAAACATAAATAAAAATTAATATTTTCCTAATTATAAAATTTGGCCAAGCTTAGTTGGATGCCATGTCACCATAATGATGCCACATCACCATGTTGTAGAAGTCCATACGTTAAACTCTCTTTCACGTTGGCACCCACCATCCCAATCATATGGACCAATTTTAGTTCATTTTCACTAATGAACTTGCTTCCTTGGGTTGTAAACACCTCCTGGATTAAACCATTTAGTGCCTCTTTCAATTTCTTTGCCCGTGCTCGGGTTATAGGTCATGTAGACATTTGAAGTGGATCTGGGCTCCATCTTGAAGGGCGCTTGGTCATGTCCTCATCAACTTCCCCCGAATTCCTCTCTCGATCGTCCTCGGCCTCCTCGAGCTCAACCTCGACCTCCATGAGCATCTAACCTTATATTTGGCCCTTCTTGTGATGTTTCTATCCTGTCCATCATTTGGTCTATGTTATCAAATCGGGCATTCATCCGCTGCAATTGGTCCAATATAGCCCTCATGTCCGGTTGCTCACCATTCCCCGTAGCTCAGGAACCACCATGGAATCCTCTTCTCAATCTTGAATCTACCATGTTAGTACAAAAAATGCAAAATAAATAAATTCTCACCAAATATCACTCGCTCACATGTTTCAATTGATCAAGGTCTCGACACTCGTGTTTCACACTAGTTTCCGCTTTTACCCTCTTTCAAGCTCATACACTTTTGCCTTTTTCCACTTAAAGAATTATCTCAAAGTTTTAATTAAAACACCCACAAAACAGCAATTAGATAACAAGTATGTTTTTACTAAATTTATCAACAAAACATTAGCAAAAAGTAAGCAATACAAAATGAATTAACAAAACCTAGTTTTCGACTTTCTAGGCAAAATAAAAACGAAAATTTCAGAATTAGGAAGAACTGGACCAGATGTAAGAGATTAAGGATTCAAGAATAAAATTTAGTAAAAATGATACGAACCTAGAGCGGCCTGCCTCTAAACCCATACCACATATTGAATTAGACCATCTAATTACAAGTTATTAATAGAAGACCCCGACCCGTTACCTATATTTAAGGTAAGAACCTTGGTATGGTGAAGACGCCACAATAGGGTGCGGAATAACCTATTGATAAGTCAAATTTGAACTCCACAAGCAAAGCTTGAAAATTTCGATATATTTCTTAATGAAACAAGCGAATCACTCTCACTTTGAATCAAAATTGTAATTTGATTTTTATTCATGACTTATGTGTCTTTAAATAGGCAAAATAAATTACAAAGCTTTCCTAAATTTGCTCAAAATAATGATAGAATAATAATGGACGAAAATTAGGTTTAGGAAACCTAATTTAGCTCCTAGTTTCCTAATTTGAATGGCCTTTAATTTTTTGACCAGTTCAACTCTAATAAAATTAGGAAAGTAATTTGAAATCCTAATAAAAACTAAACTAGGAAAGTAAATAGGCAACATGCCAAAATCCAATCAAGACATAAATAAAAACTAATGTTTTCCTAATTATAAAATTCGACCAAGCTTAGTTGAAAGCCATGCAGCCGCATATCACCCTATATGTGGCAAAAGTGCCATGTCACCATAGGATGCCACATCACCATCCTTGTCATCAAAACATTCCACATCACCATGTTGTAGGATTCCTTGCGTTAAGCTCTCCTTCACATTGGCATCCACCATTCCAATCATATGGACCAATTTTCGTTCATCTTCAGTAATGAACATGCTTCCTTTGGATGTGGAACACCTCTTGGATTAAACCATTTAGTGCTTCTTTAAACCTCTTTGCTCTTGCCCTAGCTATTGGTCCTGTAGAGATTTGAAGTGTCTCTCGACACCATCTTAAAGTGTTCCTAGTCATGTTCTTATCGAAAAAGAATTTCAACACAAACAAGAATCAAATAATATGGAATAGTGTTGCTTGTTGTCCTTATAATTCAAGTTTTGTATCAAATCCTTCAACTAATTTTAATCCAAATAATTTAAACACCCAATAATTCAAATATCCAACAACAAAAATAATTCTTCAGCAACTCAAAATATTGGATAAATAATCAACTAAATAGCAATTCCAATAATTTCTAGAAAACAAATAAAATTCCAACAAACCGAAATTTTTTTTTTCTTCGGCCTTTTCTTCTTCCTTTGTTTTCTTTTTTTTAACTCACGGAATATAAAACAACTGCAGTAGCAAGAATCAACACCAAAATTTGCAAATTCAACACCAAATAATCACCAAACCCATGACCTCCCAAACAAAATATAAATTGTGCAGTTTTCTTTTTTTTTTAAATATATGAATGCAAATATTTAAGACTTTGTTGTAAAGAAAAATCAACAAAAACCAAAATTAACAAGAACAATGATGAAAAATAACCAACAAACTAGGAAACAAAAGTATGATAAAACTAGGAAATCCTAATTCAACAAGAAATGAATTGTTTTTTTTTTAATATGTAGAATGTCTATGATGATAGAAGCAACCTTAACCTAATGCTAAAATTGCAGAATAACACAAAAACAAATAAAGCAAACAAAGATAGATCAAACCTGAACAAAATTTGGCTCTGATACCAAATGATACGAACCTAGGATGACCTGCTTGTAAACCCCTATTATATTAGTCCCAATCTAATTATGTTCAAGTTCTAATGGTAACCTTAACTCCTAACCAACCTGTGATTAGAAACCTTTGTATATAATGAAGACGCCACAATAGGTGATGGAAGGCCTATTGATAAATCAAACTAAAACACTCTTTTACTAATAGTATTTTAGGTGCTCAAAATAACAAAGAGAATTCAATCTCACAAATAATTTTCTGTATAAAATTCATGCTTGATTTCTAATTGAAAATACGCCTTTAAATAGGCTTTGAATGAGCAAAATAAAACCCTAAAAGGATTATAAAAGTTTGGCCAACATAGAATCCAATTAGGAGATTGCCTAATTTCACACCCTTTCATAATCTAATTTTGGATTAATTAATTCCCTTTATTTTGGATTAGGAATTAATTAATTTACTATGAAAATAATAAGATACTAACTTTCCTAAACTTATTTGTTCAGAAAATAAATAAATAATAATCAAAAGTAAAGGTAATTTCCTAAAACAAAAAGTAGAAATCAAATTAGAAAACTAAAATACTAGCTTTTCGACTAAGTTGACTTTGATCAATCTTTAACCAATTTGAGCTCCAAATTAGCTTCTGTATGCTTTATAGGATACCAAATAAGATTATTATGGAGTCCTACACATTTTCCTTGCTTGGAGGAAAGAGAAAGAGCCAACTCAGCAAAATATAGTAAAGCCAGCAAGCAATACAGTAATTTTCAGCCAAATTTTTAAGCTGTCCATACGAGTTGGTTTTACTTCTTCCTTGAATTGTTTCCATGACCTCTTAGTGATATTTATTGAATTCATAAAGAGTTGGAACCATTTCTTGCTGCCCGGACTCCATCAATGCACCAAAACCGCTACCCGGGTCCATATCGGCTTCCACCACTTGTATGCCCAAAATAGGTCTTGGATCTTCTGGTACGAACAAGGGCTCTTGAGAATAAATTACCCCTTGGATAAAGGCTGCAAATTTATCTCTAAACCTCTTATCTTGAGCCCTAGTGTTCAGCCTAGTCTTCATCCCTATTGGGTCAGCAACCCAGCAGGTTGTTAGTTGTGCGGGCATGCGCGGGTTCACATTAGATGATTTGGAGGTTGGTGATGGTGTAGAGGGGAGAGATCTTTTTCTGAGATTTATGAAAGGTGTAACGTTGCACTTGGTGACCCTACATGTGTGCAAGAGGCCTTGATGAAGAAAGAGTGGAAGGAAACAATGGATGTGGAAATGGAGATGATTAAGAAGAATGAGACTTGGTCCTTGATCACTAAACTGAAAATAAGAAAGCAATTAGTGTTAAATGGATCTTTAGAACTAAATAAAATCTAGATGGCACCATTTGCAAACACAAGGCAGGTTGGTGGTCAAGGGTTATGCACAACAAGCCAGAGTTGACTATGGGGAGAAATTTACACCCATAGCTAGGATGAAAACCATTACATTCATCCTTGCTCTTTTGGCTACTAAGCAATGTAGTGTGTTTTACTTGGACGTGAAATCTACATTCTTGAATAGTGAGTTGCAAGAACAAGTGTATGTGAAGCAACCTGGGGGCTATGTGGTTCAAGGGCATGAAGATAAGGTTTATAAGCTTCCTAAAGCTTTATGTGGTCTCAAGCAAGCACCTAGAGCTTGGTATGGAAGGACTGATGGCTACTTGCTTGAACATGACTTTAGAATGAGCCAAAATAAGCCCACCTTGTATATGAGGATTGAAGGAAGCATGGTAGTGACTTATTTGTATGTGGATGACTTGTTGGTCACCGATGAGGACCCAAGGAATGTGGATAAGCTAAGGCATGAACTTGAGGAGGAGTTGGAGATGTCTAGCTTAGGTTTCGTGAATTAATTCCTTGGTGTGGAAGTAATGTAATGCCAAAAAGGAATATTTATATCACAAGAAAAGTACATCAAGGATCTCTTGAAGAAGTTTAATCTTGAAGAATGCAATCCAATGAACACTCCAATGATCCAATGAGGAAGTACCAAAAGAAGGATGGCACATCGAAGGTAAATCCTAATCTTTGTCAATCCTTGATTGGTAGTTTGATTTATGTGTACTCATCTAGGTCAGATATTATGTATGCCATATGTGTGCTTTCAAGATTCAAGTAAGTACCCACCCAAACTCATCTTAGAGGTGCTAAAAAAGTTCTTGAGTATCTTAAAGGCACTAGTGATTATGGAGTTTGGTATGAAAGAAATGATGAGTTGAAGCTTGTTGGCTATTTGGATAGTGATTGGGTGGGTTGCAATGATAATATGAGGAGTATGTTGGATTACTTTTTTTCACTTGGGAGTAGTCCTTTCTCATTGAATGCAAAGAAGCAGAGCACAATGGCTCAAAGTACCAGAGAAGCCGAATACATTGCTTGCTCAACTTATGCAAACCAATGTATATGGCTAAGGAAGTTGATAGGAGATCTTGATCATACTTAAGAAGGTCCAACCATTCGCAAATGTGACAACATTTTAACAATTTCCATAGCCAAGAACCTGGTACAATATAGAAGAACAAAACATATTCCAGTGAAATATCATTCCTTGAGCGAGTTTGAAGATCTTGGAGAAATTTATTTGTAGCATGTGAATTCGGAGGACAACCTTATGGACGTGTTCACAAAGCCTTTTAGAAAAACCAGATTTGAGGCATGAGGACTCTCCTTAATGTCTTTAGCAAGATTACCAAGGAGGAGTGTTGAAAAGGTGGTCATCTTGCCACCTTGTGCAAGCCAAAGTCCACCAAGGTTTGCATCATCTTTCTTTCTTCATAAGAAATATTTTGTTAAATGTCTTCAAGCAATATTTATGTCTATGTTTTATGCTCATTTTCATGTCTTTTGAATGCCTAAGTTTTGTTGTATTTAGCTTAGGAATTATCATGTTGTTGGGTATTTAGCATCCCTGATTGAAATAATAGTTCTAGGCATTCCATGTAGTCTTAATATTTCCTTAAAGAATAAATTAGCTACATTTGATACATCATTAGTTTTATTACATGCAATAAAATGTATCATCTTAGAAAACCTATCAACAACTACAAAAATTGAATCTTTTCCGTTCTTAGTCCTAGGTAAACCAAGAATAAAATCCATAGATAAATCAACCTAAGGATGTGATGGAATCAATAAAGGTAGATATAATCCATGTGACTTCAATTTAGATGTAGATTTTCGGCACTTTAGACAATTTTCACATATCCTTTCCACATCTCTCTTCATATTAGACCAATAAAAATGTTCTTGCAGTAAGGATAAAGTTTTAACAACACCAAAGAGACCCATTAACCCCGCACCATGACCTTCCTTAGCTAGTAATTCCCTAACACTATAATTAGGTATACAAAATTGATTTTCCCTAAACAAATATCCCAAAAAAATGTAGAATTTATTATAACCATGCTTAGCACAATTTTTAAATATTTCACTGAAGTCACATCATGCTCATAAAGTTCTTTCAATTGTTTAAATCGAAGCAATCTAGCATCTAAGGTAGAAAACAATACACACCTTCTGTATAATGCGTCGGCTAGCACATTTTTCTTGCCTTTCTAGTAGCGGGTGACATAAGGAAAGGCTTCAATGAATTTAATCCACTTCCCATGTCTTTGGTTAAGCTTCCCTTGGCCTTTGATATGCTTCAAAGATTCATAATCCGTATGAATCACAAATTCCTTCAGCATCAAGTAATGTTGCCATGTCTCCAAATCTCTCACCAAAGCATACATCTCTTTGTGATAGATGATACAAACCTAAAGCGACCTGCCTCTAAACCCATAACAAAGAGTGAATTAGACCATCTAATTACAAGTTATCAGTGGAAGACCTCAACACGTTACCTATATTTGAGGTAAGAACCCTGGAATGGTGAAGTACATGGACTCATGCTTTCTCTAACATATCCCTTTTCAAGCAATTCACTTACCTGCCTTTGAAGTTCCTTTGTCTTCTCTAAATTACTCCTATAAGCCGCCTGGTTTGGAATTGTGGATCCTAGAACAAAATCAATTTGATGTTCGATCCCTTTAATTGGTGGTAACCCACTTGGAATCTCCTCGGGAAAGACATCATCGAACTCCTGCAAAAGAGAAACAATGGAACTAGACAAAACAGATTCATCAGAGTTAGTTAAATGATTCATATATGCTTCTTTGTACATCATTACAATCATAGGCTTTCTACAACAAAAAAGCTTTTTCATCTCACTCTGCTTTGCATAAAAACTCTCTTTTTTCTTTCCACTCTTTTTCTTTTCTTTTTCTCTCACACTTTTACCCTCACCACTCTTTTTCTTCTCTTGGTTGAACACAACTTGATTTTGTTGTTGTTCAGCTTCTCTCCTCCTTTGTAATGCCAATTGATCATCAAAAACCTATTTAGGAGTCATTGGCATAAGCACCACTTGTTTACCCTTGAAGTTGAAGACAAGCTTGTTAGTACGACCATGATGATTAGTATCTCTATCAAATTGCCACGGACGTCCCAAAAGCAAATGACCAGCTTGCATTGTTACAACATCACAAATAGCCTCATCTTCATAATCACTATAATAACACTAGCTACATTTGTACAACTCCCACCATCAATAATCATACTACATAATGGGCTGTTTTGGTGCTATTTTAGGAGACCAAGTATTTTAGAACGTCCGAGCCATGTAATTTGATGCTAGCTAGGCCCAACTGGGTTAAATTAAGCATTTAATTTTATCTTGGTAATTTTGGATGTGTAATAACTATATAAGGTAATTCTAGCTGGTTCAAAATAAGTCAAAATAATCTTTAATGCTTTTTCTAGGGTTTCTAAAGTGTCTTAGACTCTATTTGAAGGATTTTTTTTTTTTTCCATTTGTGAGGAGATTGGTTTTTTTGAATGAAATTTTCTCATTGAGAATTGGTTTTTCACCATTATTCTTGGACCTCCAGGTTACTCACTTGAGAGTGTCTTTATACTTATGGTTCTTATCTTCCATAGATAAAGGGTCATAAGTCAATACCATAGGTTCCTACCTTTAAATAGGTAGTGGGTCTTGGTTGGATATATTTTATTTTCTTTTCTTTTTTTTTCCTTTTGTTTTTAAGTTCCTTGCAATTGTTTTTCGTCCCATCTCCATATCCAATCACCATCTGGTTATTCACTTTCACTTCATTGACTCAAAATCATCATCTCACTGCCATATTCACATCCGTGAGCGTATCAAGTGCTGCCATGTCTCCTATCCTCTAACCAATGCATATACTTCTTTGTCATAAGTTAGATAGTTTAAGGCGGCCCCATTTAGCTTTTCACTAAAATAAGCAATTGGTTTTCCCTCCTGCATCAAAACAGCACCTATACCTATTCCTGATGCATCACATTCAATCTCAAAAGTTTTGGAAAAGTTAGGCAACACCAATATAGGAGCATTTGTTAGTTCTTCTCTTAATAAATGAAAAGACCTTTCTTGAGCTTCTCCCCATTGAAAACCTACACTCTTCTTAATAACCTTTGTCAAAGATGCAGCAATAGTACTTAAATCTTTAACGAAACTTCGATAGAAACTAGCCAAACCATGGAAGCTATCTTTTATTTTGGTTTTTATTTGATCATTTGTTAGAAAAATTAACTTGGAAAAGTTGATATTTTATTATTTCAATTGTACATTAATTAATTCCTAATTCAAAATAAAAGAATTAATTAATCTAAATTAAACTAGAAAAAGAAGTTGAAATTCGGCCACTAGGAATTGTCTATGCTTGGCCAGTTTTGACCTAATCCATTAGGGTTTTTATTTTATTTTTGAAACCTAAGGGCTTTACTTCTCAATAATATTCAATGCACCATTCATATAGAAAAATATTTTTGAGAAAGAATTATCTTTGTTCTCTTTGAACACCTAAAACACTTAATAGAATTCAGGTATTTTAGTTTGACTTATTAATAGGATATGCATCACCTATTATGGTGTCTTCATCATATACCAAGGTTTATAATCACAAGTTGATTAGGGATTAAGGTGACAATTAGAATCTGAACTTAATTGTGATCTGGGCTAATATAATATGGGTGCAGGAGCAAGTTGACCTAGGTTCGTATCATTTGGTATCAGAGCCGAATTTTGTTCAAGTTTTATCTATCTTATTCTCTTTATTTTGTTTTGCATTTGATATGAACCTAGATGATACACTCGTGGATGCGGGTATGGTAGTGAGATGATGATTTTGAGTCAATGAAATGAAAGTGAATAACCAGATGGTGATTGGATATGGAGATGGAATAAAGAACAATTGCAATGAACTTAAAAATAGAGGAAAAATAAATAAATGAAATAAAATATATCCAACCAAGACCCACTACCTATTTAGAGGTAGAAATCTATGGTATTGAAAGGTTGGATCTACTTTCAAGTGCCAAAAAGATTCTAACAAAACTCAAACGGTAGAAATAATTCAAAGATTCCAACGAAACTCAATGAACAAGATTGTTGATTTTCTAGGGCATGCCAAGCAAAAGAAACACAACAAAAATGGACGGAAACACAAAATGGGAATAGAAGAAAAAAAATGAATAGTAAATAAAAAGGAAAGAAGAAACAAGGAACAAAAGAAAAACACCAGAAGAAAAAACAATGCAAGCTATGGTTTCAATATGTTATAATCAGGAAATAGATCAAACAAAGAGAATTCTAACATACCTTGTAACCAAGATCTGATACCAAAAATGATACGCTCATGGATGCATGTATGGTAGTGAGATGATGATTTTGAGTCAATGAAATGAAAGTGAATAACCAGATGGTGGTTGGATATGGAGATGGGATGAAGAACAATTGTAAGGAACTTAAAAACAGAAGGAAAAAAAGAAAAAAAATTAAAATAAAATAAAATATATCCAACCAAGACCCACTACCTATTTAGAGGTACGAACTTATGGCATTGACTTATGACCCTTTATCTATGGAAGATAAGAACCATAAGTATAAAGACACTCTCAAGTGAGTAACCTGGAGGTCCAAGAATGATGGTGAAAAACCAATTCTCAATGAGAGAAAATTTCATTAAAAAAAAAAACAAAACTCCTTACAAATGGAAAAATAAAATCCTTAAATAGAGTTTAAGACTCTTTAAAAACCCTAGACAAAGCATTAAGGATAATTTTGACTTATTTTGAACCAGCTAGAATTACCTTATATAGTTATTACACGCCCAAAATTACCAAGATAAAATTAAATGCTTAATTTAACCTACTTGGGCCTAGCTAGCATCAAATTACATGGCCCAGATGTTCTAAAATACTTGGTCTCCTAAATTAGCACCAAAATAGCCCATTCTGTAATTTCCTCAAGCCCATTTTATAATTCTCCAAGCCTAAAACATCCCCCTTTAATTTTGGCTTACTCTCCAAACCAAAAGCACTTGATCTTGGGCTGACAAATAGTTGTTCTTCAACTTGGAATTCTCAAAACTGGGTTTGGTAATGTCCTTCTCTTTAAACACATCAAGATCCTTCATGAATGCAAATAAGGCCTCCTTGAATCTTTTGGCTTTCCTTGATACACTCGCGGATGCATGTATGGTAGTGAGATGATGATTTTGAGTCAATGAAATGAAAGTGAATAACCAGATAGTGATTGGATATGGAGATGGGATGAAAAACAATTGCAAGGAACTTAAAAATAGAAGTAAAAATAAAATAAAATAAAATAAAATATATCGAACCAAGACTCACTACCTATTTAGAGGTAGGAACCTATGGTATTGACTTATGACCCTTTATCTATGGAAGATAAGAACCATAAGTATAAAGACACTCTCAAGTGAGTAACCTGGTCCAAGAATAATGGTGAAAAACCAATTCTCAATGAGAGAAAATTTCATTCAAAATAAACCAATCTCCTTACAAATGGAAAAATAAAACCCTTAAATATAGTCTAAAACTCTTTAGAAATCCTAGACAAAGCATTAAAGATTATTTTGACTTATTTTAAACTAGCTAGAATTACCTTATATAGTTATTACACTCCAAAATTACTAAGATAAAATTAAATGCTTAATTTAACCTAGTTGGGCCTAGCTAGCATCAAATTACATGGCCTGAATGTTCTAAAAGACTTGGTCTCCTAAAATAGCACCAAAATAGCCCATTTTGCAATTTCCTCAAGCCCATTTTATAATTCTCTAAACCCAAAACGTCCCTATTTAATTTTGGCTTACTCTCTAAACCAAAAACACTTGATCTTTGGCTGTGAAATAGCTGTTCTGAAACTTGGAATTCTTAAAAGTGGGTTTGGTAATGTCCTCCTCTTTAAACACATCAAGATCCTTCATGAATGTAAATAGGGCCTCCTTGAATCTTTTGGCTTTACTTCGAGGAATTGGGCCTTGAGGCAGCTGAAAGGGATCGTTGGAAGTGTAACGTGCATCAGGGGGTGAAAAACATGCTTCGCATCTTTTAAATCTTGTCTTTTATGTGTTTTTATTAGTTTTCATGCATGCTAGTTTTAGTTTTTATTTTCCTTCACAAATGTTTTATTTGGCTGATTTTTATTATTGAAAAAAAAACAATAATAATAATTGTTTTTGTGTTGTTTTCTTAAGTTCTTTATTGGGCCAATGATAAGACTATGATGGAAAATAAATTAGTTTTTAGATAGTGGATTTGTTTTTGTGTATGCTTAAATGCTGGAAGTTATATTTACATATCTTTACTTTCAATAAATTTTGAGCACATAACCAATAATGCATGATTTAGATTGTGTTTTGAAGAACGTTTGCATAAATTAGAGTACTTTATTATCAAATGAACTCTAGAATTTGCTTAATTATTGCTTAAGGCGAAATCCTAGGTAAATGCATGACTAAGAATATGATTTAGGCCATCTTTGTTTACGTTTGAGCCTTTCAAGCCTACCTAAAACATTATTCTCCACTAGTACCTTATTTGAGCCTTATGCATAAAGATGTATTAGAGAATTTTTCCTACCTTGAACATATTATAAAGAGAGCTTTAATTGAATTGATATGAATATATTCTCGTGAACTTGTTTGAATGTTGAAAAAAAAAATGAAAAGTGAAGTTTGGAGGTTAAGTTTTTGGTGAATTTGGCTTTATCATGTATTCTTGTGTAAATTGGAGGTTTGAATGTGCAATAAGAAGAAAAATAAGTTTGGGGGTTTAGTGGAAAAGAAAGAAAAAAAAAAAGAAATAAAGAATGAATATGTGTGATTTGAAGAAAATAATACAATAAGGTAATTGAAATTGAAGTTAACAGAAGAAAAGAAGTTCTAAGAAAGAAACAAAATTTATAAGTAATTTATTTATTGATATTTAATTTTAACTTTCTTTCTTTGATTTATTATATTCTATCATTTTCTTTCTTTAGCCATATCCATTAGCCTTAATAATAGAAACCATGAAGTCCTAATGATTCAAGGTGGTGCAATAGCCTACATTAGTGGAGAGTGATAATTAAGTCAAGCATATGGTAGTTCATACTTTATTATCAATCTCTAATTCTTGTAAATTTATTCAAATGCATGATATTAAGTGTATAAATTGATTTCCACACATACACACACACACATTGGAAGTATCATATATGTTGGATGGAAGATAAAGTATTGAGTTACATAATTACTTTGAAACCATTTGAAAATTCATATGTTATACAATCTTTAAGGCAACCCATTAAAGTATCCTATGTTCTCTAGAAAATTTCATTTTCTTAGTCTTTCTCTTTGCTAGAGACTAGCAAATCTTTAGTTTGGGGGTATTTTGTTAAGCTTAAAATATTTGTTAGTTTGTGTTCATTTGTTACAGAAAGATACTTAATTATGCATTTTTCTTAATCTAGAAGAAGGAGGAAGAATTTCAAGAAAACAACCATAAAAATGGATTCCTTGGGTCGAATTATGATGGGAAGCAAGATTTGAGCTCAAATGGACGAAGCATTAAAAAGATTGTAAAAAGATACCTTGAAGATTCCATAAAGATTCTGTCAAGAATTTCATGGTGGAAGTGGATGTAATATGAATCCTCACAATCTGACGATCTCAAATGTCTCATTATTTTTTAATTTTGAGGTGCGAGCAAAGAGTTATCGTCATTTAAAGTTTGGAATTTATGAAAAGGAATATTTTAGTTAAATCTCCACCATTGATCAAAAGAGGGAATCAAAGCAACTTGGGGGTCAAGATAAAGACAAGTGGCAATAATTGGTTAATTTATCATTAATGAGGCACATGTCATGTCATATGCTTCGTTAATGGCAAATTAGACTAATTAACTATTTTTTTAGGAGGAATTAGAGAAAAGGAAAGTAGTAGAGAGCAAGTAATATCAAGTTTCTTTTTTACACATGAAATCTGTCCAACCATATTGATGGCCTAAAAAAGGTATCTTCCAAGACTCCCATATTGAAAATAAAGAGAGAGAAATATTCTCAAAGTCCTATATATATAGCTCCCACCACATTGAAGGAAGATATATAAGCTTAAAGACTTAATTAAGAGCTTTTAGGAGGCTTTAATAGAAAAAAACCAAATTTTGGGAGTTTCTTAAGTTCTCCTAAGGATTATAGGGTTTTAAAGGTTTACAGTTTTTGAAGATCAATTGGAGAGCTTGGAGGAGGCATAGAGATGTGGGTTTACTTGGAGAAGAAGGCTACAACTTGGAGAGCTTTTGAAGGAGGATTTCTTCAATAGTTTTTATTCTCTTTTATCTTTAATTGTGAACCTTATTATTTTTAATAATTATGGATGTTGAATTTACTTTTTCCATGAACTAATTTTCATAGCTAGGGCTATGATGTAGCCCTAATTATGAAGGTTTAATTACTTTAATATATGTTGAATTTTATTTAATTAGTAATATGTTTTGTTAATCATTGGTAAGCTTGGTGTTTTCATAGGTCAGATGGAATGAATGATTTTAATAATATATGAGCTTGGAAAAGGATAATATTATGGATCTACAATACATGAATGCATAATTGATTGGAAAATAGTTATGTCTCATGCTATATTATTTGCTTAATCTATGCTTAATGAATTTGCATGATTTAATTTATAGGCCGGAAGGAATAAGTTATCAATTTTGAGTGAAAACTATTTTTGATTAATTTTGTGATTAAGTGTGGTTAACAAAATTACTAGTTAATTAAATTCACACATTTAAGTAATTAAATTGGAATAGTTAGTGGTGAAATCAAATGGGTATTCATAATTATTCAATTCCCTCTATTACTTGAAATTGATATAATTTTAATTTTATTACTTTTGTTTAATTTAGTTTATTTAATTTTCAATTGCCATCTTAATTTTTAGCTCAAATATTACCAAAACCTAATTATCTTTGGTACTTAATCCTTTGGGTAGGATAATCTATTTTTCCACTTTATTACTTGAAAATGATTCGTGCATTTGTGAGTTGATTTTACACGTCACTAATAAAACAGGAACATCACAAGGATTCATACTTTCTCTAACTGATCCCTTTTCAAGCATTTTACTTACCTGGCTTTTTAGTTCCTTTGTCTTTTCGGGATTACTTCTATATGCAAGCCTATTAAGAAGCTTCGGGAATAAAATCTATTTGATGCTCGATCCCTCGAATAGGTGGTAAACCACTTGGAATCTCCTCCAGAAAGACATCATTAAATTCCTATAAATAGAAGATATAAAACATGGCAATGCAGGTTCTTCAGAGTTAGCTAGATGACTTAAATAAGCATCTTTAAACATCAAGACCAGCATAAGTTTATTACTCAAAAATGCCATTTTAATCTCACCTTGGCTAAGATAAAAAAATTCCTTTTTCTTTTCTTTCTTCTCTTTCTCACTCTCGGCTTCCTTTCTCTTTTTATCACTCTTAACTTCCTCTCTCTTTTTATCACTCTCGGCTTCCTCTCTCTTCTTATCGCTCTTGACTTTCTCTCTCTTTTTCTTCTCACTCTCGGGCTTAGAAAACTTACCTTGGTTGTATGGTTGAGCCTTACTCTATTGTTTGATAGATGAAGTTGTGGGTGGCATGCTTGTCTTATCCTTCTGCGATTTGGTCTTCCTCCTCTGTCGCATTTGTATTTGATCTCTAAATTTTTCTTTAGGTGTCAATGACTCTAATTTAATCTTCTTTCCTTTAAATCAGAATACAATGGCATTTTCTTGACCACAACATATGGTATCCTTATCAAATTGCCATGGCCTTCCCAAGAAAATATGACCAGCATACATAGGTACAATATCACATAAAACCACATCCATATATTTATCAATAGTAAGCTTTAACCTTGGCTTGTTTATGTAATTTCATCTCTCCACTATCATTAAGCCACTAAAGTCTATATGGTTCAGGATGTTTGATTGTTGTTAAACCTAATTTCTCCACTACAACATTACTAATAACATTGGCATAACTTCCACTATCAATAATTATACTATAAATATTACCTTGAATGTCACATATAGTATGGAAGATGTTTTCCCTTTGCACTTGATCTTCATCCTTGTACACGGTTAATACTCTTCTTACAACCAAACTCAATTTGACCCTTAAAGCTTTTATAGTCATGGGTTCATCTTGTTCTTCATCTTTAATTTATTCCTCAACAAGTTCGGTTTCAGCTTCGGATCCTTCACTTTCGGATTCCAACTCTCCATTACCTTTCAGCACCTTAATTATTCTATTTAGGCATTGATTGGCAATATGTCCTGGGCCCTGACACTTAAAACACACAATTTCATGGGTTCTAGATGGTTTAGTATCATCCTTACCCTTCAGTTTTGGTGCTTGCACGTTTTCGGCCTAATTGTCTCCCCTTGGCCAATTGGTACTCCCTTCATCTGGCTTCAGTTTGGTCTTGATTTGAATGTGGGATTACTTCTCCAACCATTTGAACTTGTCCCCCCACTACTTGGAACTCTTCCAAACTGTGAGCTACTACCCCTCCTCTTGAGTTGGTTTATGCCTCCAAGAAACCTAGCCATTGTTGCCTCTCAATCTTCATTCATGTTCAATCTCATCATGAGAATTTCCATCTCCTTGTAATAGTCCTCCAAAATCCTACTTCCTTGTATTAAAAATTATAACCTTTGATGCAACATCCTATGGTAATGGCTTGGTACAAACCTTTTCCTCATGGCTCCTTTCATTTGTCTCCAAGTGGTTATTAATTCATCACCAACTCTCCTTTGGGTATTTTGATCATTACTCCAACATTGTAAAGCATAATGTCCAAATTCCAAAGGAGCCAACTTAACCTTTTTAGCCTCGGAATAGTTATGACAATCGAAAATCATCTCCATTTGCTCTTCCCATTCAAAGTAAACCTCCAGATCACTCATTCCTAAAAAATGGTGGTAAGTTGACCTTAATATTTCTATGGTCATCACCTTCATCTTGGGTTTGCCTTCCACAGTTTTGTCTTCCTTGGAGTGCAAAAATATCTAAGAACTCCTCCTCAAGGTTATCTCCAAAATCACCTACTCCAAATTGTTCCCTAAAATGTTTGCGGTCTCCTTGACCTTGACCATGGCCTCCATGTGGTGCATGCCTTGGGTTCGATCCTCGTTATGAAGTTTCAAACTTTTCCATCCTTTGATCAAGTTGATCAAAGCGAGCATTCATCCTTTGTAGTTGTTCTAAAACCACCAACATGTTGGTAGGTTCTCCTCCACTTCCCATTGCTCTAGATTCTCCTTTGAATCCGATGCTTTTGTCTTCAAGATTTCTTAGAGAGTATCTTTCTCTTCTTATTCTTGAATCTGTCATATTAGTGAAATAGTAAAAGAAAACCTCACCAAATTCACTTCCTCATGTGTATCACTTAAATAAGGTTAAGACACTAGTGTTTACACATTAGTTTTGGCTTTTGACCCTCTTTTAAGCTCACTCCCTCTAGCCTTTTTCCACTCAAAATAATATATCAAAATTCTTTTAAAACACTCTTAAATAGAAACTAGATCACAAGTATGTTCTAATTAAATGTATCAAGAACACAAAAGCAAGTAGCAAGTAATTTCCAAGTGAATTGATAAAACCTAATCCCAGCTTTACTAATAAAAAAAAACAAGGAAAATTAACAAGACAATTTTTTTCGAATTTAGCAAAGAGATAAACTAGAAAAATAAGAAACTAAAATTTAAAGATCAAATTTAGAAAAGGATTCAAACAATGAATAAGAACAAAATTCGAATAAAGTATGAGATAGTTGTTGGTTGTAGTTCTCGTAATTTAGGTCTTTGTCTCGAATCCTTTAACCAATGTTAATCCAATTAATTTAGCAAACAATATTCTAATATCCAGCAACTAAATATTAAAGAGACAGGTCCCACTAACACAATTGAATCCTCCAAATTCAAACAAACTCAAATTTGCAATCTTTCAAATGTGCCTTTTTGCATAATTTTATTTTCAACTTCAGCTTTTTCTTCTTTCTTTTTTTTTTTTAAATCACAAACCAAAAAAATATCACACAATCTCCATCAGCTCAATCACCTTAAAAAAAAATAAAATATGCAATTCCAAAGCCCACAAATTATCAAACTCGATCCAAACTTCCAAGCAAAAGCAAATTACAAAACTTTTAGGTTTATGCAATATATTCTCAAAATTCCTCTTCTTTTTTTTTTTTCTGAATATATGAATGCAACTAATTAAGATTAAAACAGCGAAGAAAAATCAACAATAAACCATATTACTAAGAACTATTATACAAAACAACCAACAAACAGGAAAGCAAAAATTCGGCTAACAAAGGTAATCAAATTTGGCTATGAAGAAATTTTTTTTTTTAAATATTCAGAACGTGTAAAAGTAGGCAACAACCTTAACCTAATGCTAAAAAAAATAATAATAAATAAAGGTAATAAGATACATCAAACCTGAACAAAATTCGGCTCTGATACCAAATGATACAAACCTAGGTCGACTTGTTCCTAAACTCATTTTAAATTAGGCCGGATCAAAAATTAAGTTTAAATTTTAATGGTCACCTTAACCCATAATCAACTTGTGACTAGAAACCTTGGTATATGATGAAAACTCCACAATAAGTGATATATATCCTATTGATAAGTGAAACTAAAACATTAGATCTTTATTTGATGTTTTAGTTGTTCAAAGAGAACTAATAGAATTTTTCTCGCAAATAATTTTTGAATAATAATCTAACCTACCGTTTCATTAGAAAATAAGCCCAATAGGCTAAAGTCATCGGAAATCAAACCCTAAAACAACTAGATTAATTTCGCCTAACATAGAAAGAGATTAGGAAAGTGGCCGAATTTCCAAGTCTTTTCCTAAACTAATTTGGATTAATTAATTCCTTAATTTTGAAATAGGAATTAATTAATTTACAATTAAATAATAAAATATCAACCTTCTCAAATTAATTTTTCCAGCAAATAATTAAATAAAAACCAAAATAGAAGACTATTTCCTGAAACAAAAAGTCAAATTTCAGATTTAGAAAGTAGTTGACTAACTTTCCAAACAAGCTATCTTTGTCTAACCAGCAACTAGTTTAGGCTCCAAATCAACTCCAATATACCACATAAGATGCCAAATAGGACTAGAACCCGTTCTCATATGTTGCTCTTGATTGGAATGATCAATGCTTGCTTGAAATGCAAGTAAGGTCCTTTCCAACGCCGAAACAGTCAAAATCCAGCCATGTTGATCTCTATGCACAAATGTGTTGTATGGTCAGCCTTGCTTCTGGCCTGACATGATTCCATGGCCTCTTGGTGAGCTCAATCAAATTCATAACCAAACAAACTTGTCTTTTGCTGCCTGGAGTCCATAGATGCACTAAAACAGCTTCCCAGGTCCATTTCTGCCTTCATAACTTAGATGCACAATACAGGCTTAGAATCTTCAAGTATAATCAGACCTTGCAATTGGACCCGTCTTCAGTTGTATAGGATCAGCACGCTAGCGGGTTATAGGTTATACGGGTATTGGCGAATTCTCATCATATTAAAAGTCACATTATTTATTATATTTCTAATATGTATAATAGAGATGATGTTGATGTTGATTTACATGATTTTCAAGGTTTTGTATATAATATAATTGCTCAGCTTTTGGTTGATTGGCTTATTGTCCTAACTAGTCCTATTGTTTCGAGGTAGGAAACTTGGAGATAATATTATGGCTACTTTCAAAGGTATCAATTTATTTCTTACAAAAAGCTTTGGTGATAAAATGGCTTTGAAGTTTGATTTCGAAAGGCTTTTGATTCCATTAGTTAGTTTTTTATTATTGAGGTTCTTTAATGTTTTGGTTTTTCTGATACTTTTCAGTATTTGGATTTCCTCAATCTTTATTAATGCCAAAGATTCAATTTTAATTAATGGGTCTTCACAAGGCTATTTTAAGTGTTCGAGAGGTGTTCATTAAGATGATCCTTTGTCTCCTTTACCTTGGTTTAGCTAAGGATTATTTAACTCGGTTGCTTCTTCAGCATGTTTCTTCTAATAAGCTTGTCCTGATCTTCTCTTCAAAAGAGGTTGTGGTTCCTTTACATTTTTTTGCAAGTTGATGATTTGTTATTGTTTTGTAAAGGTATGTAAAAGCAATGTCATTTATTACATCAAATTTGAACTCATTATGGATGTCTTTGAGGCCAATTGGTTAGTTGGCATAAGTCTTTTCTTTACTTTGGTAAAGGTATCTTTGATTCTTGAAGGAGGAATAAATTCTTTGGATATCAAGTAGGGATTTTTGCCTTTAAATTATTTGGGTGTCTCTTTATTTGTTGGCTAGCTAAAGTCATCTATTTCTAGGCTAGTCTTGATGATATTAAAGTAAATTCTCTTCTTGGCAAGGTAAAGTTTTGTTACTGGTGATGAGGATATGACCAGGTGCACCTCAAGATGGAGTCCAACTCCATTTCAAATCTCTACAGGACCAATAACCAGGGTAAGAGCAAAGAAATTTAAAGAAGCACTAAATGGTTTAATCTAGGAGGTATTTATAACCCAAGGAAGCAAGTTCATTACTGAAGATGAACTAAAATTGGTCCATATGATTAGGATGGTGGATGCCAACGTGAAAAAGAGCTTAATGTATGGAAGCCTACAACATGGTGATGTCACACGTTTTGATGACATGGATGGTGATGTGGCATCATAGGGTGACAAGGCATCCAACTAAGCTTGGCCAAATTTTATCATTAGGAAAACATTAATTTTTATTTATGACTTGATTGGATTTTTGGCATGTTGCCTGTTTACTTTCCTAATTTAGTTTTTATTAGGTTTTCAAATTACTTTCCTAACTTTATGAGAGTTGAATTGGTCAAAGTATTAAAGACCATTCAAATTAGGAAACTAGGAGCCAAATTAGACTTCCTAAACCTAACCACATTAGGCTTCCTAACCTAACCACATTAGGCTTCCTAAACCTAATCACATTAAGTTTCCTAAACTTAACCAAATTAGGTTTCCTAAACCTAATTTTCGTCCATCTTTATTTTTAGTAAATTTAGGAAAGCTTTGTAATTTATTTTTCCTATTTAAAAGCACAAAATTCATAAATAAAAATTAGATTACAATTTTGATTCAAAGTGAGAGTGATTCTCTTGGTTCTCTAAGAACTAAATCGAACTTTTCAAGCTTTGCTTGTGGAGTTCAAATTTGCAATAGGTTATTCCACATCCTATTATGGCGTCTTTACCATACCAAGGTTCTTACCTCAAATATAGGTAAAGAGTCAAGGTCTTCCATTGATAATTTATAATTAAACAGTTCAAATCCATCTTTGTTACGGGTTTAGAGGCAAGTTACTCTAGGTTCGTATCAATTGGTAGGAACAGTGTGTTTAGTTCATTCGATTATCATGTTTGTTCATACTTTCGTGATTTATAAATGGCTTGCATCAATTATTAAATCTCTTACTGTGGACATTATAAATTTTGTTTGGTGAGGTTATGTAGACAATATAAAGATTATTAAATTTGCTTGGAATATTTGTTGTAGACCGATTCATACAAGAGGTATGGGAATGAAAAATCTCCAACTTTTTAATAATGTTCTTCTTGCTTCTTTTTATTTAGGGGTTTATAACTCAGGACTCAACAATTCTTTTATTTCTTCAAGTCAAATTTTTTCATAAATTACTTAGAGGGAAACAATTTTATCTTAGTTCTTCTATTTAGCCTGCTTTGAGGAAGGGTTATGATTCTATAATAGGGAGTTGTAGTGGTTGATTGGTAGAAATTCCAATCAGGTTTTAGCATGATAATTGGGTGTCTCTCTCAAGGCTTATGATCTAGTTGCTTTGGTTTAGAATATATTAAATAGTGATGTAACACCCAGACTGAAGAAAATGCCCAAAGTTAGAAATTTTGACTAAGTTTTACCCAATGTTGACAAAGTAGGTCCCACGGTTAACGTTTTATTCTGAGAGGAATTTTACGTTAACTGAGGTACCATGGAAAAGTACTCATCGACACGAGTTCATAGACTAGTAATAGCTCAGCTTCATAACTCTACCGCTTACAAGTCTTAGGGGAGGGTTAGACGGCCATAATATGGCTGAAATTTAGGTTTAGGAAACCTAATTTGATTAGGTTTATGAAACTTAATTTAGCTAGGTTTAGGAAACCTAATTTGATTAGGTTTACAAAAGCTAATTTGGCTCCTAGGTTCCTAATTTAAATGGCCTTCAATTCCTTGATTAGTCAACTCTAATAAAAATAGTTAAGTAATTTAAAAACCTAATAAGAATATGTCCGAACCCACACAACCGACAAACCGCTGAGGTACCGATCCAGTACAGATGAAGTTTGGGCCAACCACTAGGGCTCAAACCAAGAGATTTAAGGGCAACCAAGCTACCTTTAGACAAGCAGTTATCAATTCGCAAAAGGGCTTGTCCATACCCAAGGATACAAAGCCTGTTTTAAGCATCCAAGTGGTGGAGGCTGTTACGGACCGCAGTAGCTGTTTTTGTGTAAATATGAACTTTGGGCAGCAATGAATGGATCCAACACTTCCTGGATTCAATGAATATCATTAAGAGGACATGCAATCCAGGGAAGGTAGAATCAAAAGCATCTAAACAGGACTTGTATGGACAGCATCTCACTTTGGCAAAAAAATGTGCTGTTTAGCCTTTGGCTTTGACTTTTCTTCTTGTGTGACTTATTCCAATCAATGGGCAATGTGTGGGAATCATTATTAATCATATTTGGCATCCTACATGGTATATGGAAGCTAATTTGGAGCCCAAACAAACTGGAGATTGGTCAAAGTTAGCTTAGTTATCAAACTAGTCAATTAGTTTCCTAATTTGATTTTGACTTTTTGTTTTAGGAAATTAGTCTTTTATTTGGTTTCTATTTATTTATTTACTGGACAAATCAACTTAGGAAAGTTATTATTTTATTATTTTCATTGTAAATTAATTAATTCCTAATTCAAAATTAAGGAATTAATTAATCCAAATTATATTAGGAAAGGAGGTGAATTTCTGCCAATGTTAGGTTTCCTCTTCTATGTGGCCGGTTTTACCTAGTTAATTAAGGTTTTATTTTGTAACTTTTTAGCCTATTTGGGCATGTTTGATCAATCATATACAATACATTATTCATGCAAAAAATTATTTATTCTCTTTGTTCTCTTTGAACACTTAAAACACCATTAATGAATGAGTGTTTTAATTTAACTTATCAGTAGGAAATCCATCACCTATTGTGGCATCTGCATTATATCAAGGTTTCTAATCACAGGTTGGTTAGGGGTCAAGGTGACCATTAGAATTTGAACATAATTAGATCCGGGCTAAAATAATACGGGTTTAGGTGTAGGTCGTCCTAAGTTCGTATCAAATACTTGGAATGGACAGTCTCAAATGCAACCAAACCCAATCTCCAGGCTCAAAAACAATTTGTTGATGCCTTTGTTTGCTTGCTTCATGTATTGTTTGATTCTCCTCTTAATGTTAGCTTAAGTCTTCTCATGTAGGTACCTAATGAAATCAGCTTTCTTTTTCCCTATCTAAATTAGCATGCATCAAAGGTAAAAGTGTTAAATCTTATGGAGTTAAAGGATTGAAAACCTATATAATTTCAAAATGGGAAAATCTAGTGGCTGAATGTAAAGATTTATTGTAAGCAAATTCAACATGAGGTAAACATTCTTTCCAAGCTTTGATATTCTTACTTATCAAAGCACGCGACAAAATAGAAAAAAAAAATCTATTTACTACCTCTGTTTTTCCATTAGTTTGTGGATGACAAGTAGTACTGAAAACAACAATTTAGTTCTCAAATTAGCCCACAATGTTTTCCAAAAAAAAACTTAAGAATTTTGCATCTCTATTAGACACTATTGCTCTAGGCATTCCATGCAACCTAACAATTCCTTTAAAAAACAAATCAGCAATATGAGATGCATCATCAGTTTTTATGACATGCAATCAAATGTACCATTTTAGAGAACCTATCCACAATCACAAAAATTGAATCCCTACCTTTTCATGTTCTAGGCAATCCTAAAACAAAATTCATAGAAATATCTACCCAAGGATGTTTAGGTATAGGAAGTGGCATGTACAAGCCATGTGGTTGTAGCCGTGATTTAGATTGCTTCCATTTAAGGCATCTTGATGAGGACCTGTCTAGAAGCACCCAAGATGGAGTCCTGATCCACTTCAAATCTCTACGGGACCAATAACTAAGGCACGAGTAAAGAGGTTTAAAGAAGCACTAAATATTTTAATCCAGGAGCTGTGCACACCCCAAGGAAGCAAGTTCACTACTGAAGATGAACCTAAATTGGTCCAGATGATTGGAACGATGGATGCCAACATGAAAGAGAGCCTAACGCATGGAATCCAACAATATGGTGATGTGGCACGATTTGATGACATGGATCATGATGTGGCATCATATGGTGACATGGCACTTTTGTAATTTATTTTGCCTATTTAAAGGCACATAAGTCATGAATAAAAATCAGATTGCAATTTTGATTTAAAGTGAGAGTCATTCTCTTGGTTCTCTAAGAACTATACGAACATTTTCAAGCTCTGCTTGTAGAGTTTAAATTCGACTTATCAATAGGTTATTCCCCACCCGGTTGTGGCGTCTTCACCATACCAAGGTTCTCACCTCAGATATAGGTAACGGGTCAAGGTCTTCCATTGATAACTTGTAATTAGACGGTCTAAATCAATCTTTGTTACGGGTTTAGGAGTAGGTCGTCCTAGGTTCGTATCACATCTATTACAAATTCTTTTTACATCTTTTTTCATATGTAGCCAATTAAAATGTTCTTGTAGAACAACTAAGGTTTTAGCTATTCCAAAGTGTCTCTTAATCCCCCACCATGTGACTCTTTAACAAGTAAATCACGCAAAGAACAACTTGGCACACAAAGTTGACTTTCCCTAAGCAAGAATCCCTTAAATCTATAAAACTTTCCATCAGCATGCTTTTCATAAATTTTGTAAATTTTGCCAAAGTCATGATCTAAAAGCATATAATTCTTTAATTTGTTCAAACCTAAGTAATTTGGCATCCAATGTAGAAAGTAGTACATACCTATGGGATAATGCATCAACTACAATATTTTCATTACCTTGCTTGTAGCGAATAACATAGGAAAATGTCTCAAGGAATTCCATCCACTTGCCATGGATGCCTCTTTAGCTTTCCTTGTCCCTTGATGTGCTTCAAGGACTTATTATCTATGTGAATCACAAACTCTATAGGCCATAAGTAGTGCTGCCATGTCTTTAATGCTCTAACCAATGCATATAGCTCTTTATCATAAATTGGATAGTTTTAGGCTGCACCACTTAGTTTTTCACTGAAATATGCAATTGATTTTCCCTCCTGCATCAACAGAGCACCTATACCTATCCTAAAGCATCACATTCAATCTCAAAAGTTTTGGAAAAGCTAGGCAACACCAATAAAGGAGCATTTCTTAGTCTTTCTTTCAATAAATTAAAAGACCTTTCTTGAGCTTCTCCCCATTGAAAACCTACATTCTTCTTAATAACCTCTATCAAAAGTGCAGCATTAGTACTAAAATCTTTAACAAACCTTCGATAGTGTAACAGCCCAGACCACCCGCATGAGATATTGTCCGCTTTGGGTCCAGCCCGCACGGTTATTGTGAGATCCCACATCGGTTGGAAAGGGGAACGAAGCATGCCTTAAAAGAGGGTGTGGATACCTTTCCCTTGCAACGCGTTTTGACAAAACTGTGCGGGCTAGGCCCAAAGCGAACAACATCGCATGCGGGTGGTCTGGGCTGTTACAGATGGTATCAGAGCTAGTAACCGGATCGGTGTGCCAGCAAGGACGCTAGGCCCTACGGGGGGAGGATTGTGAGATCCCACATTGGTTGGAAAGGGGAACGAAGGATGCCTTAAAAGAGGGTGTGGATATCTTTCCCTTGCGACGCGTTTTGACAAAACCGTGCGGGCTAGGCCCAAAGCAGACAATATCGCATGCGGGTGGTCTGGGCTGTTATAGATAGAATCTAGCCAAACCATGGAAACTTTTAACTTGGCTGATGCTAGTAGGTGTGGACCACTTTGAATGGCTTTCACCTTCTCTTAATAAACTTTGATACCTGCAGCACTAATCATAAAGCCTAGAAAAACAAGCTCAGATTGACAAAAGTCACAATTTTTAAGATTGGCATAAAGTCTTTCTTTCTTGAGAACATTTAACACAAACCTAAGATGCTCTACATGCTCTTCTGAACTCCTACTATATACAAGGATGTCATCAAAATACATAACCACAAACTTTCCAATGTAAGCATGCAAAACATTATTCATCAATCTCATAAAAATGCCAGGCGAATTAGTTAATCCAAATGGCATAATTAACCACTCATACAAACCATGTTTTGTTTGAAATGTTGTTTTCCATTCATCACCTTCCTTCATTTGTATTTGTTGATAACCACTTAAGATCAACTTTTGAAAACAAGCTTGCACCATATAAATTCATCAATCATGTCATCTAACCTAGGAATAGGATGATGATATTTGATATTTATATTGTTAATAGCCCTACAATCTATGCACATTCTCCATGTTCCATCTTTTTTAGGGACTAATAACACAGGTACAACACCCACTCATGCTTTCTCTAACATATCTCTTTTCAAGCAATTAACTTACCTACCTTTGAAGTTCCTTTGTCTCCTCTGGATTACTCCTATAACCTTCTCGGTTTGGAATTGTTGATCCTGGAACAAAATCAATTTGATGTTCAATCCCTCTAATCGGTGGTAATCCACTAGGAATCTCCTTGGAAAAGACATCATCAAACTCCAACAAAAAAGAAACAATAGAACTTGGAAAAAAAGATTTATCAAGGTTAGTTAAATGATTCATATATGCTTCTTTATACATCATTACAATCATAGGCTTTTTACAATACAAAACCTCCTTTACTTCACTCTGTTTTGCATAAAAAAATCACTTTTTTCTTTCCATTCTTTTTCTTTTCTTTTTCTCTCACACTCTCAACCTCACCACTCTTTTTCTTCTCTTGGTTGTTGGACGCAGCATTTTGTTGTTGTTCAACTTCTCTCCTCCTTTTTAGAGCCAATTGATCATCAAAAACCTGTTTAGGAGTCATTGGCATTAGCACCACTCGTTTACCCTTAAAGTTAAAGACAATCTTGTTAGCACAACTATGATGTAACTATCTCTATCAAATTGCCATGGTCGTCCTAAAAGCAAATGGCCAGCTTGCACTAGCACCACATCACATATAACCTCATCTTCATAATCACAAATAGATAATGCAACCTTCATTTGTTTGTTCACCTTCAACTCTCCACAAACATTCACTTGTTTGTTTCTGGATGCTTCTGATACAAACCTAGAGCAACCTGCCTCGCAACTCGCAACAAAGATTAAATTAGACCATCTAATTACAAGTTATCAGTGGAAGACCTCAACGCGTTACCTATATTTGAGGTAAGAACCTTGGTATGGTGAAGATGCCACAATACGATTCGGAATAACTTATTGATAAGTCAAATTTGAACTCCACCAGCAAAGCTTCAAAATTTCAATTAGTTCTTAGAGAACTAAAAGAATCACTCTCACATCTAATCAAAATTGTAATCTGAATTTTATTCATGACTTGTGTGCATTTAAATAGGCAAAATAAATTACAAAGCTTTCCTAAATTTGTTAAAAATAATTATGGAATAATTATGGACGAAAATTAGGTTTAGGAAACCTAATGTGGTTAGGTTTAGCAAACCTAATTTGGTTAGGTTTAGGAAACCCAATTTATCTCCTTGTTTCCTAATAAAATAGGACAGTAATTTAAAAGCCTAATAAAACTAAATTGGGAAAATAAAATAGGCAACATGCCAAAATCCAATCAAGACATAAAATAAAAACTAATATTATCTAATTATAAAATTCAGCCAATGCCATGTAGGTGCTTATCACCCTCCACGTGGCAAGAGTGCCATGTCACCATATGATAGAGCAACCTGCCTCTAAACCCGTAACGAAGATTGCATTAGATCATCTAATTACATGTTATCAATGGAAGACTTTGACCTATTACCTATATTTAAGGTAAAAACCTTGGTATGGTGAAAATGCTGTGCGGAATAACCTATTGATAAGTCACATTTGAGCTCCACAAGCAAAGCTTGAAAAGTTCAATATAGTTCTTAAAGAACCAGGAGAATCACTCTCACTTTGAATCAAAATTGTAATCTGAATTTTATTCATGACTTTTTGTGTCTTTAAATAGGCAAAATAAATTACAAAGCTTTCCTAAATTTGCTAAAAATAATGATGGAATAACAATGGATGAAAATTAGGTTTAGGAAACCTAATTTTGATAGGTTTAGGAAACCGAATGTGGTTAGGTTTAGGAAACCTAATTTAGCTCATAGTTTCCTAATTTGAATGGTCTTTAATTCCTTGACCAATTCAACTCTAATAAAATTAGGAAAGTAAATTAAAATCCTAATAAAACTAAATTAGGAAAATAAATAGGCAACATGCCAAATCCAATCAAGACATAAATAAAAATTAATGTTTTCCAAATCATAAAATTCGGCCAAGCATAGTTGAATGCCATGTAGGCGCATATAACCTCCATGTGGCAAAAGTGCCATGTCACCATCCATGTCATCAAAACGTGCCATGTCACCATATTGTTGGATTCCATGCGTTAGGCTCTCTTTCATGTTGGCATCCACCATTCCAATCATATGGACCAATTTGGATTTATCTTCAGTAATGAACTTGCTTCCTTGGGATGTGAACACCTCCTGGCTTAAACCATTTAGTGCTTCTTTAAACGTCTGTGCTCGTGCCTTGGTTATTGGTACCGTAGAGATTTGAAGTGGCTCTAGACTCCATCTTGGGGTGCTCCTAGTCATGTCCTCATCACCATATGATACCACATCATCATCCATGTCATCAAATCGTGCCACATCACCATATTGTTGGATTCCATGCGTTAGGCTTTCTTTCATCTTAGCATCCTCTGTTCTAATCATATGGACCAATTTTGGATCATCTTCAGTAATGAACTTGCTTCCTTGAAATGCGAACACCTTTTGAATTAAACCATTTAATGCTTCCTTAAACCTCTTTACTCTTGCCCTGAATATTGGTCCCATAAAGATTTGAAGTGGCTCTGGACTCCATCTTGGGGTGCTCCTGGTTATGTGCTCATCATTCCCCTCCTATAGAAAAGGATTGTCCTCAAATCATCACTTGCACAAAAAGGAGATAAATCAGCGACATTAAAAGTAGCACTCACATTATACTCAACTGGAAGATCCAACTTGTAGGCATTGTCATTAAGTCTCTCCAATACTTGGAATGGACCATCTCCACGCGGCATGAGTGTAGACTTTTTTTGTGTGGGAAATCTCTCCTTCCTCAAATGTAGCCAAACCCAATCTCCAGACTCAAAAACAACTTGTTGGCACCCCTTGTTTGCTTGCTTCATGTCAGTTGTCCTCTCAATATCAGCTTTCTTCTTCCCATCTAAAATAGCACACTCACTCAAAGGTAAAGGTATTTAATCCAATGGAGTTAAAGGATTAAAACCATATACAATTTCAAAAGGTGAAAATTTAGTGGCTGAATGTACAGATCTATTGTAAGCAAATTAAACATGAGGTAAACATTCTTCCCAAGTTTTGATATTCTTACTTTTAATGCACGCAACAAAGTAGACAAAGTTCTATTTATTACCTCTGTTTGTCCATCAGTTTGTGGATGACAAGTAGTAGAAAATAACAATTTAGTACCCAACTTAGCCTATAATGTTTTCCAAAAGTAACTCAAGAATTTTGCATCTCTATCAGACACTATTGTTCTAGGCATTCCATGCAACCTAACAATTTCTTTAAAGAACAAATCAGTAATATGAGATGCATCATTAGTTTTATGATATGCAAAAAAATGTGCTATTTAAGAAAACCTATCCACAACCACAAAAATTGAATCCCTACCTTTCCTTGTTCTAGGCAATCCTAAAACAAAGTGCATAGAAATGTCTACCCAAGGGTGGTTAGGTATAGGAACTAGCATGTACAACCTATGTGGTTGCAGTCGTGATTTAGATTGCTTACATTTAATGTATCTATCACAAATTCTTTCTACATCTCTTTTCATATGTGGCCAATAAAAATGCTCTTGTAGAACAGCTAAGGTTTTAGCTATTCCAAAGTGTCCCATTAAACTCCCACCATGAGATTCTCTAACAAGTAAATCACGCAAAGAGAAACTTGGCACACAAAGTTTATTTTCCCTAAACAAGAATCCCTCAAATCTATAAAAAATTTCCCTCAGCATGCTTTTCACAAAGTTTGTAGATTTCACTAAAGTCATGATCTAAAGAATATAATTCTTTAATTTGTTCGAAACCAAGCAGGTGAATAAGCAAGTGAATATTGCATTCTCTATTGGTAATTATGAAGATGAGGTTATTTGTGATGTGGTACCAATGCAAGCTGGTCATTTGCTTTTGGGACGTCCGTGGCAATTTGACAGAGATACTAATCATCACGGTCATACTAACAAGATTGTCTTCAACTTCAAGGGTAAGCAAGTGGTGCTTATGCCAATGACTCCTAAATAGGTTTTTGATGATCAATTGGCTTTACAAAGCAACAACAAAAAAATCAAACTGTATCCAACCACCAAGAGAAGAAAAAGACTAGTGAGGATGAGAGTGTGAGTGATAAAGAAAAGAAAAAGAGTGGAAAGAAAAAAGAGAGTTTTTATGCAAAACAAAGTGAGATAAAGAAGCTTTTTTGTTGTAAAAAAACTATGATTGTAATGATGTACAAAGAAGCATATATGAATCATTTAACTAACCCTGATGAATTTGTTTTGCCTAGTTCCATTGTTACTCTTTTATAGGAGTTCGATGATGTCTTTCCTGAAGAGATTCCAAATGGGTTACCACCAATTAGAGGGATTGAACATCAAATTGATTTTGTTCCAGCACCAGCAATTCCAAACCAACCGGCTTATAAGAGTAATCTAGAGGAGACAAAGGAATTTTAAAAGCAAGTAAGTGAATTACTTGAAAAGGGATATGTTAGAGAAAGCATGAGTTCATGTGCTGTACCTGTGTTACTAATCCCTAAGAAAGATGGAACATGCAGGATGTGTGTAGATTGTAGGGCTATTAACAATATAACTGTCAAATATCGTTACCCTATTCTTAGGTTAGATGATATGCTTAATGAATTGTATGGTGCATACATGTTTTCAAAAATTAATCTTAAGAGTGGTTATCATCAAATTTGCATAAAGGAACGTGATGAATGAAAAACAGCATTTAAAACAAAGCATGGTTTGTATGAGTGGTTGGTTATGCCATTTGTGTTAACTAATGCCCTTAGTCTATGAGACTTATGAATCATGTTTTGTGTGCTTACATTGGAAACTTTGTGGTTGTGTACTTTGATGATATCCTTGTATATAGTAGGAGTTTAGAAGAGCATGTAGGGCATCTTAAATTAGTTTTAGATGTTCTTAGGAAAGAAAGATTATTTGCAAATATAAAAAAGTGTGATTTTTGTCAAAATGAGCTTGTATGTCTAGGACTTGTTGTGATAGTGTTTAACCTAGGATATTGGGTTTGGTTGCACTTAAGAAATGAGAGGTTTTCAGAGCTACAAAATTCAAAAGTATATGTCGCGTGGGGATGGACCTTTTCAAGTTTTGAAGTGGATTAATGACAACGCTTACAAATCAAATTTTCCAAGTGAATATAATGTAAGTGCTACCATTAATGTCACTGATTTATCGCCTTTTTATGCAGGTGATGATTTGAGGATAAAACCTTTTCAAGAGGAGGGGAATGATGAGGATATGACTAGGAGCACCTCAAGATGGAGTCCAAAGCCACTCCAAATCTCTATGGAACCAATAATCAGGGCAAGACCAAAGAGGTTTAAAGAAGCACTAAACAGTTTAATCCAGGAGGTGTTCACATCTCAAGAAAGTAGGTTTATTGCTGAAGATGAATCAAAATTGGTCCATATGATTGGAATGGTGGATGCTACACATGGTGATGTGGTGCATTTTGATGACATGGATGGTGATGTGGCATCATATGGTAAGATGGCATCCAACTAAGCTTGGTCGAATTTTACTTTCCTATTTTAGTTTCATTAGGATTTTAATTTACTTTCCTAATTTTATTAGAGTTGAATTGGTCAAAGAATTAAAGGCCATTCAAATTAGGAAACTAGGAGCTAAATTAGGTTTCCTAAACCTATCAAAATTAGGTTTCCTAAACCTAATTTTCGTCCATTATTATTCTATCATTATTTTCGGCAAATTTAAGAAAGCTTTGTGTTAGGTCTAAAATATTGATGATTTTATGCCATATTTATAGCTTAATATTTGTTAGTTTGTGCTAATTTGTTATGAAAAGATACTTAATTATGTATTTTTCTTAATCTAGGTAAAAGAGGAAGAATTTTAAGAAAACAACCATAAAAATAGATTCCTTGGGTCGAATTATGGTGGGAAGCAAGATTGGAGCTCGAACGGACTAAGCATTAAAAAGATTCCAAAAAGATACCTTGAAGATTTCATAAAGATTCTATCGAGAATTTCATGGTGGAAGTGGATGTCATATGAATCATCACAATTTGAGGATTTCAAATGTCTCGTTATTTTTGGATTTCGAGATGCGAGCAAAGAGTTATCATCATTTAAAGTTTGGAATTTATAAAAAGAAATATTCTAGTTAAATCTCCACCATTGATGAAAAGAGGGAATCAAGGCAATTTGAGGGCCAAGATAAAAACAAGTGGCAATAATTGGTTAATTTATCATTAATGAGGCACATGTCATGTCACATGCTTCATTAAGGGTAAATTAGACTAATTAACTATTTTTTTAAGAGGAATTAGATAAAAGGAAAGTAGTAGAGAGCAAGTAATATACAGTTTCCTTTTTACACATGAAATTCGTCCAACCTTTTTCATGGCCTAAAAAAGGTATCTTCCAAGACTCCCACATTGAAAATAAAGAGAGAAAAAGATTCCCAAGGCCCTATATATATATAGCCCCCACCACGTTGAAGGAAGATATACAAGTTTAAAGAGTTATTTAAGAGCTTTTAGGAGGCTTAAATAGAAACAAACCAAATTTTGGGAGTTTCTAATATTCTCTTAAGGGTTCTAGGGTTTTAAAGTTTTAGAGTTTTAGAAGATCAATTGGAGAGCTTGGAAGAGGCAGAGAGATGTGGGCTTGCTTGGAGAAGAAGGCTACGACTTGGAGAGCTCTTGGAGGAGAATTTCTTCAATAGTTTTTATTCTCTTTTCCTTTCTCTTTAATTGTGAATCTTATTATTTTTAATAATTATGGATGTTGAAATTATTTTTACCATGAACTAATTTTCATAGCTAGGGCTATGATGTAGCCCTAACTATGAAGGTTTAATTATTTTAATATATGTTGAGTTTTATTTAATTAGTAATATGTTTTGTTAATAAATCATTGGTATACTTAATGCTTTCATAGGCCGGAAGGAATGAATGATTTTAATAATATTTGAGCTTGGAAAAGGATAATATTATGGATCTCCAATGATTTACATGAATGCATAATTGATTGGAAAATAGTTATGTCTCATGCCATATTATTTGCTTAATCTATGCTTGATGAATTTGCATGATTTAATTTATAGGCCGGAAGGAATAAATTAGGTTATGTGAATATTATCAATTGTGAGTGGAAACTACTTTTGATTAATTTTGTGATTAAGTGTGGTTAACAAAATTACTAGTTAATTAAATTCACATATTTAAGTAATTAAATTGGAATAGTTAGTGGTGAAATCAAATGCCCTAGTATTCATAATTATTCTCTCTCTTACTTGAAATTTATTTAATTTTAATTGATTGCTTTTGTTTAATTTAGTTTATTTAGTTTTCAATTGCCATCTTAAATTTTCGTTCAAATATTATCAAAACCTAATTAACTTTGGTACTTAATACTTAATCCCTTGGGTACGACAACCCTATTTTTCCACTTTATTACTTGAAAACGATTCGTGCACTTGCGAGTTAATTTTACACATCAAGTTTTTGGCGCCGTTGCCGGGGATTAAGGCATTAATATTAATTCGGATTGGGTTTAGTAGTACTTTGAACATTGTTTTCTTATTTTAAATTTTTATATTTATTTCTTAATTTTGGTTTTAGTGTTGCATGCTAGGGTTTTAATTCTTTGCTTGTTTGGCCAACGTGCTTTGAATTTTTAATACTTATTTTGTGGTACTTGAAACCAAAATTGTGTTTTTAATTTATTGTTGCTTAGTTTACAAGTCTAGCATACTTAGGGATTTTAGTATTATTTTTTATTTGTTTGGTTGAATAAGATTAGGTTTAGCTTTCTTTTAGTTGAAATTTTAGTTTGGCATAATTGTTTACTTTAAAAGCATACCTACACAAAAGGGTTTAATTTTTTTGCATTCAAATCGTTTGGTTCATTATTTCCTAGAGTTATTTTCATTTATCTTTTAGTTAAGTGTTAGTTTGTTTTTCTCTATTGCTAATTGATTTTAATTGTTAGATTAGTTAGCAACATTATAATTCTAATAATTTTTTTTTTTTCTTGTTCAATTTTCTAATTTTCTTTCTAATTTATTTTACTTGCTCTCTTTTTAGGAATTAGGTGTTGTGTATGAGTCATAGTGGTGATCAAGAGTTCACGGAGGAAGTTGACTTAGAAAATAAACCAGCACCTAGAAAACAAGCCATAAGAGGTACTTGGGTACGTATAGACCAAGGAACTCAAGAAGGTGCAATGGCCAACCAAAGAGAAGATGATTTGCCCATATGCGAGTATGCTGCTCACAAGAAAGTTGGTGATTTGTCTTGCATAAGGAGACCACCCATTGAAGCAAACAATTTTAAAATTGAAGCATCTACTACTTCTTTGCTTAATAATGTTCAATTTTGTGGTTTGCCTCATGAAGATCCAAACATGCATATTTCTAGTTTTCTTCAATTGTGTGATATGTCTAAACAAAATGGTGTTTCTGATGATGCTTTTCGATTAAGACTTTTTCCTTGGTCTCTTAGAGACAAGGCAAAAGTGTGGTTAAATTCTTTACCTGCAGGTACTATCACTACATGGGATGCTATGGAGGCAAAATTCCTAGACAAATTTTTTCCTCCATCAAAGACCGCAAAATTGAAAAGTGATATAAACAATTTTTGTCAATGGGACCAAGAGACTTTGTATGATGCATGGGAGCGCTTCAAGGAACTATTAAGAAGATGCCCACACCATGGTTTTCCAACATGGATAAAGGTACAGATTTTCTATAATGGTCTAGATTATGGTAACAAACAATTGGTAGATGCAGCTGCAGGAGGTTCTTTAATGAAGAAGAGGCAATCAGAAGCATTTGAATTAATTGAAGAGATGGCCCATAATAACTACCAATATCCAAGTGAGAGGAGACTAAATGGAAGAAGTCAAGTAAAGGCCGTGGAAGACGTTGATATTAACAACTTAGGAGCTCAACTTGCAACCCAATTCATGAAGACCTTGAACACTCAATTTGGTCAAATAGGGGTGAATTCTATCCAATCTACTAATAATTTTTTATTTTGTGATTTATGTGGTGCTCATGATCATAAGAGTGTGGATTGCCAAGTTGGAAATCCCTTTGCTTCTGATGATGTTAATTTTGTAGGGAACTTCCAAAAGCAACAAAACAATCCATATTCTAACACATATAATCCAGGATGGAGGAACCACCCAAATTTTTCATGGTCTAACAACAACCAGCAAGGGTCTAATCAAGGACAAAGTGGAGGGTTTCAAAAACAACAATTCCAATCTCCATTCTACCAAAAGCCGCAACTTGCACATCAAAATCAAAATTCTTCTCAAGCTCAAACTCAATTTTCTTCACTTCAACAATCTTTGCAAGAGTTATCTAATAGTACTAATTCTTTCATGCAGAGAACTGAGCAACAATTGACAAACCATAGTCAAATGTTCAACAACCAAATCGCTGCAATCAAAAGCTTGGAGAACCAAATAGGTCAATTAGCAACTCAATTCCAAAGAAGTCAAGGAACTTTGCCAAGCCAAACGGAGAAGAACCCAAAGGAGCAGGTTCAAGCCATTACATTAAGAAGTGGAAAGCAAGTAGCCGAGCCTAAAGAAAGTGACAAAGGGATGGTAATTCTTGATGATGAAGATGAAGAGAGCCCTATAGACTCAACATCACACTTGGTCACACATGACAACTCAAAATCAAATGTGGAGCATAAGGAGGCTTATAGGAGAAAAGATGAAGGTTTAAGTGATGCCATGAAGTCTCCACCAACAAAGTACATACCACCACATGGAAGAGAGGCCGAGAGCTCACCAACTGGATCAAAGAAAGTTGAACCAGCACCTTACCTAACCAAACCTATTGACAAGCACAACGAAAATGAGGAGAAGAATCAAGCCTACAAGAAAACCCCACCTCCACCTTTCCCATCTAGGTTTAGGAATGCAAAGTTAGATAATCAATTTAAAAAGTTTCTTGATGTATTTAAGCAATTGCATGTAAATATCCCTTTCATAGATGCCTTAGAACAAATGCCTTCCTATGTTAAGTTTTTGAAGGAGATATTGTCAAACAAGAGGAGGTGGGAGAATTATGAGTTAGTAGCTTTGAGTGAGGAGAGTAGTGCTAGGTTACACCATAGGATTCCACCCAAGTTAAAAGATCCAGGAAGCTTTGATATCCCATGTAACATTGGACATTATAATTTTATGGCTCTTTGTGATTTAGGTGCTAGCATTAATTTGATGCCATATAGCATTTACAGGAAGCTTGGAGTGGGAGATGTGAAGCCTACCACAGTGACTCTTCAAATGGCAGATCGAAGCATAAAAAGGCCAAGGGGAATATTGGAGGATGTACTTGTAAAAGTAAACAAGTTCATATTCCCTGCAGACTTTGTGATACTTGATATGGAGGAAGATGACAACATTCCAATCATTCTTGGAAGACCATTTCTTGCAACCGGACGTGCCCTAATTGATGTACAACAAAGGCAAGTAACCCTTAGAGTACTCAATGAGGAGGTAAGTTTTCAAATCCCTAATGTTGTTAAATTTCCTAATCTTGATGAAATTTCTTGCTGCTTTCTTGTTGATGCATGTGATGAATTGGTAAATGATATGGCAAAGGAAAGTAATTTAGATCCCTTAGGATTGAGTGAGTTATTTGAACCATGTACAGAAGAAGAAAAACATGAGTGTAACATCATAGATATAGCCACCCACTGTGAGGTAGATTATGTTGGAAAGTTTGAGGATTTAGGTGAGAGTGGACCTAGAAAGATACCGAGTGTGGAGCACCCACCTATAATTGATTTGAAGCCACTACCTAGTCATTTAAAATATGCTTTTCTAGGATTTAATAATACCCTGCCGGTAATAATTTCATCCACCCTTAGTGAGGACCAAGAAGCCAAACTTTTAGAAGTTTTAAGAGAACATAAAACTGCACTAGGTTGGACTATAGCTGATATTAAGGGTATTAGCCCCTCTATTTGTATGCACAAAATACTTATGGAGGAAGACCATAAACCAACTGTAGAACATCAAAGGAGGCTTAATCCTAATCTTAAGAAAGTGGTTCATGGTGAGATTTTAAAGCTTTTAGATGCCGGGATTATCTATCCTATTTCGGATAGTGATTGGGTAAGTCCTATTCAAGTAGTTCCTAAGAAAGGTGGGATGACTGTGCAAGAGAATGATAAGAGTGAGCTTATTCCTACTAGGTTAGTTACTGGGTGGAGAGTGTGCATTGATTATAGGAAGCTTAATAAGGCCACTAGAAAAGACCATTTTCCTTTGCCATTCATTGATCAAATGTTAGAAAGGTTAGCCGGTAAGGAATATTATTGTTTTCTAGATGGTTATAGCGGTTACAATCAAATAGCTATTGCCCCTGATGATCAAGAAAAGACTACTTTTACTTGTCCTTATGGAACTTTTGCCTATAGAAGGATGCCTTTTGGTTTATGCAATGCACCTGCAACCTTTCAAAGGTGTATGATGTCCATCTTTTCGGATATGGTAGAAGATATCATTGAAATCTTTATGGATGATTTTAGTGTATTTGGTGATTCTTTTACCTCTTGCTTGCAAAATTTATCTAGGGTTCTTCTAAGGTGTAAAGAAATGAATCTTGTGCTTAATTGGGAAAAATGTCACTTTATGGTTCAAGAGGGCATAGTTTTAGGTCATAAGATTTCTAAAAGGGGAATTGAGGTAGATAAAGCTAAAATAGAAGTTATAGAGAAATTGCCTCCACCGACTTCAATAAAAGGTATTAGGAGTTTTCTTGGGCATGCGGGCTTTTATAGGAGATTTATTAAGGATTTTTCCAAGATAACTAAACCTCTTTGTAACTTGTTGAATAAAGATGTTCCCTTTGTTTTTGATGATGAATGCATGCATGCTTTTAATCTTTTGAAAGAAAAATTAATATGTGCTCCCATTATGTGTACTCCTAATTGGAATCTACCTTTTGAAATTATGTGTGATGCTAGTGATTATGCTATAGGAGCTGTTTTGGGACAAAGGAAAGATAAAAAACTGCATGTTATTTATTATGCTTCTAGAACTTTGAATGATGCTCAACTTAATTATGCTACTACTGAGAAAGAGATGCTTGCCATTGTCTTTGCTTTTGATAAGTTTAGAGCATATTTGTTAGGTTCTAAGACCATTGTCTATACCGATCATAGTGCAATTAAGTACCTCATGAGTAAGAAAGAGTCTAAACCTAGGTTAATTAGATGGGTTTTGTTACTTCAAGAGTTTGACTTAGAAATTTTGGATAAAAAAGGAGTAGAAAACCTAGTAGCTGATCACTTGTCTAGGTTGGAATTGAGTGAGGAAAAAGAAGAAAGAGATATAGAAGAGTGTTTTCCAGATGAGAAAGTGTTTAAGGTTGATGGTATGTTTGATGTACCTTGGTATGCTGACATTGTTAATTATTTGGTTACTAATGTTATGCCGCCTAGTTTGGAAAAACCATATGAAAAGCATAAGTTTCTTAAGGAAAGTAGGTATTACTTTTGGGATGACCCCTATCTTTTTAAGAAGTGTGCCGATGGTATAATTAGGAGGTGTGTTGCTAGAGAAGAGACAATGTCCATTATTAAAAGTTGTCATTCTAGTGAGTATGGGGGGCATTTTGGGACTAGAAAAACCATAGCAAAAATTTTAAATTCTGGATTTTATTGGCCATCTATGTTTAAAGATACTAATATTTATGTGCAAGGGTGTGATAGGTGCCAGAGAACCGGGAACATATCAAGGAAGAATGAGATGCCTTTGAAGAATATCCTTGAGGTAGAATTGTTTGATGTTTGGGGTATTGATTTCATGGGTCCTTTTCCTTCTTCTTGTGGTAATAAATATATTTTAGTTGCTGTGGATTATGTTTCTAAATGGGTTGAAGCTAGTGCACTACCTACTAATGATGCACGAGTTGTATTGAAATTTTTAAAAAAATACATTTTTACTAGATTTGGTACACCCCGAGCAATCATTAGTGATGGTGGCACTCATTTTTGCAACAAACAATTTGAATCCCTTCTTGCTAAATATGGTGTTAGACATAAAATTGCTACTCCTTACCACCCACAAACTAGTGGGCAAGTAGAAATTTCAAACAGGGAAATAAAGAGGATTTTGGAGAAGACGGTCAATGCTTCAAGAAAGGATTGGAGCTTAAAGCTAGATGATGCACTTTGGGCATACCGGACCGCCTACAAGACCCCCATTGGTACTTCTCCGTATAAACTGGTTTTTGGTAAGGAATGTCATCTTCCCGTGGAATTGGAGCATAAAGCATATTGGGCAACCAAGTTTCTCAATTTTGATCAAGAGGCTGTGGGCAAGAATAGGCTATTGCAATTGGATGAACTTGAAGAATTTAGGATGGATGCTTTCGAGAATGCAAAGATTTACAAAGAAAAGACAAAGAGATGGCACGACAAGATGATTAAAAAGAGGGACTTTCATGTTGGACAAAAGCAATTGAAATCACCAAACCGGGACATGAAAGTTTTAAGGTGAATGGGCAGCGGTTGAAGCCATATTATGAAGGTGGAGTGCTTGAGACTAGCCTCTACTTGGATGATCTTAATTAAGTTAAAGGGAGGAGTCAAGCTAATGACTTTAAACAAGCGCTCTTGGGAGGCAATCCAAGTTTCTTTCTTTACCTTATATTTATCTATTTATTTTAGTTGTTTTTAGTTGTTTTCTTGTTTTTAGGTTGATTTGATGTGTTTTGTTTGAGTTTTTGCAAGGGTTTAAAATGTTTAGGTGCAAAAGAGCAAAAGATGAATGTTGAGAATTTCAAGTCTAAAATTAGGTTTTTGGAGTATAACCACCTTGAATATGCATTGGAGTACATCAAATTTTTTCACATTACGAGGAACATTCCATGTCTTCAAAGGGGAGTATTCTTTACCTTTTATTTACTTTTGCTTTATTTTATGTTTTTCACAATGAGGACATTGTTCATTTTAAGTTTGGGGGTGAAAAGCATGCTTTGCATCTTTTAAATCTTGTCCATTTAAGTGTTTTTATAAGTTTTCAAAAATGTTAGTTTTAGTTTTTATTTTCCTTCATTATTATAAAAAAAAAATAAAAAAATAAAAATTGTTTTTGTGGTGTTTTCTTAAGTACTTTAATGAGCCAATGATAAGACTATGATTGAAAATAAATTGGTTTTTAGATGGTGGATTTGTTTTTGTGTATGCTTAAATGCTTGAAGTTATATTCGCATATTGTTACTTGCAATAACTTTTGAGTACATAATCAATAATGCATAATTTAGATTGTGTTTTGAAGAAGGTTTGCATGAATTAGAGTAATTTATTATTAATTGAACTCTAGAACTTGCTTGATTATTGCTTGAGGCGAAATCCTAGGTGAATGCATTACTAAGAACATGATTTAGGCCATCTTTGTTTAAGTTTGAGCCTTTCAAGCCAACCTAATACATTATCTTCCACTAGTACCTTATTTGAGCCTTTAGGATGCATAAAGATGTATTAGAGCATTTTCTTCATTAAAGCACATTTACTTACCCTTTTTTAGCCTTAAATTTCTTTTTCCTACCTTGAACATACTACAAAGAGAGCTTTAATTGAATTGATATGAATATATGCTTGTGAGCTTGTTTGAGTGTTGAAAAAGAAAAAAAAGGAAAAAAAGGAAAGAAAAAAAATAAAGTTTGGAGGTCAAGTATTTGGTGAATTTGGCTCTAGTATGCATTTTTGTGTAAATTGGAGGTTTGAACGTGTAATAAGAAGAAAAATAAGTTTGGGGGTTTAGTGGAAAAGAAAAAGAAAAAAAAAAGAAATAAAGAAAGAATATGTGTGATTTGAAGAATGTATGCACAATAAAAAGGAGAAAAAGGATATTGAAATTGAAGTTAAAATAAGAAAAGAAGTTCTAATAAAGAAACAACTTTTACAAGTAATTTATTCATTGATATTTAATTTTAGCTTTCTTTCTTTGATTTATTATAACCTATCCTTTTCTTTCTTTAGCCTTATCCATTAGCCTTAACAATAGAAACCATGAAGTCCTAATGATTTAAGGTGGTGCATTAACCTATATTAGTGGAGAGTGATAATTAAGTCAAGCATATGGTAGTTCATACGTTATTATCAATCTCTAATTCTTGTAAATTTATTCAAGCATATGATAATTAAGTGTATAAATTGATTTCCACACACACACATTGGAAGTATCATATATGTTGGATAGAATATAAGGTATTGAGTTACATAATTACTTTGAAACCATTTGAAAAGTCATATGTTTACAATCTTTGAGGCACCTCATTAAAGTATCTTATGTTCTTTAAATAACATTTCATTTTCTTATTCTTTTTCTTTGCTAGGGACTAGCAAATCTTAAGTTTGGGGGTATTTGTTAGGTCTAAAATATTGATGATTTTATGCCATATTTATAGCTTAATATTTGTTAGTTTGTGCTAATTTGTTATGAAAAGATACTTAATTATGTATTTTTCTTAATCTAGGTAAAAGAGGAAGAATTTTAAGAAAACAACCATAAAAATAGATTCCTTGGGTCGAATTATGGTGGAAAGCAAGATTGGAGCTCGAACGGACTAAGCATTAAAAAGATTCCAAAAAGATACCTTGAAGATTTCATAAAGATTCTATCGAGAATTTCATGGTGGAAGTGGATGTCATATGAATCATCACAATTTGAGGATTTCAAATGTCTCGTTATTTTTGGATTTCGAGATGCGAGCAAAGAGTTATCATCATTTAAAGTTTGGAATTTATAAAAAGAAATATTCTAGTTAAATCTCCACCATTGATGAAAAGAGGGAATCAAGGCAATTTGAGGGCCAAGATAAAAACAAGTGGCAATAATTGGTTAATTTATCATTAATGAGGCACATGTCATGTCACATGCTTCATTAAGGGTAAATTAGACTAATTAACTATTTTTTTAAGAGGAATTAGATAAAAGGAAAGTAGTAGAGAGCAAGTAATATACAGTTTCCTTTTTACACATGAAATTCGTCCAACCTTTTTCATGGCCTAAAAAAGGTATCTTCCAAGACTCCCACATTGAAAATAAAGAGAGAAAAAGATTCCCAAGGCCCTATATATATAGCCCCCACCACGTTGAAGGAAGATATACAAGTTTAAAGAGTTATTTAAGAGCTTTTAGGAGGCTTAAATAGAAACAAACCAAATTTTGGGAGTTTCTAATATTCTCTTAAGGGTTCTAGGGTTTTAAAGTTTTAGAGTTTTAGAAGATCAATTGGAGAGCTTGGAAGAGGCAGAGAGATGTGGGCTTGCTTGGAGAAGAAGGCTACGACTTGGAGAGCTCTTGGAGGAGAATTTCTTCAATAGTTTTTATTCTCTTTTCCTTTCTCTTTAATTGTGAATCTTATTATTTTTAATAATTATGGATGTTGAAATTATTTTTACCATGAACTAATTTTCATAGCTAGGGCTATGATGTAGCCCTAACTATGAAGGTTTAATTATTTTAATATATGTTGAGCTTTATTTAATTAGTAATATGTTTTGTTAATAAATCATTGGTATACTTAATGCTTTCATAGGCCGGAAGGAATGAATGATTTTAATAATATTTGAGCTTGGAAAAGGATAATATTATGGATCTCCAATGATTTACATGAATGCATAATTGATTGGAAAATAGTTATGTCTCATGCCATATTATTTGCTTAATCTATGCTTGATGAATTTGCATGATTTAATTTATAGGCCGGAAGGAATAAATTAGGTTATGTGAATATTATCAATTGTGAGTGGAAACTACTTTTGATTAATTTTGTGATTAAGTGTGGTTAACAAAATTACTAGTTAATTAAATTCACATATTTAAGTAATTAAATTGGAATAGTTAGTGGTGAAATCAAATGCCCTAGTATTCATAATTATTCTCTCTCTTACTTGAAATTTATCTAATTTTAATTGATTGCTTTTGTTTAATTTAGTTTATTTAGTTTTCAATTGCCATCTTAAATTTTCGTTCAAATATTATCAAAACCTAATTAACTTTGGTACTTAATACTTAATCCCTTGGGTACGACAACCCTATTTTTCCACTTTATTACTTGAAAACGATTCGTGCACTTGCGAGTTAATTTTACACATCACTTTGTAATTTATTTTACCTATTTAAAGGCATAAAAGTCATGAATAAAAATTAGATTACAATTTTGATTAAAAGTGAAAGTGATTCTCTTTGATCTCTAAGTACTATATCAAACTTTTCAAGATTTGCTTGTGGAGTTCAAATTTAACTTATCAATAGGTTATTCCGCACCCTATTGTGGCGGTTTCACCATACCAAGGTTCTTACCTCAAATATAGGTAACGGATCGAGGTCTTCCACCGATAACTTGTAATTAGATGGTCTAATTCAATCTTTGTTACAGGTTTAGAGGCAGGTCGCTCTAGGTTCGTATCAATTTGGTAATAGGGCTAGTTTCTAATCACAGTTTTGATCTATCTATCTTTGTTGTCATTATTTCTTTTTTTGTTCTTTGTTTTCTTTGATTTTCTTTGGTTGCATCATCCGTTTGTAGTTCTTCTACCATGGCTTGAATATAAAAGGACCTCACAACACTCCCTCACATGTTTCACTCAAATTCAAGGTCTCAATTCACTCATGTTTGCACTCTAGCTATAGTTCGACTTTTACCCTCTATAATTCTCACCTCTCTTACCTTTTACCACCCTAATAATTCTATTTGGTTTTTTGCAAACTAATTTCAAATTAAAACAAACTAGCAAGTAACAATTCAAATAGACCTACCAAACAGTTATGAAAATAAGCTTACAAGACAAATAGAATGAAAAGTAACAAGAAAAAGGCAACTATGAAAGCTCAACAAGAAATTTGGCACAAATAAAAGAAACTAGAATGTGAGGAACAAATTGGAATGAGGTTTGCAAAGCGGAATTAGTGAATACAAACCTTATTTTCAGTATTGATTTTGGCTTGTTTTTGGTGCTCCTCGAATCAACCAAAAAGAAATTTCACTACCTGGTTTCGCTTGAAATCTCAATAATTTAATGCCACAAACCACAAGAACAAGAAAAAAAAAATTTAAGAACGAATTTTTTTTTTTTAATACAATCTGATCGGAATGAATGAAGAAGAACACGAAAATAAAATGCAAAGACAAACACAGCAACCCAAACACAAAGAACAACTAAAGAACTCAAAGATGCAATTTCTAACCTAATGCTAAAAATCACCAAAAAAAAACCAAGAAAAACAATGAAACAAAAGAAAACAAATAGATAGATCAAGCCTGCAATTAGAAACTAGCTCTGATACAAAATTGGTACGACCTGGTCCTAAACCCGTAACAAAGATTGATTTAAACCGTCTAATTACCCGTAACAACCATAAAAATGGATTCCTTGGGTCGAATTATGGTGGGAAGCAAGATTGAGCTCGAACGGATCAAGCATTGAAAAGATTCCTTAAAGATTCCATAAAGATTCTGTCGGGAATTTCATGGTGGAAGTGGATATCATATGAATCCTCATGATCTGACGATTTTAAATATCACATTATTTTTGAATTTCGAGGTGCGAACAAAGAGTTATTGCCATTGAAAGTTTGGAATTTATAAAAAGGAATATTCTAGTTAAATCTCCACCATTGATCAAAAGAGGGAATCAAGGCAATTTGGAGGCCAAGATAAAGACAAGTGGCAATAATTGGTTAATTTATCATTAATGAGGCACATGTCATGTCACATGCTTCATTAAGGGTAAATAAGACTAATTAACTATTTTTTTAAAAAAGAATTAGAGAAAAGGAAAGTATTGGAGAGCAAGTAATATCAAGTTTCCTTTTTACACATGAAATTCGTTCAACCTTCCTCATGGCTTAAAAAATGTATCTTTCAAGACTCCCACATTGAAAATAAAAAGAGAAAAAGATTTTCAAGGTCTTATATATATATAGGCCCTACCACAATGAAGGAAGATATACAAGTTTAGAGAGTTATTTAAGAGCTTTTAGAAGGCTTAAATAGAAACAAACCAAATTTTGGGAGTTTGTATCTTTATTTGCGTTATTTATTTTTGTGTTAATCTGCAATTTTAGCATTAGGTTAAGGTTACTTCTATCATCATACACGTTCTGCATCATTCAAAAAAACAAAAACAAAAAAAAAAAATTCATTCCTAGTTGAATTAGGTTTCCTAGTTTTATCGTATTTTTGTTTCCTAGTTTGTTGGTTGTTTTTCATCATTGTTCTTGTTAACTTTGGTTTTTGTTGATTTTTCTTTGCTGTTTTAGTCCTAAATATTTGCATTCATATATTCAACAAAAAAAAAAAATTGAAGGTTTGCGGAATAAAATAAAATAAAATAAAAAGAAAATTCGCACAATTTGAATTTTTAATTGGGAGGTCACGGGTTTGGTGGATATTTGGTGTAGAATTGCAATTTTTAGTGTTTAGCTTTTCTACTACAGTAGATTTATGTTTTGTGAGTGAAAAAAAAAAAAAGAAGAAGAAGAAGAAGAAGAAGAAAAAGCCGAATTAAAACAAAAAAAAAAAAAATCTGTTTGTTGAATTTGGTGTTTGCTGGAAATTTCCTTGAACTGCTGCATTGTTGACTATTTGTTACATATTTGGAGTTGCTGGAGAATTATTTTTGCTGCCGGATATTTGGAATTTTGGGTGCTTAAATTATTGGATTAAAATTAGTTAAAGGATTTGATACAAAATTTGAATTACAAGAACAACAACCAACACTATTCTATATTTTTGTTCAATTTGATTCTTGTTTGAGTTTGAAATTCTTTTTTTCTAAATTTTATTCTTGAATCCTTAATCTCTTACCATCTGGTCCAGTTCTTAAAAATTCCAAAGTTATCTCATTAATTTGCTTTTTTTTTTGTATAGAAAAACAGAAAATAGGTATTTTCATTCCGTTCGGTATTTGTTTATTTTTGCTTACTATTTTGTTGATAAGTTTAATTAAAACATACTTGTGATCTAATTGCTGTGTTGAGAGTGTTTTAATTAGAACTTTGAGATAATTTTTTGAGAGGAAAAAGGCAAGAGAGTGTGAGCTTAATAAGAGGGTAAAAACCAAAAGTAGTGTGCAAACACGAGTGTTAAGACCTTGTTTGAGTGAAACACGTGAGGGAGTGAATATTGTGAGGATTTATTTTATTTTTGCAGTATTTTACTAACATGGCAGATTCTAGAATAAGAAGAGGAGACACACCACTAAGAATTAATGAAGAAAAGTCCGTAGGATTTCATGGTGATCCACAAGCTACCAGGAATGGTGAGCAAACGGAATTGAAAGCTGTTTTGGAACAATTACAGCGGGTGAGTGCACAAGTTGAGCACATGAATCAAAGGATGGGAAGGCTAGAAGTTTCCCAAGGAATGCCGAACACAAGAAATAGGCAAGAATTCCATAAAGGTCAAGGTCGAGGACGACGAGGCCGTGAGAGACCGAGAGAGGAATTTGAGGAGGAGAATTTCGGTGGAGACTTTGAGGAAGGCATGGACGAAACCTTTGCTGTCCAAGAGAGAGCTGGCCGAGGAAGGTATAGGAGGGAAGAAACAGCTGACAATCTTAGCAATATCAAGATCAACATCCCACCATTCATGGGAAAAAGTGATCCCAAGGCATATTTGGAGTGGGAAGAAAAGATGGAGATGATATTCGACTGCCATAATTATTCGGAGGGTAAGAAGGTGAAGTTGGCAGCAATGGAGTTTGACCATTATGCACTCCAATGGTAGACCAATGAGTAAAACACCCGAAGGAGAGTTGGTGATGACTTGATCATTACATGGCGCCAAGTGAAAGGAGCCATGAGGAAGCGGTTCGTACCATCACATTATCATAGGTTGCTGCATCAAAGGCTTCAATCCCTATCTCAAGGAAGTATGTTCGTGGAGGATTATTACAAGAAGATGGAGATGATTATGATGAGATTAAAGATGAATGAGAATAGAGAAGCAACCATCGCAAGATTCCTTGGTAGTTTTAATCTTGAGATAGCCAACCAATTAGAATTGCAACAATATGTAGAATTGGAGGAGATGTTGCATGTGGCTATTAAATTGGAGCATCAATTCAAGAGAAGGGGCATAGGCTCACGGTTTGGAGGAGTTTCTAATAGTGGAAAATCAAATCCAAGTGCTTGGAGAAGTAATCCCATCTTTGAAGCAAGACAAAAACCAAAACTAGGAGAAGAAAGCTCCATTTGGCCAAAAAGGGAGTCCAAAGCCGAATCTATCCAAGCACCTAAACATAAGGTAAAATCTGATCCTAAACCTTCATGATCTAGAGAAATTATTTGTTTTAAGTGCCAGGGACAAGGACACATCGCTAGCCAATGCCCGAATAGAAGGATCATGGTGTTGAAAGGCAATGGTGAGCTAGAATCGGGAAGTGAGGAAAGTGAAGATGAAGCCGAGCAAGAGGAGGAGGACTTAGAGGATGAGGCCGAAACTTTGAATGCATCCAATGCCGAATTAAACTTGGTTTCTAGAAGAGTACTTGCTGTATACAAGGATGATGACCATGTTCAAAGAGAAAACATCTTCCACACCTGATATGTAATCCAAGGTAAAATTTGTAGTATGATTATTGATAATGGGAGTTGTACAAATGTAATTACTAATCTTGTAGTTGATAAATTAGGCTTAACCACTATTAAACATCTAGAACCTTATAGATTACAATGGCTTAATGATAGTGGTGAAATAAAAGTGAATAAACAAGCCAAGGTAGAATTTAACATAGATAAATATATGGATGTTGTTTTGTGTGATGTTGTGCCTATGCATGCTAGTCATATTTTATTAGATAGACCATGGCAATTTGATAAAGATGCTACCCATTTTGGTTGAGAGAATTGTATTGTTTTTAGATTCAAATGTAAGAAGGTCAAGCTGGAGCCATTAACTCCAAAGGAAGTATATAGAGACCAATTACAAATCCAACAAAGGAGGGAGGCCGAAACACTCAAGGAGAAGGCTAGTGTGGCATTAACGGCTTCACCATCCATCCAAGAAGGTAAGTCCAAGCTTGCTGTCCAAGGCAAGCATTTTAAAACATAAATTGAGTGCAAAAACCTTGAGAAGGCTGAAAGTGAGGTGAGAAGAATGGAGAAACTCGAGAGAAATGATGAGAAAACCGAGAGAGAGAAAGGAAAAGAAAGGAAAGAAAGAAAAAGTAAAAAATTTTATTTGAGTTTTGGGGATGTTAATAAGGCTATCTTAGGTAAGAAACCATTGCTGGTTATGAATTACAAAGATGCTAAATTAAAAATGTTTTTGTTGTATAAAACTTTATCTGCATTATTAAAAGCTTTACTTAGTGGAAATTTGAAAATTTGGGAGATATTATTTGCTAATATTAAAAAGTGTGATGAACATGTATTTCTAGTATTTGTTGTGATAGTGTTTGACCCAGGAGATTTTGTTTGGCTGCACCCAAGAAAGAAGAGGTTCCTCGAACAAAAAAAGTCCAAGCCTATGCCGCATGTGGATAGATCTTTTCAAGTTTTGGAGTCGAATAACAAGAATGCCTTCAAGCTTAATTTATTGGGTGAGTATAACATGAGTGCTGCATTTAATGTTGCTGATTTAAATCCTTTTACTGCAGGTGATGATCTTGATTTGAGGACAAATCCTTTTCAAGAGGAGGGGAATGATGTGATTCCGCTCGAGGCCGCTCAACCTATACCCGCTGGGGTGCTGACCCGACACGGATGAAGACTAGGCCAATCACAAGAGCTCAAATTAAGAGATTTAAGGAAAACCTGGGAGCATTTATATAGGGGGTAATCAATCTCAACAGAGCTTGTCCATACTTGAAGATACAAAGCCTATTCTAAGCATCCAAGTGGTGGAAGCCGATACGGACCCGGGTAGCAGTTTTGGTGCAAATATGGACAACGGGCAGCATGAAATTGTTCCAATTCTTTAGGGATTCAATACATATGTCTAAGAGGATATGGAATTAAGTCAAGCCAGCTTCAAAGGCATTTAAAAAGGGGTTATACGGACAGCTTCAAATTTGGCCTGTTTTTATTGTATTTTGTGCTAGCTTTACTATATTTTGCTGAGTTGGCTTTTTCTCTTTCTTCCACGCAAGGGCAATGTGTGGGACTTCATATTCAGCTTATTTAGCATCCTACAAAGCATATTGAAGCTGATTTAGATCTCAATTTGGTCAAAGATTGGTCAAAATCAACTTAGTCAAAAAGCTAGTATTATAGTTTCCTAATATGATTCTATTTTTTGTTTTAGGAAGTTACCATTACTTTTTAGTTTTTATTTATTTATTTTCTGGAACAATAAGTTTAGGAAAGTTATTATTTTATTATTTGCATTGTGAATTAATTAATTCCTAATTCAAAATAAAGGAATTAATCAATCCAAATTAGATTAGGAAAGGAGTGAGAATTTCGGCCACCATAGGAAACTACCTTGTATGGCTGGTTTTTCCCTTGTTTTTAGGGCTTTATTTTGTGGCTTTGTAGCCTATTTAAAGGCTTATTTTTCAATAAGAATGAAGTTTGAATTTTATACAGAAAATTATTTGTGAGATTGAATTCTCTTTGTTCTTTTGAACACCTAAAACACCATTAGTGAATGAGTGTTTTAGTTTTGATTTATCAATAGGATTTCCATCACCTATTGTGGCCTCTTCATTATATACCAAGTTTTCTAATCACAGGTTGGTTAGGGGTCAAGGTGACCATTAGAACTTGAACATAATTAGATCCGGGCTAATATAATACGGGTTTAGGAGTAGGTCGTCCTAGGTTCGTATCAATTGTTAATATCAACATCTTCCACAGCCTTTACTTGACTTCTTCCATTTAGTCTCCTCTCACTTGGATATTGGTAGTTATTATGGGCCATTCGTTCAATTAATTCAAATGCTTCTGATTGCCTCTTCTTCATTAAAGAACCTCTTACAGCTGCATCTACCAATTGTTTGTTACCATAATCTAGACCATTATAGAATATCTGTATCGATCCATGTTGGAAATCCATGGTGTGGGCATCTTCTTAATAGTTCTTTGAAGCGCTCCCATGCATCATACAAAGTCTCTTGGTCCCATTGACAAAAATTATTTATATCACTTTTCAATTTTGTGGTCTTTAACAGAGGAAAAAAATTGTCTAGGAATTTTGCCTCCATAGCATCCCATGTAGTGATAGTACCTGCAGGTAAAGAATTTAACCACACTTTTGCCTTGTCTCTAAGAGACCAAGGAAAAAGTCTTAATCGAAAAGCATCATCAGAAACACCATTTTGTTTAGACATATCACACAATTGAAGAAAACTATAAATATGCATGTTTGGATCTTCATGAGGCAAACCACAAAATTGAACATTATTAAGCAAAAAAGTAGTAGATGCTTCAATTTTAAAATTGTTTGCTTCAATGGGTGGTCTCCTTATGCAAGAAAAATCACCAACTTTCTTGTGAGCGGCATACTCGCATATGGGCAAATCATCTTCTCTTTAGTTGGCCATTGCACCTTCTTGAGTTTCTTGGTCTATACGTACTAAAGTACCCCTTATGGCTTGTTTTCTAGGTGCTGGTTTATTTTCCAAGTCAACTTCCTCCTTGAACTCTTGATCATTACTATGACTCATACACAACACCTAATTCCTAAAAAGAGAGCAAGGAAAATAAATTAGAAAGAAAATTGGAAAATTGAACAAGAAAACATAAATTGGAATTCTAATGTTGCTAACTAATCTAACAATTAAAATCAATTAGCAATAAAGAAAAACAAACTAACACTTAACTAAAAGATAAATGAAAATAACTCTTGGAAATAATGAACTAAACGAAAAGAATGCAAAACATTAAACCCTTTTGTGCAGGTATGCTTTTAAAGTAAACAATTATGCCAAACTAAAATTTCAACTAAAAGTAAGCTAAACCTAATCTTATTCAACCAAACAAATAAAAAATAATAATAAAATCCCTAAGTATGCTAGACTTGTAACCTAAACACCAATAAATTGAAAACATGATTTTGGTTTCAAGTACCACAAAATAAGTATTAAAATTCAAAGCAAGTTGGCTAAACAAGTAAAGAATTAAAACCCAAGCATGCAACACTAAAACCAAAACCAAGAAATAAATATAAAAAAATTAAAATAAGAAAACAATGATCAAAATACTACTAAACCCAATCCGAATTAATATTAATGCCTTAACCCCGGCAACGGCGCCAAAAACTTGATGTATAAAATCAACTTGCAAGTGCCATGAAGAGGGTTGGATGAATTTCATGTGTAAAAAAGAAACTTGATATTACTTGCTCTCTACTACTTTTCTTTTATCTAATTCCTCCTAAAAAAATAGTTAATTACTCTAAATTACCCTTAATGAAGCGTGTGACATGACATGTGCTTCATTAATGATAAATTAACCAATTATTGCCACTTGTCTTTATCTTAGCCCCCAAATTGCTTTTATTCCCTCTTTTGATTAATAATGGAGATTTAACTAGAATATTCCTTTTTATAAATTTCAAACTTTAAATGACGATAACTCTTTGCTCGCACCTCGAAATCCAAAAATAACGAGACATTTGAAATCCTCAGATCGCGATGATTCATATGACATCTACTTCCATCATGAAATTCCCGATAGAATCTTTATAGAATCTTGAAGGTATCTTTTCGAAATCTTTTTAATGCTTAGTCCGTTCGAGCTCAAATCTTGCTTCCCACCATAATTCAACCCAAGGAATCCATTTTTGTGGTTGTTTTCTTAAAATTCTTCCTCTTTCACCTAGATTAAGAAAAATACATAATTAAGTATTTTTCCATAACAAATTAACAAAAACTAACAAATATTAAGCTATAAATATGGCATAAAAGCATCAATATTTTAGGCCTAACATCTCCCATTACCATGAGTGAACCTTTATGGGGGTTGTTGTTGCGGCATTTGGATTGATAATTCCATCCTATCCAACCTACTATGGTTCTGCCCAATCTCCAACCGTAGTGCTCTTTGGAGTTCTCCCACAAAAGCTTGAATGTATAACTTCGGATCGGCAACACCTAGAGTTCCTTCCATGCTTTCTCTGCTTTTGACTTGTGACATGATTTTTTTTGCAAAACTTGTTAGTGAAAAAGGACCTCGTGACACTCCCTCACGTGTTTCGTTCAAATTCAAGGTCTCAATTCACTCGTGTTTGTACTCTAGTTATAGTTCGGCTTTTGACCCTCTTTTAAGCACACATATTCTTGCCTTTTCCACTCAAAGAATTAACTTAAAATTCTAATTAAAACACACTTAAACACCATCTAAATTGTAAGTGTACCTTAATTTAAACCTGTCAATAAAACAGCAACTAAATCAAACAAATACCGAGCGGAATGAAAATAACTATTCTTGGCTTTTCTAAGCAAAAACAAGGTAACTCAACAAGGAATTTTTTTTGGAATGTATTAAAAGCAAACCATAATATTAATGAGACAATAATTCAAGGAACAAATATAGAGAAAGAAATTCAAACACGAACAAGAATCAAATCAAACAAAAATATAGGATAGTTATTGGTTATTGTTCTTTGTAATTCAAGTTTTTATATCAAATTCTTTAACTAATTTGAATCCAATAGTATTAGCATCTAAAATTCAAATATCAAGCAGCAAAATTGAATTTCCTACAATTCCAAATTTGAATAAATAAGCACAATTCAACAGCTCCAACAAATTTCCAGCAAACAAATTTCAAACTCCAAATTTCAACAAACCAACTTTTTTTTTTTTATTCGACTTTGCTTTTTTTTTTTTTTCTTTCACTCACAGAACTTAAAACTCATCAACAACAAAATTGCAATTCCAACACCAAAATTTCAACAAATCTATGACCTCTAAAATTCAACTTGCAAATTTTGTAATTTTTTTTTTTTTGGTTATTGCAAACCCCTCTCTCTCTCTCTCTCTCTCTCACTTTCTCTTTCAATATATTAATGCAAATAATTAAGATTAAAAAAAACAAAGAAAAATCAACAATAAACTAAATTACTAAGAACAAAGATGAAAAGCAACCAACATACTAGCAAGCAAAAATACGATAAGCCAAGGAGGTTTAATATGCAGAACTTGTATGATGATAGAAGCAATCTTAACCTAATGCTAAAACTACAGATCAACATAGAATAAATAAAACAAATAAAGATACATCAAACCTGAACAAAATCTTGGCTTTAATACCAAATGATACGAACATAGAGTGCCTTGCCTCTAAACCCGCAACAAGTATTGATTTGGACTGTCTAACTGCAAGTTATCAATGGAAGACCTCGACACTATCTATATTTGAGGTAAGAACCTTGGCATGGTGAAGACGCCATAATAGTGTGTGGAATAACCTATTGATAAGTCAAATTTGAACTCCACAAACAAAGTTTGAAAAGTTCGATCTAGTTCTTAGACAACCAAGACAATCACTCTTACTTTTTTTACTCAAAATTGTAATCTCCTTTATTTCATGACTTATGTGCCTTTAAATAGGCAAAATAAATTACAAAGCTTGCTAAACTAATATGGCTGAAATTTAGGTTTAGGAAACCTAATTTGGTTAGGTTTAGGAAACCTAATTTGGCTCCTAGTTTCCTAATTTAAATGGCCTTTAATTCCTTGACTAATTGTTAGGTCTAAAATATTGATGATTTTATGCCATATTTATAGCTTAATATTTGTTAGTTTGTGTTAATTTGTTATGGAAAGATACTTAATTATGTATTTTTCTTAATCTAGGTAAAAGAGGAAGAATTTTAAGAAAACAACCATAAAAATGGATTCCTTGGGTCGAATTATGGTGGAAAGCAAGATTTGAGCTCGAACGGACTAAGCATTAAAAAGATTCCAAAAAGATACCTTGAAGATTCCATAAAGATTCCATCGGGAATTTCATGATGGAAGTGGATGTCATATGAATCATCAAGATCTGAGGATTTCAAATGTCACGTTATTTTTGGATTTCGAGGTGCGAGCAAAGAGTTATCATCATTTAAAGTTTCGAATTTATAAAAAATAATATTCTAGTTAAATCTCCACCATTGATCAAGAGAGGGAATCAAGGCAATTTGAGGGCCAAGATAAAAACAAGTGGCAATAATTGGTTAATTTATCATTAATGAGGCACATATCATGTCACATGCTTCATTAAGGGTAAATTAGACTAATTAACTATTTTTTTTAGGAGGAATTAGATAAAAGGAAAGTAGTAGAGAGCAAATAATATACAGTTTCCTTTTTACATATGAAATTCGTCCAACCCTTTTCATGGCCTAAAAAAGGTATCTTCCAAGACTCCCACGTTGAAAATAAAGAGAGAAAAAGATTCCCAATGCCCTATATATATAGCCCCCACCACATTGAAGGAAGATATACAAGTTTAGAGAGTTATTTAAGAGCTTTTAGGAGGCTTAAATAGAAACAAACCAAATTTTGGGAGTTTCTAAGATTCTCTTAAGGGTTCTAGGGTTTTAAAGTTTTAGAGTTTTAGAAGATCAATTGGAGAGCTTGGAGGAGGCAGAGAGACGTGGGCTTGCTTGGAGAAGAAGGCTACGACTTGGAGAGCTCTTGGAGGAGAATTTCTTCAATAGTTTTTATTCTCTTTTCCTTTCTCTTTAATTGTGAATCTTATTATTTTTAATAATTATGGATGTTGAAATTATTTTTACCATGAACTAATTTTCATAGCTAGGGCTATGATGTAGCCCTAACTATGAAGGTTTAATTATTTTAATATATGTTGAGTTTTATTAGTAATATGTTTTGTTAATAAATCATTGGTATACTTAATGTTTTCATAGGCCGAAAGGAATGAATGATTTTAATAATATTTGAGCTTGGAAAAGGATAATATTATGGATCTCCAATGATTTACATGAATGCATAATTGATTGGAAAATAGTTATGTCTCATGCCATATTATTTGCTTAATCTATGCTTGATGAATTTGCATGATTTAATTTATAGGCCGAAAGGAATAAATTAGGTTATGTGAATATTATCAATTGTGAGTGGAAACTACTTTTGATTAATTTTGTGATTAAGTGTGGTTAACAAAATTACTAGTTAATTAAATTCACATATTTAAGTAATTAATTTGGAATAGTTAGTGGTGAAATCAAATGCCCTAGTATTCATAATTATTCAATTCTCTCTCTTACTTGAAATTGATCTAATTTTAATTGATTGCTTTTGTTTAATTTAGTTTATTTAGTTTTCAATTGCCATCTTAAATTTTAGTTCAAATATTATCAAAACCTAGTCATCTTTGGTATTTAATACTTAATCCCTTGGGTACGACAACCCTATTTTTCCACTTTATTACTTGAAAACGATTCGTCCACTTGCGAGTTGATTTTACACATCACTAATCAACTCTAACAAAAATAGGAAAGTAATTTAAAAACCTAATAAAACTAAATTAGAAAAGTAAAATAGGCAACATGTCAAAATCCAATCAAAACACAAGTAGAAATTTAATGTGTCCTAACTATAAGATTCGGCCAAGCTTAGTTGAATGCCATGTAAGCGCATATCACCCTCCACGTGGCAAAAGTGCCATGTCACCATATGATGCCACGGAGTAGTTCTAACAATCAAATACCATCTCAATTCTCTTCTCCCACTCGAGATATGCTTCTGGATCACTTTTACCTTGGAATGATGGTATTTTCATCTTAATTCCTCCATAGTCACTACCTCGGTCTAACCTCTCTCTCCCACGAAATTGGTTGGTTCCCAAACCAATGTCTTCCTCTTCTTCCTCATAGTCATCTCTCACACGTTCCCATTCTTCCCTTCTTGGAGTATTTCTTCCTCTACCACGTCCATGAGCAAACCTTTGTGGAGGTTGTGGCTGTGGTGTTTGGATTGATGACTCCATCCTATCCAACCTATCATGGATCTGCCCCATCTCCAACCATAGTACTCTTTGAAGTTCTCCCACCATGGCTTGCATGTCTAACTTCAGATCAGCCACACCTGAAAGTTCATCCATGCTTTCTTTGCTTTTGTCTTATGACATGATTTTTCTGCAAAATTTGTTGGTAAAAAAGAAATGCCTCACAGCACTCCCTCACATGTCTCGCTTAAATTCAAGGTCACTCGTGTTTGTACTCTAGTTATAGTTCGGCTTTTACCCTCTATAATTCTCACCTTCCTTGCCTTTTACCACTCTAGTAATTCTATTTGGTTTTTTGCAAATTAATTTCAAACTAAAACAAACTAGTAAGTAACAATCCAAATAGACCTACCAAAAAGTTATGAAAATAAGGCTAAAAAGACAAATAGAATGAAAAGTAACAAGAAAAAGGCAACAATGAAAGCTCAACAAGAAATTTAGCAAGAACAAAAGAAACTAGAATGTGAGGAACAAATTGGAATGAGATTTGCAAAATGGAATTAGTGAATATTCAACAAACCTTATCTTCAGTATTGATGTTGGCTTGTTTTTGGTGCTCCTCAAATCAACCAAAAATAAAAAATAAAAAAAAAATAAAAATTCACTGCTTGGTTTCTCTTGAAATCTCAATAATTCAATGCCACAAACCACAAGAACAATAATGTTTTTTTTTTTTTTTGGTTCAACAAAAAGAACAAGCTTTATAAATAAGGAAACCTCAATTGCACAAAACTGCAATGAGAATAGACCAATTTATTGTCCTCAAGGGTTGAAAACAAATTCGGCTTTTTTTTTTTTTTTGACCGTTCGATTTGGTATGATCAGATGAGTAAAGAATGAAGAAGAACAAACAAAAGAAAAGATGCAAAGAAGAACGCAATGACCAAACGGATGAGACAACAAAAAAAATAAATAAATAAAAGAAAACGAAGAACAAAGAACAAAATAATGAAAATAAATCTATAGATCAAACATGTAATTAGAAACTAGCTCTGATACCAAATTGTCTCTAAAGCCGTAATATAAAGATAGAATTAGGACCATCTAATTACAAGCTATCAATGGAAGACCTCGACCCGTTACCTATATTTGATATAAGAACCTTGGTATCGTGAAGATGCCACAATATGGTGCGGAATAGCCTATTGATAAGTCGAATTTGAACTCCACAACCAAGAGAATCACTCTTACTTTGAATAAAAATCGTAATCTCCTCTTTATTCATGACTTATGTGCCTTTAAATAGGCAAAATAAATTAGAAAGCTTTCCTAAATTTGCTAAAAGTAAAGGTGGAATAATAATGGACGAAAATTAGGTTTAGGAAACGTAATTTTGATAGGTTTAGGAAACCTAATGTGATTAGGTTTAGGAAACCTAATTTGGTTAGGTTTAGGAAACATAATGTGGTTAGGTTTAGGAAACGTAATTTAGCTCCTAGTTTCCTAATTTGAATGGCCTTTAATTCTTTGACCAATTCAACTCTAATAAAATTAGGAAAGTAATTTAAAAACCTAATAAAAACTAAATTAGGAAAGTAAATAGGCAACATGCCAAAATCCAATCAAAACATAAATAAAAATTAATATTTTCCTAATTATAAAATTTGGCAAAGCTTAGCTGGATGCCATGTCACCATATGATGCCACATCACCATGTTGTAGAAGTCCATGCGTTAAACTCTCTTTCACGTTGGCATCCACCATCCCAATCATATGGACCAATTTTAGTTCATCTTCACTAATGAACTTGCTTCCTTGGGTTATAAACACCTCCTAGATTAAACCACTTAGTGCCTGATGTGTAAAATCAACTCGCAAGTGCACGAATCGTTTTCAAGTAATAAAGTGGAAAAATAGGGTTGTCGTACCCAAGGGATTAAGTATTAAGTACCAAAGATAATTAGGTTTTGATAATATTTGAACTAAAATTTAAGATGGCAATTGAAAACTAAATAAACTAAATTAAACAAAAGCAATCAATTAAAATTAGATCAATTTCAAGTAAGAGAGAGAATAATTATGAATACTAGGGCATTTGATTTCACCACTAACTATTCCAATTTAATTACTTAAATATGTGAATTTAATTAACTAGTAATTTTGTTAACCATACTTAATCACAAAATTAATCAAAAGTAGTTTCCACTCACAATTGATAATATTCACATAACCTAATTTATTCCTTCCGGCCTATAAATTAAATCATGCAAATTCATCAAGCATAGATTAAGCAAATAATATGGCATGAGACATAACTATTTTCCAATCAATTATGCATTCATGTAAATCATTGGAGATCCATAATATTATCCTTTTCCAAGCTCAAATATTATTAAAATCATTCATTCCTTCCGGCCTATGAAAGCATTAAGTATACCAATGATTTATTAACAAAACATATTACTAATTAAATAAAATTCAACATATATTAAAATAATTAAACCTTCATAGTTAGGGCTACATCATAGCCCTAGCTATGAAAATTAGTTCATGGTAAAAATAATTTCAACATCCATAATTATTAAAAATAATAAGATTCACAATTAAAGAGAAAGGAAAAGAGAATAAAAACTATTGAAGAAATTCTCCTCCAAGAGCTCTCAAAGTCGTAGCCTTCTTCTCCAAGCAAGCCCACGTCTCTCTGCCTCCTCCAAGCTCTCCAATTGATCTTCTAAAACTCTAAAACTTTAAAACCCTAGAACCCTTAAGAGAATCTTAAAAACTCCCAAAATTTGGTTTGTTTCTATTTAAGCCTCCTAAAAGCTCTTAAATAACTCTCTAAACTTGTGTATCTTCCTTCAATGTGGTGGGGGCTATATATATAGGGCCTTGGGAATCTTTTTCTCTCTTTATTTTCAATGTGGGAGTCTTGGAAGATATCTTTTTTAGGCCATGAAGAGGGTTGGACGAATTTCATGTGTAAAAAGGAAACTGTATATTACTTGCTCTCTACTACTTTTCTTTTATCTAATTCCTCCTAAAAAAATAGTTAATTAGTCTAATTTACCCTTAATGAAGCATGTGACATGACATGTGCCTCATTAATGATAAATTAACCAATTATTGCCACTTGTTTTTATCTTGGCCTTCAAATTGCCTTGATTCCGTTTTTTTGATCAATGGTGGAGATTTAACTAGAATATTCCCTTTTATAAATTCCAAACTTTAAATGATGATAACTCTTTGCTCGCACCTCGAAATCCACAAATAACGAGACATTTGAAATCCTCAGATCTTGATGATTCATATGACATCCATTTCCACCATGAAATTCTCGATAGAATCTTTATGGAATCTTCAAGGTATCTTTTTGGAATCTTCTTAATGCTTAGTCCGTTCGAGCTCAAATCTTGCTTCCCACCATAATTCGACCCAAGGAATCCATCTTTATGGTTGTTTTCTTAAAATTCTTCCTCTTTCACCTAGATTAAGAAAAATACATAATTAAGTATCTTTCCACAACAAATTAACACAAACTAACAAATATTAAGCTATAAATATGGCCTAAAATCATCAATATTTTAGACCTAACAAATACCCCCAAACTTAAGATTTGCTAGTCCCTAGCAAAGAAAAAGAATAAGAAAATGAAATGTTATTTAAAGAACATAAGATACTTTAATGAGGTGCCTCAAAGATTGTATAACATATGACTTTTCAAATGGTTTCAAAGTAATTATGTAACTCAATACCTTATATTCTATCCAACATATATGATACTTCCAATGTGTGTGTGTGAAAATCAATTTATACACTTAATTATCATATGCTTGAATAAATTTACAAGAATTAGAGATTGATAATAACGTATGAACTACCATATGCTTGACTTAATTATCACTCTCCACTAATGTAGGTTAATGCACCACCTTAAATCATTAGGACTTCATGGTTTCTATTGTTAAGGCTAATGGATAAGGCTAAAGAAAGAAAAGGATAGGATATAATAAATCAAAGAAAGAAAGCTAAAATTAAATATCAATGAATAAATTACTTGTAAAATTCGTTTCTTTATTAGAACTTCCTTTCTTATTTTAACTTCAATTTCAATATCCTTTTTCTCCTTTTTATTGTGCATACATTCTTCAAATCACACATATTCTTTCTTTATTTCTTTTTTTTTTTCTTTCTTTCTTTTCCACTAAACCCCCAAACTTATTTTTCTTCTTATTGCACATTCAAATCTCTAATTTACACAAAAATGCATACTAGAGCCAAATTCACCAAATACTTAACCTCCAAACTTTTTTTTTCTTTTTTTTCATTTTTTTCTTTTTCAACACTCAAACAAGCTCACAAGCATATATTCATATCAATTCAATTAAAGCTCTCTTTGTAGTATGTTCAAGGTAGGAAAAAGAAATTTAAGGCTCAAAAAGGGTAAGTAAATGTGCTTTAATGAAGAAAAGGCTCTAACACATCTTTATGCATCCTAAAGGCTCAAATAAGGTACTAGTGGAAGATAATGTATTAGGTTGGCTTGAAAGGTTCAAACTTAAACAAAGATGGCCTAAATCATGTTCTTAGTAATGCATTCACCTAGGATTTCGCCTCAAGCAATAATCAAGCAAGTTCTAGAGTTCAATTAATAATAAAGTACTCGAATTCATGCAAACCTTCTTCAAAACACAATCTAAATTATGCATTATTGATTATGTGCTCAAAATTTATTGAAAGTAACAATATGTGAATATAAATTCAAGCATTTAGGCATACACAAAAACAAATCCATCATCTAAAAACCAATTTATTTTCAATCATAGTCTTATCATTGGCTCATTAAAGTACTAAAGAAAACACCACAAAAACAATTTTTTTTTTTTTTAATAATGAAGGAAAATAAAAACTAAAACTAACATTTTTGAAAACTTATAAAAACACTTAAATGGACAAGATTTAAAAGATGCAAAGCATGCTTTTCACCCCCAAACTTAAAATGAACAATGTCCTCATTGTGAAAAACATAAAATAAAGCAAAAGTAAATAAAAGGTAAAGAATACTCCCCTTTGAAGACATGGAATGTTCCTTGTAATGTGAAAACTTGGGAAAAATCTACATGTTGCATTTTCCCTACACACCATACGGCCAAAAAGAAGGGCATGTATCCATACAATTTGATGTACTCCAATGCATATTCAAGGTGGTTATACTCCAAAAACCTAACTTTAGACTTGAAATTCTCAACATTCGTCTTTTGCTCTTTTACACCTAAACATCTTAAAACCTTGCAAAAACTCAAACAAAACACATCAAAACAACCTAAAAACAAGAAAACCACTAAAAACAACTAAAACAAATAGATAAATATAAGGTAAAGAAAGAAATTTGGGTTGCCTCCCAAGAGCGCTTGTTTAAAGTCATTAGCTTGACTCCTCCCTTTAACTTAATTAAGATCATCCAAGTAGAGGCTAGTCTCAAGCACTCCACCTTCATAATATGGCTTCAACCGCTGCCCATTCACCTTAAAACTTTCATGTCCCGGTTTGGTGATTTCAATTGCTCCACTTGGAAAAATTTGTACAATATCATATGGTCCACTCCATCTTGATCTTAATTTGCCTGGAAACAATTTAAGTCTAGAGTTATAAAGAAGTACCTTTTGTCCAACATGAAAGTTCCTCTTTTTAATCATCTTGTCGTGCCATCTCTTTGTCCAACATGTTGCATCTACCAATTGTTTGTTACCATAATCTAGACCATTATAGAAAATCTGTACCTGTATCCATGTTGGAAAACCATGGTGTGGGCATCTTCTTAATAGTTCCTTGAAGCGCTCCCATGCATCATACAAAGTCTCTTGGTCCCATTGACAAAAATTGTTTATATCACTTTTCAATTTTGCGGTCTTTGATGGAGGAAAGAATTTGTCTAGGAATTTTGCCTCCATAGCATCCCATGTAGTGATAGTACCTGCAGGTAAAGAATTTAACCACACTTTTGCCTTGTCTCTAAGAGACCAAGGAAAAAGTCTTAATCGAAAAGCATCATCAGAAACACCATTTTGTTTAGACATATCGCACAATTGAAGAAAACTAGAAATATGCATGTTTGGATCTTCATGAGGCAAACCACAAAATTGAACATTATTAAGCAAAGAAGTAGTAGATGCTTCAATTTTAAAATTGTTTGCTTCAATGGGTGGTCTCCTTATGCAAGACAAATCACCAACTTTCTTGTGAGCAGCATACTCGCATATGGGCAAATCATCTTCTCTTTGGTTGGCCATTGCACCTTCTTGAGTTCCTTGGTCTATACGTACCCAAGTACCTCTTATGGCTTGTTTTCTAGGTGCTGGTTTATTTTCTAAGTCAACTTCCTCCGTGAACTCTTGATCACCACTATGACTCATACACAACACCTAATTCCTAAAAAGAGAGCAAGTAAAATAAATTAGAAAGAAAATTAGAAAATTGAACAAGAAAAAAAAAATTATTAGAATTATAATGTTGCTAACTAATCTAACAGTTAAAATCAATTAGCAATAGAGAAAAACAAACTAACACTTAACTAAAAGATAAATGAAAATAACTCTAGGAAATAATGAACCAAACGATTTGAATGCAAAAAAATTAAACCCTTTTGTGTAGGTATGCTTTTAAAGTAAACAATTATGCCAAACTAAAATTTCAACTAAAAGAAAGCTAAACCTAATCTTATTCAACCAAACAAATAAAAAATAATACTAAAATCCCTAAGTATGCTAGACTTGTAACCTAAGCAACAATAAATTAAAAACACAATTTTGGTTTCAAGTACCACAAAATAAGTATTAAAAATTCAAAGCAAGTTGGCCAAACAAGCAAATAATTAAAACCCTAGCATGCAACACTAAAACCAAAATTAAGAAATAAATATAAAAATTTAAAATAAGAAAACAATGTTCAAAGTACTACTAAACCCAATCCGAATTAATATTAATGCCTTAATCCCCGGCAACGGGGCCAAAAACTTGATGTGTAAAATCAACTCGCAAGTGCACGAATCGTTTTCAAGTAATAAAGTGGAAAAATAGGGTTGTCGTACCCAAGGGATTAAGTATTAAGTACCAAAGATAATTAGGTTTTGATAATATTTGAACTAAAATTTAAGATGGCAATTGAAAACTAAATAAACTAAATTAAACAAAAGCAATTAATTAAAATTAGATCAATTTCAAGTAAGAGAGAGAATAATTATGAATACTAGGGCATTTGATTTCACCACTAACTATTCCAATTTAATTACTTAAATATGTGAATTTAATTAACTAGTAATTTTGTTAACCATACTTAATCACAAAATTAATCAAAAGTAGTTTCCACTCACAATTGATAATATTCACATAACCTAATTTATTCCTTCCGGCCTATAAATTAAATCATGCAAATTCATCAAGCATAGATTAAGCAAATAATATGGCATGAGACATAACTATTTTCCAATCAATTATGCATTCATGTAAATCATTGGAGATCCATAATATTATCCTTTTCCAAGCTCAAATATTATTAAAATCATTCATTCCTTCCGGCCTATGAAAGCATTAAGTATACCAATGATTTATTAACAAAACATATTACTAATTAAATAAAATTCAACATATATTAAAATAATTAAACCTTCATAGTTAGGGCTACATTATAGCCCTAGCTATGAAAATTAGTTCATGGTAAAAATAATTTCAACATCCATAATTATTAAAAATAATAAGATTCACAATTAAAGAGAAAGGAAAAGAGAATAAAAACTATTGAAGAAATTCTCCTCCAAGAGCTCTCAAAGTCGTAGCCTTCTTCTCCAAGCAAGCCCACGTCTCTCTGCATCCTCCAAGCTCTCCAATTGATCTTCTAAAACTCTAAAACTTTAAAACCCTAGAACCCTTAAGAGAATCTTAGAAACTCCCAAAATTTGGTTTGTTTCTATTTAAGCCTCCTAAAAGCTCTTAAATAACTCTCTAAACTTGTGTATCTTCCTTCAATGTGGTGGGGGCTATATATATAGGGCCTTGGGAATCTTTTTCTCTCTTTATTTTCAATGTGGGAGTCTTGGAAGATATCTTTTTTAGGCCATGAAGAGGGTTGGACGAATTTCATGTGTAAAAAGGAAACTGTATATTACTTGCTCTCTACTACTTTCCTTTTATCTAATTCCTCCTAAAAAAATAGTTAATTAGTCTAATTTACCCTTAATGAAGCATGTGACATGACATGTGCCTCATTAATGATAAATTAACCAATTATTGCCACTTGTTTTTATCTTGGCCCTCAAATTGCCTTGATTCCGTTTTTTTGATCAATGGTGGAGATTTAACTAGAATATTCCCTTTTATAAATTCCAAACTTTAAATGATGATAACTCTTTGCTCGCACCTCGAAATCCATAAATAACGAGACATTTGAAATCCTCAGATCTTGATGATTCATATGACATCCATTTCCACCATGAAATTCTCGATAGAATCTTTATGGAATCTTCAAGGTATCTTTTTGGAATCTTCTTAATGCTTAGTCCGTTCGAGCTCAAATCTTGCTTCCCACCATAATTCGACCCAAAGAATCCATCTTTATGGTTGTTTTCTTAAAATTCTTCCTCTTTCACCTAGATTAAGAAAAATACATAATTAAGTATCTTTCCATAACAAATTAACACAAACTAACAAATATTAAGCTATAAATATGGCCGAAAATCATCAATATTTTAGACCTAACAGTGCCTCTTTCAATCTCTTTGCTCGTGCTCGGGTTATGGGTACTGTAGACATTTGAAGTGGATCTGGGCTCCATCTTGAAGGACTCTTGGTCATGTCCTCATCACAAGCAAAGCTTGAAAAGTTCGATATAGTTCTTAGAGAACCAAGAGAATCACTCTCACTTTGAATCAAAATTGTAATTTGAATTTTATTCATGACTTGTGTACCTTTAAATAGGCAAAATAAATTACAAAGCTTTCCTAAATTTGCTAAGAATAATTATGGAATAATTATGGACAAAAATTAGGTTTAGGAAACCTAATTTTGATAGGATTAGGAAACCTAATGTGGTTAGGTTTAAGAAACCTAATTTGGTTAGGCTTAGGAAACCTAATTTATCTCCTAGTTTCCTAATCAAAATAGGAAAGTAATTTAAAAACCTAATAAAACTAAATTGGGAAAATAAAATAGGCAACATGACAAAATCCATTCAAGACATAAAATAAAAACTAATATTTCCTAATTATTAAATTCAGCCAATGCCATGTAGGCGCATATCACCCTCCACGTGGCAAAAATGCCATGTCACCATATGATTCCACATCACCATCCATATCATCAAAACATGCCGCATCACCATATTGTTGAACTCCATGCATTAGGCTCTCTTTCATGTTGGCATCCACCGTTCCAATCATATGGACCAATTTTTATTCATCTTCAGTAATGAACTTGCTTCCTTGGGATGTGAACACCTCTTGGATTAAACCATTTAGTGCTTCTTTAAACCTCTTTGTTCTTACCTTGGTTATTGGTCCCGTAGAGATTTGAAGTGGCTCCGGACTCCATCTTGGCTCTAGACTCCATCTTGGGGTGCTCCTGATCATGGCCTCATCATTTAAGATTCAAAGAAACAATTAAATCCGATTAAAGGTATTGTTTTTTTACACTTTGATTCTTTGGTTTAACTAATTCTTGGTCATCTTAATTTGTCTTTTGCTATCTAAATCACTTGTTATTTTTAGATTTGATCTTGTGGTCAGTTTGTTTTAATTCTTTGGTCAATTTCTTTCATTGGCCGAAACTAGTTACTATCTTATTTGTTTTTGCTTGTTTCTTGTTTTCCTAGGTTAGTCAACCTTGTTGATAAGTTAATTGGACTTAATTTCTAGGTTATATTTTTTAGATTAGTTGCAAAGAACCAATAAAGGTTAAAAGCCAAAATTAGTATGTAAATATAAGTTTTAAAGCCTTACTTCAGTGAAACAGGTGAGAGAGTGAAATTGTGAGAATCTCTTATATTATTGTGCATAAATTACTAATCTTTTTCTATAATAAATGGCACAAAAAATAGATTGTAATCTAAGACTTTCACAAGCTCTAATTGGTGACATGATGGAAAAGCTCAAGGTGAAATTTAAGCCTAAATTGGAGGTAGAAATGAAAAAGCTTATGGGAGAAATTAATAAAGTCAAATCAAAGATGGATGCTTCTGTACAACAAAAAGCTCCACAAGTTGGAACAAATAAGGGAAATGGTGTGCAAAGAGATGAACATACTAATAGAATTGATAGATATGGTTTGGGAGATGAAGAGGCCAATTCAACTAGTATAAGAAGGAGAAGCCGTGGGGAAGACAATGGGGGTATGAAGCTTAAAATACCTTCATTCCATGGCAAGATAAATCCCGACGCTTACCTTGAGTGGGAGCAAAGACTTGAGATGGTTTTTCACTGTCATGATTACTCGAAATCTAAAAAGGTCAAGCTAGCAAATGTGGAGTTTCTTAACTATGCTCTAAAGTGGTGGGATAAGGAATGCACTACTATAAGGAGAGCTAGCCAAGCACCAATTTCCACATGGGGAGAGATGAAAACTTTAATGAAAAAGAGGTTTGTACCTAGACATTCTTATCGTAGTATTTATCAAAAGTTACAAACTTATTCTTAGGGTTCAAGGAGTTTAGAGGAATGCCACCAAAAGATGGAGTCTCTATTACTTAGAGTTGATATGGTGGAGGATAAGGAATCTACATTAGCTCATTTTCTTGTGGGTTTGAACAAGAACATTGTTGACCAAGTGGATTTGCACCGATACATGAATCTTGAGTAGATGTTGCATATGGTGATCAAAATAGAACAACAACTTAAGAGAAGGGGTACCACACGTATATCTAGTATGTGCCCTTTGAAGTTAACAACCAATCCGTGAAGTACCAACAAAGCCAAACCAAATTTCAAAACAACTTAAAAGCCAAAAATAAAAGCTAAGGCTGAAAGTTCTAAGATGCTCTAATCAAGTAAGTCCGACCCAACCCCTTCTTAAAATCATGATATAATGTGTTTCAAGTGTCAAGGTAGGGGACATACTAGCCAATGTCCAAATCGATGGAAAATGGTCATACAAAGAGAGTGGAGAAGTAGAGTTCGAAAAGGAAGAATCAATTGACAATGAGATAACAGCTTTGGAAGATTTCAATGATTGTGGAGATGAGGAAGAACTGCCATATCATAAAGGATTGAATTTGGTGGCGAGTCGAGCATTGGCATTATACAAAGATGAGGAGGATATATAGCATGAGAACGTTTTTCACACTAGATGCAAAATCCAAGACAAGGTATGCAGTAGTTGTGCCAATGTTGCTAGTACTTTACTTGTTAAAAAAAAACTACATTTACCTACCTTTAAACATCCATATCCCTATAGATTATAATGGTTGAATGATAGTGGTGATGTAAAGGTGACTAAGAAAGTTAAAGCTATTTTTACAATCAAGAAACACACCGATGAAGTTTTGGGTGATATAATTAGTATGGAGGCTAGACACTTGTTATTAGGTTGTCCTTGGCAATATGACAAAGATGCTTTCGATCATGGTTGAACTAACAAGTATGAGTTTAATTTTAAAGTGTAAGACGTTTACTTGCATCATTATCTCCTAAACAGGTAATGGAATATCGAAGAGCCATGCCATTTATTCATGACTTATGTGCCTTTAAATAGGTAAAAATAAATTACAAAGCTTTCCTAAATTTTCTAAAAACCATTATGGCCGAAATTTAGGTTTAGGAAACCTAATTTGGTTAGGATTAGGAAACCTGATTGGGTGAGATTTAGGAAACCTAATTTAAATGGCCTTTAATTATTTGACCAGTCAACTCTAACTAAAATAGGAAAGTAATTTAAAAGCCTAATAAAACTAAATTAGAAAAGTAAAATAGACAACATGCCAAAATCCAATCAAGACATAAATAAAAAATATAATGTTTTCCTAATTATAAGATTCGACCAAGCTTAGTTGAATGCCATGTAGGTGCATATTATCCTCCACATAGAAAAAAGTGCATGTCAATGGAAGATCTTTGACACGAACCTAAAGCTACTTATCTCTAAACCCATAACAAAGATTGATTTGGACCGTTTAATTACAAATTATCAATGGAAGACCTCGATTCTTTACCTAAATTTGAGGTAAGAACCTTGGTATGGTGAAGATGCCACAATAGGATGTGGAATAACTTATTGATAAGTTAAATTTGAACTCCACAAGCAAAGCTTGAAAAGTTCAATATAGTTCTCAGAGGACCAAGAGAATTACTCTTACTTTGAATCAAAATTGTAATCTGATTTTTATTCATGATTTTTGTGCCTTTAAATAAGCAAATAAATTACAAAGCCTTCCTAAATTTGCTAAAAATAATGATGGACGAAAATTAGATTTCAGAAACCTAATTTGGTTAGGTTTAGGAAACCTAATTTAACTCCTAGTTTCCTAATTTGAATGGCCTTTAATTCTTTGACCAATTCAACTTTAATAAAATTAGGAAAATAATTTAAAAACCTAATAAAAACTAAATTAGAAAAGTAATTAGGCAACATGACATAATCCAATCAAGACATAAATAAAAATTAATGTTTTCCTACTTATAAAATTCGGCCAAGCTTAGTTGGAAGCCATGTAGGCGCATATCACCCTCCACGTGGCAAAAATGTCATGCCACCATAGTTAGCCACGTCACCATCCATGTTATCAAAACTTGCCACATCACCATGTTGTAGGATTCCTTGCGTTAAGCTCTCTTTCATGTTGGCATTCACCGTTCTAATCATATGGACCAATTTTGGTTCATCTTCAGTGATGAACCTGCTTCCTTGAAATGTGAACACCTCCTAAATTGAACCATTAGTGCTTCTTTAAACCACTTTGCTTTAGCTTTGGTTATCGATCCTGTAGAGATTTAAAGTGGCTCTCGACCCCATTTTGAGGTGCTCCTTGTCATGTCCTCATCATTAGAGAGATGGCAGCACTACTTGTGGCCAAAAGAGTTTGTGGTTCATACAAATCATGAGTCCTTGAAGCATATAAAGGGACAAGGAAAGCTAAATAGGTGCCATGGTAAATGGATGGAATTCCTTGAGATGTTTCCCTATGTTATTTACTATAAGCAAGGTAAGGAAAATATTGTAGCTGATACATTATCCCGCAAGTATATGCTACTTTCTAATTTGGATGCTAAATTACTTGGTTTTGAACAAATTAAAGAATTATATGCTTTAGATCATGACTTTGGTGAAACTTACAAACTTTGTGAAAAGCATGCTGAGGGAAAGTTTTACAGATTTGAGGGATTTTTGTTTAGGGAAGATAAACTTTGTGTGCCAAGTTGTCCTTTGCGTGATTTACTTATTAGAGAATCTCATGGTGGGGGATTAATGGGATACTTTAAAATAGCTAAAACCTTAGCTGTTCTACAAGAACACTTTTATTGGTCACAAATAAAAAGAGATGTAGAAAGAATTTATGATAGATGCATTAAATGTAAGCAATCTAAATCACGAATGCAACCACATGGGTTATACATGCCACTTCCTATACCTAACCACCCTTAGGTAGACATTTCTATGGACTTTATTTTAGGGTTACCTAGAATAAGGAATGGTAGGAATTTAATTTTTGTGGTTATGGATAGATTCTTTAAAATGACACATTTTATTACATGTCATAAAACAGATGATGCATCTCATATTGCTGATTTGTTCTTTAAAGAAATTGTTAGGTTGCATGGAATGCCTAGAACAATTGTGTTTGATAGAGATAAAAATTCCACAAATTGATTGACAAACAGAGGTGGTAAATAGAACTTTGTCTAATTTGTTGCATACTTTGATAATTAAGAATATCAAAACTTAGGAAGAACTTGATGTGTAACATCAACTCGCAAGTGCACGAATCGTTTTCAAGTAATAAAGTGGAAAAATAGGGTTGTCGTACCCAAGGGATTAAGAATTAAATACCAAAGATAATTAGGTTTTGGTAATATTTGAACTAAAATTTAAGATGGCAATTGAAAACTAAATAAACTAAATTAAACAAAAGCAATCAATTAAAATTAGATCAATTTCAAGTAAGAGAGAGAATAATTATGAATACTAGGGCATTTGATTTCACCACTAACTATTCCAATTTAATTACTTAAATATGTGAATTTAATTAACTAGTAATTTTGTTAACCACACTTAATCACAAAATTAATCAAAAGTAGTTTCCACTCACAATTGATAATATTCACATAACCTAATTTATTCCTTCCGGCCTATAAATTAAATCATGCAAATTCATCAAGCATAGATTAAGCAAATAATATGGCATGAGACATAACTATTTTCCAATCAATTATGCATTCATGTAAATCATTGGAAATCCATAATATTATCCTTTTCCAAACTTAAATATTATTAAAATCATTCATTCCTTCCGGCCTATGAAAGCATTAAGTATACCAATGATTTATTAACAAAACATATTACTAATTAAATAAAACTCAACATATATTAAAATAATTAAACCTTCATAGTTAGGGCTACATCATAGCCCTAGCTATGAAAATTAGTTCATAGTAAAAATAATTTCAACATCCATAATTATTAAAAGTTAATAACATTCACAATTAAAGAGAAAGGAAAAGAGAATAAAAACTATTGAAGAAATTCTCCTCCAAGAGCTCTCAAAGTCGTAGCCTTCTTCTCCAAGCAAGCCCACGTCTCTCTGCATCCTCCAAGCTCTCCAATTGATCTTCTAAAACTCTAAAACTTTAAAACCCTAGAACCCTTAAGAGAATCTTAGAAACTCCCAAAATTTGGTTTGTTTCTATTTAAGCCTCCTAAAAGCTCTTAAATAACTCTCTAAACTTGTATATCTTCCTTCAATGTGGTGGGGGCTATATATATAGGGCCTTGAGAATCTTTTTCTCTCTTTATTTTCAATGTGGGAGTCTTGGAAGATACCTTTTTTAGGCCATGAAAAGGGTTGGACGAATTTCATGTGTAAAAAGGAAACTGTATATTACTTGCTCTCTACTACTTTCCTTTTATCTAATTCCTCCTAAAAAAATAGTTAATTAGTCTAATTTACCCTTAATGAAGCATGTGACATGACATGTGCCTCATTAATGATAAATTAACCAATTATTACCACTTGTTTTTATCTTGGCCCTCAAATTGCCTTGATTCCCTCTTCTGATCAATGGTGGAGATTTAACTATAATATTACTTTTTATAAATTCTAAACTTTAAATGATGATAACTCTTTGCTCGCATCTCGAAATCCAAAAATAACGAGACATTTGAAATCCTCAGATCTTGATGATTCATATGATATCCACTTCCATCATGAAATTCCCGATAGAATTTTTATAGAATCTTCAAGGTATCTTTTTGGAATCTTTTTAATGCTTAGTCTGTTCGAGTTCAAATCTTGCTTCCCACCATAATTCAACCCAAGGAATCCATTTTTATGGTTGTTTTCTTAAAATTCTTCCTCTTTTACCTAGATTAAGAAAAATACATAATTAAGTATCTTTCCATAACAAATTAACACAAACTAACAAATATTAAGCTATAAATATGGCATAAAATCATCAATATTTTAGACCTAACAATGGGATACTTTAAAATAGCTAAAACCTTAGCTGTTCTACAAGAACACTTTTATTGGTCACAAATAAAAAGAGATGTAGAAAGAATCTATGATAGATGCATTAAATGTAAGCAATCTAAATCACGAATGCAACCACATGGGTTATACATGCCACTTCCTATACCTAACCACCCTTGGGTAGACATTTCTATGGACTTTGTTTTAGGGTTACCTAGAATAAGGAATGGTAGGAATTTAATTTTTGTGGTTATGGATAGATTCTTTAAAATGACACATTTTATTACATGTCATAAAACAGATGATGCATCTCATATTGCTGATTTGTTCTTTAAAGAAATTGTTAGGTTGCATGGAATGCCTAGAACAATTGTGTTTGATAGAGATGAAAATTCCACAAATTGATTGACAAACAGAGGTGGTAAATAGAACTTTGTCTAATTTGTTGCATACTTTGATAATTAAGAATATCAAAACTTAGGAAGAATGTTTACCTCATGTTGAATTTGCTTATAATAGATCTGTACACTCAACCATTAAATTTTCACCTTCTAAAATTGTATATGGCTTTAATCCTTTAACTCCATTGGATTTAACACTATTACCTTTGAATGAGCATGCTAATTTAGATCGGAAAAAGAAAGTTGATTTTGTTAGACAACTACATGAGAAGGCTAGAGCTAGAGCTAACATTGAGCAGAGAACCCAACAATACATGAAGCAAGCAAACAAAGGGCACCAACAAGTTGTTTTTGAGCCTGGAGAATGGGTTTGGTTGCATTTGAGAAAGGAAAGATTTCGAGCACAAAGAAAGTCTAAACTCATGCCCAATGGAAATGGTCCATTCCAAGTATTGAAGAAACTTAATGACAATGCTTACAAATTAGATCTTCCAGGTGAGTATAATGTTAGTGTAATCTTTAATGTTGCTGATTTATCTCCTTTTTGTGCAGGTGATAATTTGAGGACAAATCATTTTCAAAAGAAGGAGAATGATAAGGACATGGCTAGGAGCACCTCAAAATGGATTCGAGAGCCACTTCAAATCTCTACGAGACCAATAACCAGGGCTAGAGTAAAGAAGTTTAAAGAGACACTAAATGGTTTAATCTAGGAGGTGTTCACATCTCAAGGAAACAAGTTCATTACTGAAGATGAACCCAAATTGGTCTATATGATTGGGACGGAGGATGCCACAATGAAAGAGTGCTGAACGCAAGGAATCCTACAATATGGTGATGTGGCAAGTTTTGATGACATGGATGGTGACGTGGTATCATATGGTGACATGACACTTTTGTCATGTGGATGGTGATATGCGCCTACATGGCATTCAATTAAGCTTGGCCGAATCATATAGTTAGTAAACATTAAATTTCTATTTATGTATTGATTGGATTTTGGCATGTTGCCTATTTTACTTTTCTAATTTAGTTTTATTAGGTTTTTAAATTACTTTCCTATTTTTGTTAGAGTTGACTGGTCAAGGAATTAAAGGCCATTTAAATTAGAAAACTAGGAGCCAAATTAGGTTTCTAAACCTAACCAAATTAGGTTTCCTAAACCTATGGCCATATTAGTTTAGGAAAGCTTTGTAATTTATTTTGCCTATTTAAAGGCACGTAAGTCATCAATAAAGGCAAATTACAATTTTGATTAAAAAGTGAGAGTGATTCTCTTGGTTCTCTAAGAACTATATTGAATTTTTCAAGCTTTACTTGTGGAGTTCAAATTTGACTTATCAATAGGATATTCCGCACCCTATTGTGGCATTTTCATCATACCAAGGTTCTTATCTCAAATATTGGTAAAGGGTTGAGGTCTTCCATTCATAACTTATAGTTAGATGGTCCACATCAATCCTTATTATAAGTTTAGAGGCAAGTCACTCTAGGTTCGTATCATTTGTTGCCATAAATTTATTACAAAGTTAGACCTTCACTTCAGACACAAAGCGGGGGACCAAGAATCAGGCTACTAATGCATTAAGTCATAAGATGGAGCTGGTAGTATTAAGGATGGTAGCTAACGTGGCAGTTAGCACTATAGCTACTTCAATGCGAGAGCTCATAAGGTAGCACTTAGGGGGAGATTCCTACGCACAAAACATCCTAAAATTGTGTAAAAAGGGAAAACATGCCAATTCTGGAAGGAAGATGGCCTAGTGTGGACGAAAAGGTATAGATTGTTCGTCCCAATATCTAGAGATTTAAGAAAGATGCTATTGCAGGAGTGACACGATACCCTATGAGCTGAACATCCAGGATGACAAAGGACATACGCATTGATTAAAGGGTATTACTAGCCACAAATGCACGAGGATGTTTTAGACTACACCTAAACTTTTCTTGTGTGTCAACAGGACAAAGTGGAAAGATAGAAAACACCAAGGTTTTTGGAGCCACTTCTCGCCCCTCCTGTCCATAGGAGAATGTGTCACTTGATTCCATCACCAATCTTCCAAATATTAGAGATCTCTCTAGTATTTTGGTGGTTGTGGATATATTTTCAAAATATGCAACTTTAATCCCAACCTTAAATTACTACACAGCTGAGGAGACTTCTCGCCTATTTTTCAAGTTTGTGGTAAAGCACTAGGGTGTGCCCCAACATATTGTCAGTGATCAAAATGTTAAATAAATTCACAGGGTCTTTCTGGACGAAACTATTTAAACTTTTTGAGTCCCAACTCAACATCTCCTTTAGCTATCATCCATAAACAGATGGACAGACTGAAAGATTCAATGACATGTTATAGGAATACCTACGACACTTTGTTAGTGCCAATTAGAAGAATTGGGCATAACTCCTTGATGTAGCCCAATTTTGCTTCAATGTATAGAAGGGCTCCCTCACGAGCAAATGTCCATTTGAAATAGTTAATGGTTAGAAGCCCTTATTGCCACATACAGTAAATGAGTATCAGGATAAGAATCCAACGGCTTTCAACTTCACAAAGGAATGGAGGAGCAACATGGAGATAGCTAAAGCTTACTTAAAGAAAGTGGCCAACCGGATAAAGAAATGGACATACAAAGAGTAGAGACCTATAGAATTCAGAGTGGTAGATATGGTAGTGATAAAGTTAACATGAGAACAATTTCACTGGCTATGAGATAGGGAACCTAAATTGATGAAGAAGTATGAAGGGCCAACAACAATCATCGCCAAAGTTGAGAGAGCCTCATATAAGGTGGTGACCCTAGAGTAGATGAAGGTGCACCCAGTATTTTACATCAGCAATCTCAAGCCATACTACCCGAACATGGAAGATCTAGTGCGCAACAATCAAGCAAGAGCCGATGTCAACATCAAACTATCAAAGATAGTAAAGGAAGCAGAGGAGATCCTAATCGAGAGAATCAAACATGTCCACCGACAACCAATACTGAAGTACTTCATCAAGTAGAACGGATTGGTAGATGAAGAGACCAGTTGAGAGAAAGAGGTCAACTTGACACCCTACAGGCAGATGATCAAAGAATTCAAAGCAGCTGTGTTGTCGAGGACATTGATAGATTGAGTGGGGGAGGATATGAAAGTCACATGCACCTTTGCATTTTGGCTGTAATCACTAAGCTAAGTTCATCAGGGGTCATGAATCAAGCCGATGGTCATTTTCTTGGATTTATATTTTGCATTATAAGAAATAGTGCCATTATGATTCGTCACATATTTTGATATATATTCCTCTAGGATGAAAATGGCTAAATAAGTTCTTTGGAAGGGGGTGGTTAGTCGACAAGGTGTTAAGCTAGACCACCGAAAATGGCTAAATAAGTTCTTTGGAAGGGGGTGGCTAGTCGGAAAGGTGTTAAGCGAGACCACCAGTATAGGTAAGAACTTTTATAGCATGCTTATAAACTTCTCTATTGTTCTCTCCATCGAAACCCAATAAAACAAGTGCATTTTATTCGATTACCTTATGTGATTGCACTTTTAACTATCGATTATTGTTGTTTTCTTTGTTGCTTGCTTGGTACTTGCATCTTACTAATATCTTGTGGGTTGTTTGTACTAATGGTTGGCTTACTACCTGCCCACTTTGCACACTCGAAGGTGTGGGAATGTGACACCAAGCATCTCTTCTTCAACCTTTAACAAGGTCGATTTTGACCTGAACGAGCCTGATCAAAAGTCACAACTCTAACTACCATTTTAGATACGGTTGGTCCCATTCTCTTCATCTCTTCATGGGCAATCTAAAAATGAATTCAATTTAGTCAAAGAATATAAATATATATATATATATATATATGAATATATAATATTTACATTAAAGAAAATATGAAACAAGTTTTCTGTAACTGCCGTAAAACCATGCTTCTTCGGCCTCAAAATGCCAGCCATCTCGATGATGATCTCTTAGTCTTTGCTTGGGTAGCCATACCCAATCAAAATTTGAACGCTAATGCCCAAAGATAAAAATTTATGGGTGTCTTAATTTTAACTGAAAATAAGGTTTAATAAACCAAATTGACTATGCATACAAACAAAAAACCACTCAACAAACCTTTTACTACCAAGTCAAGTTCCCAAAAAAAAAAAAAAAAAAAAAACAAAAAAACCAAAACAAAATCAAATCAAGTAGCAAAGTATCAGTTGGAATACCCTGATATTGTGAATTCGAAGATTTATACCAAAAAAATGCTCCAATCTACTAATATGTAGAATTAAACTAGATTTCAATCTTACAAAAGTAATGTTTTTTTCCTTTAAAAAAAATTAAGAAAGTATTATGGGTTTTCTTCTAAAAGTGCTACATGATTCCATCCAAACATATAAGAATTCTTGATTAATATAGAAATTCCCAAAAAATATAAAGTTCAACAATATTAAAACCTCCTAGGAAATTTAAAAAAAAAAAAAAAAACAGATCACTAGATATGGGTATTTTGGTGAACCCCACATTTTAATCAAGAATCAACAACCAAGATCAAAGTATTCTATTGATCCTCAAAGTCTATCCAAAAAATTCCAACCTAATGCTTATCAAAAGGATTGTTCACATAAAACATAAAATGAGAAATTTAAAATTTCCTAATACCACATGATTAGCTTATTGTTGAAATATACAAGAAAATAAGGATACACTAAGCGGTGTATTCTCTAGCACCTGTACACTTTGCTTAGAGATTTTTTCTTAGGATTGTTAGAAAAATTACATAAAATATAATATACATAATAGCAAGGATGGAGGGTGAAAAAATAATATATAAATATAAATTACAAAATAATAACAATAATAACAATAAGCTTGATCTATAATAAGCTTATAAACATTACATACAAAAAGCTTAAAATAACATAACCTATTGGATTGAAATTGAACGTAAGATTGAACTTTGGAATTTAAGTTTGAAGCCATTGTTTACATAGTATCCTTATGATAGATTCACTTTTCACCGATGCTAGTGAATCTAAATGCACCTATTTTCCAAGATATAATGGACTAATAGAAGTTTCAAAATCTTACATCTTTGGAGCATCTCTCTAGCGACCTTGAAATTATCTTTCCTATATCATATTGAAACTATAGCTTCTAAGAGTTTTTAGACAGATATGTAGAAGAAAAGCTCTTGAGCTTCTAAAAAAATCCACATTCAAAAATTAAGAATGGACGTCAAGAAATCAAAATGGGTGGACAAAGTAAGGTCTTCCATACCTAGAGGATAAAGAGAACAAAAAGGGAACAAGAAAAGGAAAAGAACAATCAGTTGGGTAAAAGAACATCATATAAAATTTAGCAAATGAAAGAAAAATCTTACAAATTATGTATGTTTTAAAGTTAATTATCAAAGAAGTAGGAGAGGAATGATCAATTTAAAGCTATGATTTTTTTTTTTTTTTGGGGATCATTTACAACAATTTCTTTTCATCTCATTATCTTGAATTCACAAACTTACATAAGTGGATATGAATGACATGCTAACTAAGTAAACTTCATTTGACAATTTTGCATTGTTTCGATGGAATGATAGAAAAGAAAAGAAAAGATAAGTTTGAGGATAGAAGGAAATGAAACCAAAAGAACATCAAGTACTTATAATAATTGTTTTCCAATGATTATTAATGGAAAACAAAGGAAATGAAAAAAAAGATTAATGCAATTTATAGTTTTTTATAAAAGTAGTTTACATATAAAATATCTTTATCAATTAGCTTTTGATTATTGAGGATGATTTTGGAATATTTAAAAGTTTTATTAAACTACTTCAAGGCTATTTAATGATTGGATTAGGGAATAACTATCTTGCATAGGAAGAACATAAACACCCTTTAAACAGCAAAGATACTCACCTTTGAGCTCGTGGGGTGAGGTGTAAAGTTAGTTTTCAAGTAAGGAGCTAAAGCAACTTTCTCTCTCCATTTTGGCTACTTTTTGGATGTACTGTTTGTGGTTAATCAATTAAACTAATCTCACTTGACGGAAAGCTATCTCACTTGACGGAAAGCTTGATTGATTGAAACGGACATGGCTTGTTCATTTCTTTTATATGCATTTCATTTTTATTATCTTTTTCTTTTGACCCATTTTAACAATCAAAACAAATAAATTAAATAAATTGGGTCATGAGCTTTTTTTAGAGTGCTTAAGGTTGCTATTTGATTCTCTCATTGAACAGGAACAAAGATTTTTTTTTTTAATTTATCTTTATTATTATTATTTTTTTAATCTCGTAGGACATGCAAAATCTATTGTAAAGAAGTGAATTGTATTTAGGTTATATTTTCTCAATTTCTAGAAGTCAAAATCTACTAATAAAAAAGTAAGAACCACGGAGAACAAAGAGGAAAAAAAAAATCCCACGAAAAAAGAAAAAACCAATATATTATATTTTTTTATTTCATAAAAAAGAGGATAAAGAGGTAAAAAAAAAACCTAAAATACGGGTATATGATATATTATATTATTATTATTATTATTCTTATTATTACTATTATTATTATGTTAAAAAAAAAAAAAAGAGAGCAAAAAGCTAAATAAGCCCTAAAATACAGGTACAGTGTGGATGGCCATTAAAACTCTAGAATGAAATAAAGTTCAAGAATTTATTTGCTTGTGACGTATTGACTATGAATCCCGCCAAATTACGCAGTTGTGCATAGAGAGAGTTGAGTGCGTGTGGGAGTGCGAGAATGCGAGAATGGCGACGAGCGATATAGAAATCCAGGTCCGTACGATAAGCGGCGACTCCACCACTCTTTGGGTTTCCGTCAACTCCTCCGTTGAAGACCTCAAGCTGTTGCTCAAGCAGACTTTCCCTCCCGCGCATCGCTCCCCCAATTTTCACCTATTTTACAAGGTATTTTCTTTTTCTTCGCCCTGTCTAGTTTCTGCAAAAACGTAGGAAAATGAATGAGAAAAAAGCTGTTTATTTTTCAATTGTTACACATGTTATATAATGATAAATAGGTTGAAGCTTGTATCATAGCTTTGAAATTTCTTTTATTGGGATATCGATATTTGATATATATACCATTTTGGGGTTTTATTTGCGTCAGGGTGTTAAATTGAAATTGCAAAGGAAGGTAGGTACGCTAGACATGGGTAATAGTGAATTTCTTGTGCTGGTTCCGTTTGCGAAGAGGGACTCTAATCAGACCCAGAATTCTAGTCAGCCTAAAGCCTCAATGAAAGTTCCCAATCAACCTTCAATCTCGAAGTTTGCTGAATCGGCCTGGTCGGATATGATGCATGATTTATCGTATTTGAGTGACGATCCAGTTGCAAAAGCACCAGAATTCGAGATAGCTGGTAATCTCAGGAATAGAAGAGACGCCTCGGCGGGACTTGCTAATTCCTGGTCTTCTGAGGCAAAACGCAAAAGGGGCAGTATTGAATGTGATGACCTTTTATATGATATACTATGGGCCCCGAAGAGTATGGATGTCCTTGATGAATATAAGTGTGAAAAATTCATTGAGTTTTTGAACTTGGTGAATTGTTTATCAGACTTGCATTCTGGAAACTGCATGTTGTCAATAAGATCCTGTTCACAGGCTTTCGGAATTGGACTGCCTACAAATGATGGTAGTACATGCTTGTGTCCAACATGGTTGAAGATACTACTGAAGGCATTTGCCTTCTTAAATGTTTTTTCTGCATTTCTTCAATTACAACAGGCAAGAACAACTTTAAACCTTTTGGAGGAAGCGCTGGACCAGCTTGGGAAATTTGGAGTTAAACTTTGTATCAGAGACCTAGAGCATCTTTCTATTATTTCTCCTAAGGTAATTGATTAAGAAACTTATGTTAACAATAGCATAATATGTTTCGTGTTTTTTTATTAGAGGATTTGTTATATTATCACTCTCATACTCTAAAAGTTCATGATAACCTTAAGTTATAGACTAGCTGTATCACCCAGTTTTAAAATTATGTAACTCTTCAAACACTTTCGTCTAATCTAATATTTGTAATTTTCAATAGCATAATACTTTAAATCTAATCTAATATTTATATTTTTCAATAGCATAATACTTTAAAAAGCTAAACCCAGTTTAATTGTTCATGACAGCCTTATGTTATGTAGCATAACGAGTCTTTATTGCTTGGAACACATTCATCTAATGTAAAAAGTAGAATTAAGAAAGTCTGAAAGAGTTTAATCTTTATGAAGTGCCCAAACATGGTACTATGCTCTATATATTTTGGGGCCTCTTCTAATAGAAAGCAGGCTAACATTTTTTACTTTTGCAAGGAACATTTTTAGAATGTGAAAAATAATCGCTTGTTCGAAACCTTGTCTCTGATGTTGCTCCTTTGGAACATTTTTTGCATGCATTTCTATTAAAGAAACCAAGTTCACGTGGTTACCTCCTTTGCTGTCCTATTTCTGTGTTTTAGCATCTACTGGTCTTCTGATCTTATTATATATATGTTTTTTTTATTATTATTGCTGTTGTTGTAGTCATTATTACTATTTCTTGTTCAGGTGGTAAGTTTTGCAAATAACGCTATCTTAGAAAGAAGCCATGTTGATGCACTCGTTATTATTAAGCGTCCAACAGAATACCAAGAGCAAGTCAAATATAAGCATAAATCTGGTAGAGTTGAAGAATCCATTTCTTTTTCCTTATTATCTTCCTTAGTTGCCGATAGGACAATTTTTCTTTCATTGGCCTTATGCTCCTGTTCAATAGTTTCCAGACAAATGAACGTAGCAGAAATTGTATGTGCATTGAAGAGACGGGAAAATTCTTTCAAATCTGATCTGTGGAAGGCTGTTGAGCAGTTGATGGTATATTTAAATGTTTCCGTCTCATTTTTGCATCTTAGAGTTATTAAACACTTATAGTTGACAGCACAGAAGACTGATGAGTGCTAGCAAGTTTTTATGATGAATACATGTGAATTATAATTCAACTGATCAAGGAAATGCAAAATTCATTTTTCTTAGATATATAATTTTCCCCTCAACCTATGTTATTAAGTCCTTGTGTCATTACTTGGAATTTTATTCAGAACTTTATCATGAAAAAACACATATGTATATGAAAGCATTTTTCATTGGCAATGTGGAACCACTTTTCTGCTGTTCCAGCTATAAATTTACTTGCTAAACATCTAGAAAGATTCTTTATTATTGGAAATATCCTTTACATTAAAACATCAATACTTTCTGTTCATTAGTCAAAGAATTGTGTGGATAATTGGTAATCAGAGAATTTTCATGCAGTTTATTACTGGAAATGAGAAGGCAACCTTCTCTTTGGAAGGCTTACTTCTATCTCTTAAGGACCGTGTCACTGCTGCTAGTAGTAATAATAGAAGAAAGGCAAAAGGAAGCAATGGCACTTCAAGTTCCTATTCAGGTCCAAAGAGATGCAATGTATGTCTTAATCCTCAATTTACATATTTCATGGCTATTGTGTTTTCCTTTTCATGTCTCACCAAGTTCAGAAAAAGGGTGATGTCAGTTAGTGATATCTAGATTAGATTTATATTCTTATAGGCTGAAGTGCACTACTTGCAGTGGAATTTATTGCTGTTGATCAATGTATCATATGATGCTAATGTTTTGTTCCTTTATCCGGAAATCCAACTCCACCTCTTCTCTTTTGTTGTGATTTTTGATTTATAGCGTTGTGACTTGCCAATAAGAGGGAATTCAAAGTTGTGCATAAATATTGGGAATGGTGAATGGATAATTATAAGCATAGGAAGTTCAATGGCTGGCTAATATAACAAGATATTGGTGATGTATTTTAAGCGTTTTGAGTTGCATATTGGAGATTATTTATATAGAATGCATTAGTTTGATTTCTCCAAGATTCCTAATAAAATTATGCGCGAGTCGAAGATTCTTGACTACTAAGAATATTAAATTCTTATGTTGAAGTTTTTGTATATTCTCCATAACCACAAGTTCATGCTTAAATATTAATATTTTAATACTAGATCGGAGTAAGAATTACACACCTTTCTAAAAGCTTCTTGATTAAGCAGGCCACCAATGAGCTGCGACCTGTGGAAATGGTCGATCATCTTAGGAAGGGAGTTGGATCAAAGGAAAGGTTCTTTTCTACTTGATTTTTTTTTTTTTTTTTTGGTTAAGGTGGGGAAGAGAAAAGAGCACAGATTATTCATTGTTGTTCTTTGGACCTGGCATCGCAACAAACATTAGACATTTATTTGTTTTTCAACATATAACATATGTACGTAAGTTATGCTTGACAGCTGAGTGGATCTGCCATTCATGGTTTTTGTTACCTGTTTCTTAAATTTTAGTTTGTTGAGCCTGCATTCTGACAGTTTTGACTAATGCAGATAGTGCATGTTGAAGACATTGATGCCAGGAAAGCAAATTATACGGAAATCCCTAAAGAAATCTCACAAAACATGATATCTGCTCTTAAAGATTTTGGAGTTTCTAAATTGTATAGCCACCAGGTAGGATATGATAGTTGCTGCTATGTAACTGAAAACGATCATTTCACTAAGTTGTATTCGCTCTCATGATTCTTAAAGGCAGAGTCAATACAAGCATCCCTTGCTGGAAAGAATGTTGTTGTGGCAACAATGACATCCAGTGGCAAATCTCTTTGCTATAATCTGCCAGTTCTGGAACTGCTGTCACAGAATTTGTTGGCATGTGCCCTGTACTTATTTCCAACAAAGGTATGTTGAACACAGTAATCTTATCCTGTTACACATATCTCATTCATGTTTGTTTGCATACGTGTTCTACTTCTTTACTACCGAAGTGCGAAGCATTATCATGATATTACTTTTCAATAACACTTGGATTGACAATTTTCATGCATTCAGGCTTTAGCTCAAGATCAACTACGAGCTTTATTAGTTTTGAAAAAAGAACTTGATGGTAGCTTAAACATTGGTGTTTATGATGGTGACACTCCAAAAGAGGAAAGAAAATGGCTTCGTGATAATGTTAGACTGGTAAATAATAACTCCATATTTAGTTACGGTTTTCCTACTCTCATTTCACCTACTTAACTTATGCTGGAATATGTTGTCTGCTTTCATACAGTTGATCACAAATCCAGACATGTTGCATATGTCAATATTACCACACCATAAACAATTTGAGCGTATTTTATCAAATCTTAGGTATTGTTTTTAATTCTTTGATCTCTAATTTCTGTCACTAACCAGCTCCTAGAATTGTTTTATCTTTTCTGTTATCCTGATTTAAGTTCTTGTATACCTTGATATTTTGAGCACTATTATGTTCTCTGTCACTGAAATAATTAATTTCATTCATCATTTAGCAAGATGAAGCTTTACTTTTGTGTTTTTTGTTAGATTTGTAGTTGTTGATGAGGCTCATGCTTATAAGGGAGCATTTGGTTGCCATACTGCTCTTATATTAAGAAGACTTCGCCGGCTATGCTCACATGGTACATTTTCTGCAAAGTACATGTCCCCTGCCGCCTTCCCCCCCCTCTTCTCCTCTCTCTTCTTTTTTATGTAGCATGTACAAATTACTCTGCTGTTGCTTCAATGTGCAGTGTATGGAAGTGATCCTTCTTTTGTGTTTTCTACTGCAACTTCTGCCAATCCTCTTGAGCATTGTAAAGTAAAGATTTCTGGCTTATAATTACACTGTTTTATTTATTTATTTTTTTGTGCTGCAAGGTTTTGTTTCATTTTATGTTGTATAAATTATGAGATATAATTTACTCATATGGCAAAGAGAAGATTTTCTTTTCTTCTATATTTCTAGATTTGCATCCCTAAAGGGGTAAAAAAAATGATTATTGAATATTCAGTTATGTTTCCCTATATGGTTTTCTCTCCTCTTCTCCCTCTTTCCTTTTCTCTCTCTTCCATATTCTTCTTCTCTTTCTCTATTATTCTGAAATTTGAATATTCTTGTTTTGAGTTTGTCAAGCCAATTGGCATTTTTCCAATAATAAATCTGTCTTAAAAGTTTTTGTTGAAGAAATTCCTAAAATATTAATCAAGTCATGTTGCCTACTGGTGAAGTTGCTCATTTGTCCTGTTCGTATCCGTCTTCTTATAAAGGATGTGAGGAAAATTTTCAAGGTGTAATTGCAATTTTTGGTTAATCCTCTATCATGAAAATTTCAGCCATTCAAGTAGACACTCACCAGATTTCAAGTTCTCTCAACCATGAGAGAGTGTTCTGTAACATGTGTATGTTATTCAAGAAACTAGACTCTACATTAATTTGAGAGTATGTTGGAGTTTATACTGAAATGGAATAGTTAGTCAATTTAGTGTCATTATGTTTGGATTGCTTTACTCTATTATTTAGAGGCCTAATTGTAATTCTTTCCCTTTTCTCTATGCTTCCGCTCTTTCTGAATATTCTGATATTGGATTTGAAAGCTCACACTTCCTGTGCACATAAGCACACACCCACACACATATACAGATCTAAGTTGATCAAGTTCCAGATGAATACATTGTTGAGTCAGAGTTTTAGTTTATGATAATTTCGTATTTGAAAATTATAATGGTTTCATCAATTTAAATTTTTTATTCTAGTTATATATATGGATTAAAAACATGATTTTTCTGATTCATCAGGAACTTGCAAATCTGCCAAAGGCAGAGCTGATTGAGAACGATGGAAGTCCTTCTGCTAGAAAGCTTTTCATCCTTTGGAATCCTGTTCTGCATCAAGAAACTGTACTTGCTTTGTTACTGTCATGACCACACAAAATTATAAGAAGTAGCTTTTATAATAATTGACTAATGCTACTTTATTACAGGTGTCAAATGAAACAAATAGTACCATGTGTACTACAAAATCTGCTGAAGGAATTGCTAAAGTTAAAAAATCAAGGTAACAATTTACAACATTTTTGCACTTAGAGAATTTAAAGGCATTTCGCATTTTCTTTCATTATACCATGTTTTTTTCTGAACAAGCAGCATACACTTTGGCTACCCTGGTGGCTTTTCATGTCATACATATTATTTTGTTAAGAAAGGTTAACAACTTCCCATTCGTGGAAACATGGTATTAATGACTTATTTGCTATCTCCATGTGAATTCTACATCCTCCAATCATAATGTAAAATTTTTATCAAGTACAACTCTTTTCCTGTGTTCATGGACGAATGCTCTTTGATCTATTGCATTTGGTTGTTAAGACACCTCATGTTTAGGCCTGTCCATATAAACTCCATGTTTTCTATTTCTGATACTGCATAGATGGATATACATATTATGAGTTACTTTGTACGTAGCATTTATGCATATGGTTTTATTGGTTTCGGAATGAGTACTTTAATATGAATTGTTTTGTTCACCTTAGCAGCCCAATTTTGGATGTTTCACGGCTCTTTGCAGAAATGGTTCAACATGGACTTCGTTGCATTGCTTTCTGTAGGTCACGCAAACTATGTGAACTTGTCTTATGCTACACGTAAGTATGTTGATTGATGTAGGTTGATCTTATATGCATATATTTTATGGTATGGCCTTTAAGGCTGATTATTGTGTCTTCTATTATTTGCTTGTACTTGCTGGGGTAGATGTTAAATTTTCTTTTAAGTGTTAGGAATTGTATAAACTATTGAAATCAAATATTTATGGCTGTGATAGGCGTGAAATTCTTGAGGAGACTGCACCTCATCTCATTGACTCTATATGTGCTTATCGTGCTGGGTACATTGCCGAGGTCAGTAGGCTGTCGACCCTTCATGCATGATTCCCTTAAGCATTGAGCATAGATTTCCTTTTATGTTTTCATATGCTCAATGCAAAACGGAGTTTTTCATTTGGAAATTATTTTTTGGTGCCCTTGCAAATTAACTACAGATGAGTCTAGAAGTTCTGATATGTCTGAATTATTGATTTTCTCAATATTCAAGGGTCCATCATTCTCTTATAGCACTTGGAAGCTTCACAGTGGGGCGACCACCATAATAAGCGGCACCACCACTTTTCACCAATTATTTTGATCTGTATATTTGAACATGCGGCAGTGGCTTTGGCTTATTAAAATTGACTTAGGATTTCCATGTTGCTCAATAAATGTGTTTTAATTGACAGTTGCTACCAATTTGCATTTTTTATTTTTTTTATTTTCTCGATCATCTTGATGATTGTGATTGTTTCCTGTCTCTGTCATTAGCATATCTTTTGTCTTGCTGTATTAGCTTTCATTTAGCAACCAAGTGAGTCTATGTGGTGTGGTTGCCTTATGACTTGACATGAAAACCCTCATCATTGGTTTAAAATACTCGAGTATTGGTTGATGAATTGTTTGCTTGATGATGTATTATCCATTTAATACAGTTGTATACCAGTTTGATATATGAGATGTCATAATACTTAAAAGCAGTATCTATGCGTGGAACAGAGAAGAGGAGAGGGGAAATTTAATCTTATCCAGTTTATAACTAAAGATAGAGACGTAAGGAAAATGCATTTGAGCCGCAATATATTTTTGCTGTTTGGTAGAATTTTTGCATACTTTTAAATCTTCATCATTCTAGTATGTATTTCATGTTCATGTTTTCTTTGGGCCCAATCCCATGCTGAACCTGTTTAGTACTTACCAACATATGTCGTTGTTGGGTTTTGCTGTTCACCACTTAATGGAGCAGGATAGGAGAAGCATAGAAAGAGATTTTTTTAGTGGGAAGCTCTGTGGAATTGCTGCCACAAATGCCCTTGAATTGGGTATTGATGTTGGTCACATTGACGTGACTCTGCATCTTGGTTTTCCTGGTAGCATTGCCAGGTGGGCCTGTCATGTTTCTTTCCATTAGTAACGTATTTCTTTCAGTCAAGTAGTTTTTATAATGTATACTTACCTTTTTCACCATTTAATTTGTGTATCTGCAGCTTGTGGCAACAAGCTGGCCGGGCTGGGAGGAGAGAAACACCATCTCTTGCTGTCTATGTTGCCTTTGATGGCCCTCTCGATCAGCATTTTATGAAATTTCCAAGGAAACTCTTTGGAAGCCCAATTGAATGTTGTCATATTGATGCTCAAAACAAGCAGGTTTTCACTTTTCTTTGTCCGCAATGTCTATTCTGGTACTCGAGTTGTAAAACTTAAGCTACTCTTCTTATGTTATTTCTTGTAGGTTATTGAACAACATTTGGTTTGTGCTGCTTATGAACATCCACTGAGTCTGCTTTATGACGAGAAATATTTTGGTTTTGGTTTGAGCACTGCCATAATGTCTCTAAAAAATAGTGGATATTTGAGTTCTGATACATCATCTGATTCTCCTTCTAAACTATGGAACTATATTGGGCATGCGGTATCTTATTTGATTGCATCCTTCAATTTTAGTCTTCTTGTTCAGTTAGCAAATATGCCATCTTTCGTCATCCTCTCAACTGTGATTCTTGTTTCCAAATGTTATGGAGTAATTATAAGAAATTGGCTTCCAAATATTAAGCACTATGTGTTTCCCTGTAGAAACTGCCCTCACATTCAGTTAGTATCCGAGCAATAGAAACTGAGAAGTATCGAGTTGTAGATAAACAAAGGAATGAAATCCTTGAAGAGATTGAGGAAAGCAAGGCTTTCTTTCAGGTAGTGATGTAATATAATGCACTTTAATCTCATTCTTGTCAAATTTTTATGGTAAACTAACAATATTTTGCATATCGATCTGATCAGTAACTTGTTATGTTTCAATTTTTATTTAATCATTTAGGTATATGAAGGTGCTGTTTATATTCGTCAAGGAAAGACTTACCTAGTCGAAAGCTTAGAGTTTTCTAGTAAGATTGCTTTCTGTGTAGAGGCTGATTTGAAGTATTACACTCGACCACGAGATTGCACTGATATTCATGTCATCAGCGGCCATATTGTATGTCAATTTTTGTAATGTTTATTATTATCGTATTCTTCCTCTTCTTTTTTTCAGTCCTTTTGAAGTGACTAAAGCTGAAAGGTGCTCCTGTATGTTGTGATTAAGTTTTTGAATTTATTATGACACTACATAAGTGGGGATGGAAGAATCTCCAAGAATTTTTCATGACCTCTGTTCTGCATCTTTATGCAAGTGCTCATCTCAACACCTTGCTAGCATGCTTATTTTGTTGATATAATAAAATCCTCAGTTGCTCTGTATCCTGCTGTTGCTTAGGCCTATCCAACGAGGGTGGGAACAGCTGCCAGAGCAGACCCTTGCAAAGTAACAACTTCTTGGTTTGGCTTCCATCGTGTGGAGAGAGGAAGTAACCAAATAATAGAAACAGTTGATCTTACCCTTCCCAATTTTTCATATACATCACAGGTGGATTTGAATAAATTAACAATGTTTTTGACTCAATTATGTTTATCTAGCTATTTTTTCACGGGTTTTTTTTTTTTTTTTTTTTTTTTTTTTTTTTTTTTTTTTTTTGGTTCCCTATGGTGTTTTATTATCAGGCTGTATGGGTTCCAGTTCCACAATCAACAAAACTAGCAGTTACGATGAACAATTTGGATTTTCGTGCAGGATTGCATGCTGCCTCTCACGCTGTTTTAAATGTGGTGCCTCTGTAAGTTTTAGATAAAAAATTGTTGACTTGGCAGTTTTTGTCATTTTTATTTATCTTTTATAATTCTTCTTTACTGGTAGTTGTGAATTCTAATTGCATTCTTGATGCTTTGATTCGAAGACGCATAATATGTGACTCGTTGGACTTGGCACCGGAGTGTCCTAACCCTCATGATACCCGCTATTACCCAGAAAGGATTCTATTATATGATCAACATCCTGGAGGGATGGGTGTGTCAATGCAGGTCAATGTCATGAACTTGAAAGTTAATAATTTATAGAGTTTTGAAAATAATTACGTCTTTTAAGAATATGCTCTGAAAATTGTTCAATTTATGTATATCCTTTGGTTTTATTCAACATCAAAAGTTCGGAAAGCATCTGACTTAGTTCCTATGTATTTTATCAATTTTTCATATTAAGGTTTATGTAAATGTGTAATAGGTCCAACCATTTTTCATGGAGCTATTAGCTGCTGCTCTGGAGCTTCTCTCATTTTGTTGCTGCTCCGGAAACACTGGTTGCCCAAATTGCATTCAAGTCTGTTTGCAATCTCTATTAACCCTTCTACTAATTTGGAATTGCTTAATTGAAGAAGATCAAACTTACTAAATTTTTGCACGTTGTAGAATTTTGCTTGCCATGAATATAATGAGGTTCTACACAAGGATGCAGCTATAATGATTATCAAGGTTTTGTCCCTGAAAACTCGCTTATCCAAATTAATCTCTCTCTTTGCTTTTATCCTATTAATGCATTGACTGGATTTTCGTACGTGCTTTTATCCTATTAATGCATTGACTGGATTTTCGTACGTGCATTCAGGGTGTTCTGGATGCAGAGGAGCAGAGAAGTAAAGGAGCAATGGCAGATTGATGGTTATATGAAAAAAAGTAATCAATGTGTAAATGTAACTTTGAATAAGAATTTTGATAGTGAATTTTGTCCGGACAAAAGTATGTTTCCAACCATTAGGTTACGCTGTTGGTTGGACAAAAATGCAAAATGGGAAAATGGGGCAATGATGCAAAAAGCCAATCAAGTTATGCTTCCCATTTTTTTTTTTTTTTCATTATTTATTTTTTTTTTCCGTTTTGCTTTTTGCCTTTTTTCCCCTATATATTTCTTATCTAAACTTAAAAAAAAAAAAAAAAAAAAAAAAAAAAAAGAAAAAAGTTCAACATGATTATTGGGAAAAAAAAAAAAATGATCAATCTATCTTGTGTTACGGATAAAATAGTTAAATAATATGTACGTATATAATCAGTTTTTTATCAAGCATATGATAGAATTTGGTGTGGACCTTGCATTATGCGCATTATGCAACATGATTCTCTGGCAACATGCTAACATCAACATGCTATATGATGAGGAGTCTGCATCAATTTCATTGCAGTTTCATCATGCATCAATTCCATCAAACTGCGTCAATTTTATTGCTGTTTCATCAAAATGTCCTGATAACGGCCGGGCTATATATATATATATAATTGTGATAGTGAAAAATCAAGGAAAAAAATAACCTCAATCATTATGAAGTTATCTCCCTAGTAATTGAAAGGACTTAATTTTCCATGGATTTCTTATCGTTTGCCTGGGAGCTAGTATGATCGAGAATTATCAAGCTTTTGGTTCCAGAATAGAGACTTTGAGCAAGATCTTGGAGGCATTGAAGAAACATTTGTGTAAACAAAGTTGGTGGTAATGGAATGGGTGGTGTAGGAAAAACCGTTCTTGCTAAACAAGTTGCTAGTTAACTTTCAACATATGATTGTCTCATGATAGCCTTTATCTATCAATTTTGAACTGTACGTGTATTTTAAATTACAATGGAAGATATAACGGAAAATCCTTTAAAAAAACAAAACGGAAAAAATCTTAAATGGAAATAGCCACATTCGAATAGAAATAAAACATTTTTATGAAAACACAAAGCTTCTACCACTAGACTACACTAGGATTGGGTACAAACTGATTCAGACTGACCAAAGTGAGCTTGTTCTGTTTGAATCGATTATACATGTTTATATATATAATTTTTTTATTACAACTAATTATATATTAATATATTTTTATGTTTTTAAATATCTATTTTAAGATCTTAAATATTAAGTTTAAATTATTAGAAGATAACAATATTTTTCAAAATTTAAAATTATCTCTTAGGCCAATTATGTGTCTTACTTGATAACCAAGTTACTTGTTCTCTAAGTTTTAAAATTTTAGTCTTATTTTAAAATTAATAAACCTTTAACTTTTACTTGTTTTTAATTAATTTTTAGTTGGACAATTAATTGTTAACTAGTTTCTTAATCTTAATTATCATGTAATTAGTCACTTTCTTAAACTATAAGAGAATTGACTAGCCAAATTTAAATTAAGAAATAAGTTAAGAATTTAGGGTTTTAGGAAACAATTTTAGTTTCCTAATCTTATTTGCATGTACTTGATACGAACTTATTGTGACTTACTTTTAAACCCGTAACAAAGATTGATGTGGACCGTCTAACTACAAGTTATTATTGGAAGACCTCGACCCTTTATCTATATTTGAGGTAAGAACCTTGGTATGGTGAAGACGCTATAATAGGGTGCGGAATAACCTATTGATAAGTCAAATTTGAACTCTACAAGTAAAGCTTGAAAAATTCGATATAGTTCTTAGAAAACTAAGAGAATCACTCTCACTTTTTAATCAAAATTGTAATCTCTCTTTATTCATGACTTATGTGCCTTCAAATAGGCAAAATAAATTACAAAGCTTTCCTAAACTAATATGGCCGAAATTTAGGTTGAGAAAACCCAATTTGGCTCCTAGTTTCCTAATTTAAATGGTCTTTAATTCCTTGGCCATGTCAACTCTAACAAAATAGGAAAGCAATTTAAAAATCTAATAAAACTAAATTAGAAAAGTAAAATAGGCAACATGCTAAAATCCAATCAAGACATAAATAGAAATTTAATGTTTCCTAACTATAAGATTCGGTCAAGTTTAATTGAATGTCATGTAGGTGCATATCACCACCTTCCACGTGGAAAAAGTGCCATGTTACCATATGATGTCACGTCACCATCCATGTCATCAAAACTTGCCACATCGCCATGTTGTACAAAATTCCATGCGTTAAGCTCTCTTTCATGGTGGCATCCTCCATCCCAATCATATGGACCAATTTTGGTTCATCTTCAGCAACGAACTTGCTTCTTGAGATGTGAACACGTCCTGGATTAAACAATTTAGTACTTCTTTGAACCTCTTTACTCTAGCCCTGGTTATTGGTCCCGTAGAGATTTGAAGTGGCTCTCGACTCCATCTTGAGGTGCTTCTAGTCATGTTCTCATCAGTACTTTTGCCTATGAAAAGGCTTCAATTTCATTGACATAACATCTTTTAATCTTCAGCAAATTTAATACTTGTAAGAGTTAAACCTTTCGGTTATCTAACAACTATCCTATGAACTTTTCTACCAAGAGAATTAAAGTTCAAACCTTGACTTATTGATAAAGTAAAAACAACCCTTTTGTGGCATCATTCATTCCATAGATGTTGAATCAATTAGATGATTGATTAATTTGTATAAATCGAGGTTGGATTGCTTAAGCTCGTATCAATTTGGTATCACAGAAAGGATTCTAAGTTTTAGGTTTGATTATCTTTTAAATTTGATTTTTGTGTTTTTTGCTGCAATTTAGCATTAGGTTAGATTGCATTCTCATGGAATTTTTGGTATCCTTGTATCCATTCACCTCAAAAAAAAAACAAAAAAATTGATTGCTATTTCCTATTCTTAAATTTTGGTCGAAACTGCATCAATTATTCTCTTTGAAGAATTTGGCTTTTGTTTGGTCTTTTTTTGCTGAATTCTAGTCGTTAATTTTGCTATCTAAATCACTTGTTATTTCTAGATTTGCTTTTGGGGTTATTTTGTTTCAATTCTTGGGTCAATTTCTTTCATTAGTCGAAACTAGTTTTCTATTATTTGTTTTTTTTTTTGTTCTTTTTTTCCTTCTTTCTTGTTTTTCTAAGTCAGTTAATCTTGTTGATAAGTTAATCGGACCTAATTTTCTGCTTAGTATTGTTTAGGATCTAGTTTGCAAAGAACCAATAGATTTGACCAAGAGAGAAAATAGGCAAGAGAGTATGAGCTAAAGAGTAAAAGCCAATATTAGTCTGCAAACATGAGTGTTGAGACCTCATTTGAGTGAAACAATGAAGGAGTGAAATTGTGAGGATCTTTTATATTATTATGCTTTTATTACTAATCTTTTTCTAGAATAAATGGCACAAAAAACAGATTTTGATCCAAGATTTTTATAAGTTCTAATTGGTGACATGGCAGAAAAGCTTAAGGCAGAATTCAAGGTTGAACTGAAGGCGAAAATAAAAGAGCTTCGAGGAGAAATTAATGAAGTCAAATGAAGGATGCATGCTTCCATACAATAAATCGCCCTACAAGTTGGAAGAAATAGAAGAAAAAGGTGTGTAAAAAGATGACCATACTAATAGAAGTGATGTAGATGGTTATGGAGATGAAGAGGTCGATTCAACTAGTACAAGAAGAAGGAACCATGAGGAAGACAATGGGGGTATCAAGCTTAAAATACCTTCATTCCATGGCAAGATGGATCCCAATGCTTACCTTGAGTGGGAGCAAAGAGTTGAGATGATTTTTGACTGTCATGATTACACGAAATCTAAGAAGGTCAAGCTAGCTAGTGTAGAGTTTCTTAACTACACTCTAAAGTGGTGGGATAAGGAATGTACTACTAGAAGGAGAGTTGGCCAAGCACCAATTTCCACATGGGGAGAGATAAAAACTTTAATGAGAAAAAGATTTGCACCTATCCATTATTATCGCAGTATTTATCAAAAGTTACAAACTTGTTTTCAGGGTTCAAGGACTGTAGAGGAGTACCACCAAGAGATGGAGTCTCTAATGCTTAAAGTTAATATGGTCAAGAACAAGGAATCTACAATGGCTCGATTTCTTGTGGGTTTGAAAAAGAACATTGCTAATCAAGTGGATTTGCACTGATACGTGGATCTTGAGGAGATGTTGCATATGATAATCAAAATAGAGCAACAACTAAATAGGAAGGTGATGTGTAAAATCAACTCACAAGTGCACAAATCGTTTTCAAGTAATAAAGTGGAAAAATAGGGTTGTCGTACTCAAGGGATTAAGTATTAAGTACCAAAGATAATTAGGTTTTGATAATATTTGAACTAAAATTTAAGATGGCAATTGAAAACTAAATAAACTAAATTAAACAAAAGCAATCAATTAAAATTAGATCAATTTCAAGTAAGAGAGAGAATTGAATAATTATGAATACTAGGGCATTTGATTTCACCACTAACTATTCCAATTTAATTACTTAAATATGTGAATTTAATTAACTAGTAATTTTGTTAACCACACTTAATCACAAAATTAATCAAAAGTAGTTTCCACTCACAATTGATAATATTCACATAACCTAATTTATTCCTTCCGTCTTATAAATTAAATCATGCAAATTCATCAAGCATAGATTAAGCAAATAATATGGCATGAGACATAATTATTTTCCAATCAATTATGCATTCATGTAAATCATTGGAGATCCATAATATTATCCTTTTCCAAGCTCAAATATTATTAAAATCATTCATTCCTTCCGGCTTATGAAAGCATTAAGTATACCAATGATTTATTAACAAAACATATTACTAATTAAATAAAACTCAACATATATTAAAATAATTAAACCTTCATAGTTAGGGCTACATCATAGCCCTAGCTATGAAAATTAGTTCATGGTAAAAATAATTTCAACATCCATAATTATTAAAAATAATAAGATTCACAATTAAAGAGAAAGGAAAAGAGAATAAAAACTATTGAAGAAATTCTCCTCCAAGAGCTCTCAAAGTCGTAGCCTTCTTCTCCAAGCAAGCCCACGTCTCTCTGCCTCCTCCAAGCTCTCCAATTGATCTTCTAAAACTCTAAAACTTTAAAACCCTAGAACCCTTAAGAGAATCTTAGAAACTCCCAAAATTTGGTTTGTTTCTATTTAAGCCTCCTAAAAGCTCTTAAATAACTCTCTAAACTTGTATATCTTCCTTCAATGTGGTGGGGGCTATATATATAGGGCCTTGGGAATCTTTTTCTCTCTTTATTTTCAATGTGGGAGTCTTGGAAGATACCTTTTTTAAGCCATGAAGAGGGTTGGACGAATTTCATGTGTAAAAAGGAAACTGTATATTACTTGCTCTCTACTATTTTCCTTTTATCTAATTCCTCCTAAAAAAAATAGTTAATTAGTCTAATTTACCCTTAATGAAGCATGTGACATGACATGTGCCTCATTAATGATAAATTAACCAATTATTGCCACTTGTTTTTATCTTGGCCCTCAAATTGCCTTAATTCTCTCTTTTGATCAATGGTGGAGATTTAACTAGAATATTCCTTTTTATAAATTTCAAACTTTAAATGATGATAACTCTTTGCTCGCACCTCGAAATCCAAAAATAACGAGACATTTGAAATCCTCAGATTGTGATGATTCATATGACATCCACTTCCATCATTTCCGATAGAATCTTTATGGAATCTTCAAGGTATCTTTTTGGAATCTTTTTAATGCTTAGTTTGTTCGAGCTCAAATCTTGCTTCCCACCATAATTCGACCCAAGGAATCCATCTTTATGGTTGTTTTCTTAAAATTCTTCCTCTTTCACCTAGATTAAGAAAAATACATAATTAAGTATCTTTCCATAACAAATTAACACAAACTAACAAATATTAAGCTATAAATATGGCATAAAATCATCAATATTTTAGACCTAACAAATACCCCCAAACTTAAGATTTGCTAGTCCCTAGCAAAGAAAAAGAATAAGAAAATGAAATGTTATTTAAAGAACATAAGATACTTTAATGAGGTGCCTCAAAGATTGTATAACATATGACTTTTCAAAATGGTTTCAAAGTAATTATGTAACTCAATACCTTATATTCTATCCAACATATATGATACTTCCAATGTGTGTGTGTGGAAATCAATTTATATACTTAATTATCATATGCTTGAATAAATTTACAAGAATTAGAGATTGATAGTAACGTATGAACTACCATATGCTTGACTTAATTATCACTCTCCACTAATGTAGGTTAATGCACCACCTTAAATCATTAGGACTTCATGGTTTCTATTGTTAAGGCTAATGGATAAGGCTAAAGAAAGAAAAGGATAGGATATAATAAATCAAAGAAAGAAAGCTAAAATTAAATATCAATGAACAAATTACTTGTAAAATTTGTTTCTTTATTAGAACTTCTTCAATTTCAATATCCTTTTTCTCCTTTTTATTGTGCATATATTCTTCAAATCACACATATTCTTTCTTCTTCTTTTTTTTTTTTTTTTTTTTTCTTTTTTTCTTTTCCACTAAACCCCCAAACCTATTTTTCTTCTTATTGCACATTCAAACCTCCAATTTACACAAAAATGCATACTAGAGCCATATTCACCAAATACTTAACCTCCAAACTTTTTTTTTCCTTTTTTTTTTTTTTTCAACACTCAAACAAGCTCACAAGCATATATTCATATCAATTCAATTAAAGCTCTCTTTGTAGTATGTTCAAGGTAGGAAAAAGAAATTTAAGGCTCAAAAAGGGTAAGTAAATGTGCTTTAATGAAGAAAATGCTCTAATACATCTTTATGCATCCTAAAGGCTCAAATAAGGTACTAGTGGAAGATAATGTATTAGGTTGGCTTGAAAGGCTCAAACTTAAACAAAGATGGCCTAAATCATATTCTTAGTAATGCATTCACCTAGGATTTCGCCTCAAGCAATAATCAAGCAAGTTCTAGAGTTCAATTAATAATAAAGTACTCTAATTCATGCAAACCTTCTTCAAAACACAATCTAAATTATGCATTATTGATTATGTGCTCAAAATTTATTGAAAGTAACAATATGTGAATATAAATTCAAGCATTTAAATATACACAAAAACAAATCCACAATCTAAAAACCAATTTATTTTCAATCATAGTCTTATCATTGGCTCATTAAAGTACTTAAGAAAACACCACAAAAACAATTTTTTTTTTTAATAATGAAGGAAAATAAAAAACTAAAACTAACATTTTTGAAAACTTATAAAAACACTTAAATGGACAAGATTTAAAAGATGCAAAGCATGCTTTTCACCCCCAAACTTAAAATGAACAATGTCCTCATTGTGAAAAACATAAAATAAAGCAAAAGTAAATAAAAGGTAAAGAATACTCCCCTTTGAAGACATGGAATGTTCCTCGTAATGTGAAAAAATTTGATGTACTCCAATGCATATTCAAGGTGGTTATACTCCAAAAACCTAACTTTAGACTTGAAATTCTCAACATTCGTCTTTTGCTCTTTTACACCTAAACATCTTAAAACCTTGCAAAAACTCAAACAAAACACATCGAAACAACCTAAAAACAAGAAAACCACTAAAAACAACTAAAATAAATATATAAATATAAGGTAAAGAAAGAAACTTGGGTTGCCTCCCAAGAGCGCTTGTTTAAAGTCATTAGCTTGACTCCTCCCTTTAACTTAATTAAGATCATCCAAGTAGAGGCTAGTCTCAAGCACTCCACCTTCATAATATGGCTTCAACCGCTGCCCATTCACCTTAAAACTTTCATGTCCCGGTTTGGTGATTTCAATTGCTCCACTTGGAAAAATTTGTACAATATCATATGGTCCACTCCATCTTGATCTTAATTTACCTGGAAACAATTTAAGTCTAGAGTTATAAAGAAGTACCTTTTGTCCAACATGAAAGTTCCTCTTTTTAATCATCTTGTCGTGCCATCTCTTTGTCTTTTCTTTGTAAATCTTTGCATTCTCGAAAGCATCCATCCTAAATTCTTCAAGTTCATCCAATTGCAATAGCCTATTCTTGCCCACAGCCTCTTGATCAAAATTGAGAAACTAGGTTGCCCAATATGCTTTATGCTCCAATTCCACGGGAAGATGACATTCCTTACCAAAAACCAGTTTATACGGAGAAGTACCAATGGGGGTCTTGTAGGTGGTCCGGTATGCCCAAAGTGCATCATCTAGCTTTAAGCTCCAATCCTTTCTTGAAGCATTGACCGTCTTCTCCAAAATCCTCTTTATTTCCCTATTTGAAATTTCTACTTGCCCACTAGTTTGTGGGTGGTAAGGAGTAGCAATTTTATGTCTAACACCATATTTAGCAAGAAGGGATTCAAATTGTTTGTTGCAAAAATGAGTGCCACCATCACTAATGATTGCTCGGGGTGTACCAAATCTAGTAAAAATGTATTTCTTTAAAAATTTCACTACAACTCGTGCATCATTAGTAGGTAGTGCACTAGCTTCAACCCATTTAGAAACATAATCCACAGCAACCAAAATATATTTATTACCACAAGAAGAAGGAAAAGGACCCATGAAATCAATACCCCAAACATCAAACAATTCTACCTCAAGGATATTTTTCAAAGGCATCTCATTCTTCCTTGATACGTTCCCGGTTCTCTGGCACCTATCACACCCTTGCACATAAATATTAGTATCTTTAAACATAGATGGCCAATAAAATCCAGAATTTAAAATTTTTGCTATGGTTTTTCTAGTCCCAAAATGCCCCACATACTCACTAGAATGACAACTTTTAATAATGGACATTGTCTCTTCTCTAGCAACACACCTCCTAATTATACCATCGGCACACTTCTTAAAAAGATAGGGGTCATCCCAAAAGTAATACCTACTTTCCTTAAGAAACTTATGCTTTTCATATGGTTTTTCCAAACTAGGCAGCATAACATTAGTAACCAAATAATTAACAATGTCAGCATACCAAGGTACATCAAACATACCATCAACCTTAAACACTTTCTCATCTGGAAAACACTCTTCTATATCTCTTTCTTCTTTTTCCTCACTCAATTCCAACCTAGACAAGTGATCAGCTACTAAGTTTTCTACTCCTTTTTTATCCAAAATTTCTAAGTCAAACTCTTGAAGTAACAAAACCCATCTAATTAACCTAGGTTTAGACTCTTTCTTACTCATGAGGTACTTAATTGCACTATGATCGGTATAGACAATGGTCTTAGAACCTAACAAATATGCTCTAAACTTATCAAAAGCAAAGACAATGGCAAGCATCTCTTTCTCAGTAGTAGCATAATTAAGTTGAGCATCATTCAAAGTTCTAGAAGCATAATAAATAACATGCAGTTTTTTATCTTTCCTTTGTCCCAAAACAGCTCCTATAGCATAATCACTAGCATCACACATAATTTCAAAAGGTAGATTCCAATTAGGAGTACACATAATGGGAGCACATATTAATTTTTCTTTCAAAAGATTAAAAGCATGCATGCATTCATCATCAAAAATAAAGGGAACATCTTTATTCAACAAGTTACAAAGAGGTTTAGTTATCTTGGAAAAATCCTTAATAAATCTCCTATAAAAGCCCGCATGCCCAAGAAAACTCCTAATACCTTTTATTGAAGTAGGTGGAGGCAATTTCTCTATAACTTCTATTTTAGCTTTATCTACCTCAATTCCCCTTTTAGAAACCTTATGACCTAAAACTATGCCCTCTTGAACCATAAAGTGACATTTTTCCCAATTAAGCACAAGATTCCTTTCTTTACACCTTAGAAGAACCCTAGATAAATTTTGCAAGCAAGAGGTAAAAGAATCACCAAATACACTAAAATCATCCATAAAGATTTCAATGATATCTTCTACCATATCCGAAAAGATGGACATCATACACCTTTGAAAGGTTGTAGGTGCATTGCATAAACCAAAAGGCATCCTTCTATAAGCAAAAGTTCCATAAGGACAAGTAAAAGTAGTCTTTTCTTGATCATCAGGGGCAATAGCTATTTGATTGTAACCGCTATAACCATCTAGAAAACAATAATATTCCTTATCGGCTAACCTTTCTAACATTTGATCAATGAATGGCAAAGGAAAATGGTCTTTTCTAGTGGCCTTATTAAGCTTCCTATAATCAATACACACCCTCCACCCAGTAACTAACCTAGTAGGAATAAGCTCACTCTTATCATTCTCTTGCACAGTCATCCCACCTTTCTTAGGAACTACTTGAATAGGACTTACCCAATTACTATCCGAAATAGGATAGATAATCCCGGCATCTAAAAGCTTTAAAATCTCACCATGAACCACTTTCTTAAGATTAGGATTAAGCCTCCTTTGATGTTCTACAGTCGGTTTATGGTCTTCCTCCATAAGTATTTTGTGCATACAAATAGAGGGGCTAATACCCTTAATATCAGCTATAGTCCAACCTAGTGCAGTTTTATGTTCTCTTAAAACTTCTAAAAGTTTGGCTTCTTGGTCCTCACTAAGGGCGGATGAAATTATTACCGGAAGGGTATTATTAAATCCTAGAAAAGCATATTTTAAATGACTAGGTAGTGGCTTCAAATCAATTATAGGTGGGTGCTCCACACTCGGTATCTTTCTAGGTCCACTCTCACCTAAATCCTCAAACTTTCCAACATAATCTACCTCACAGTGGGTGGCTATATCTATGATGTTACACTCTTGTTTTTCTTCTTCTGTACATGGTCCAAATAACTCACTCAATCCTAAGGGATCTAAATTACTTTCCTTTGCCATATCATTTACCAATTCATCACATGCATCAACAAGAAAGCAGCAAGAAATTTCATCAAGATCAGGAAATTTAACAACATTAGGGATTTGAAAACTTACCTCCTCATTGAGTACTCTAAGGGTTACTTGCCTTTGTTGTACATCAATTAGGGCTTGTTCGGTTGCAAGAAATGGTCTTCCAAGAATGATTGGAATGTTGTCATCTTCCTCCATATCAAGTATCACAAAGTCTGCAGGGAATATGAACTTGTTTACTTTTACAAGTACATCCTCCAATATTCCCCTTGGCCTTTTTATGCTTCGATCTGCCATTTGAAGAGTCACTGTGGTAGGCTTCACATCTCCCACTCCAAGCTTCCTGTAAATGCTATATGGCATCAAATTAATACTAGCACCTAAATCACAAAGAGCCATAAAATTATAATGTCCAATGTTACACGGGATATCAAAGCTTCCTGGATCTTTTAACTTGGGTGGAATCCTATGGTGTAACCTAGCACTACTCTCCTCACTCAAAGCTACTAACTCATAATTCTCCCACCTCCTCTTGTTTGACAATATCTCCTTCAAAAAACTTAACATAGGAAGGCATTTGTTCTAAGGCATCTATGAAAGGGATATTTACATGCAATTGCTTAAATACATCAAGAAACTTTTTAAATTGATTATCTAACTTTGCATTCCTAAACCTAGATGGGAAAGGTGGAGGTGGGGTTTTCTTGTAGGCTTGATTCTTCTCCTCATTTTCGTTGTGCTTGTCAATAGGTTTGGTTAGGTAAGGTGCTGGTTCAACTTTCTTTGATCCAGTTGGTGAGCTCTCGGCCTCTCTTACATGTGGTGGTATGTACTTTGTTGGTGGAGACTTCATGGCATCACTTAAACCTTCATCTTTTCTCCTATAAGCCTCCTTATGCTCCACATTTGATTTTGAGTTGTCATGTGTGACCAAGTGTGATGTTGAGTCTATAGGGCTCTCTTCATCTTCATCATCAAGAATTACCATCCCTTTGTCACTTTCTTTAGGCCCGGCTACTTGCTTTCCACTTCTTAATGTAATGGCTTGAACCTGCTCCTTTGGGTTCTTCTCCGTTTGGCTTGGCAAAGTTCCTTGACTTCTTTGGAATTGAGTTGCTAATTGACCTATTTGGTTCTCCAAGCTTTTGATTGCAGCCATTTGGTTGTTGAACATTTGACTATGGTTTGTCAATTGTTGCTCAGTTCTCTGCATGAAAGAATTAGTATTATTAGATAACTCTTGCAAGGATTGTTCAAGTGAAGAAAATTGAGTTTGAGCTTGAGAAGAATTTTGATTTTGATGTGCAAGTTGCGGCTTTTGGTAGAATGGAGATTGGAATTGTTGTTTTTGAAACCCTCCACTTTGTCCTTGATTAGACCCTTGTTGGTTGTTGTTAGACCATGAAAAATTTGGGTGGTTCCTCCATCCTGGATTATATGTGTTAGAATATGGATTGTTTTGTTGCTTTTGGAAGTTCCCTACAAAATTAACATCATCCGAAGCAAAGGGATTTCCAACTTGGCAATCCACACTCTTATGATCATGAGCACCACATAAATCACAAAATAAAAAATTATTAGTAGATTGGATAGAATTCACCCCTATTTGACCAAATTGAGTGTTCAAGGTCTTCATGAATTGGGTTGCAAGTTGAGCTCCTAAGTTGTTAATATCAACGTCTTCCACGGCCTTTACTTGACTTCTTCCATTTAGTCTCCTCTCACTTGGATATTGGTAGTTATTATGGGCCATCTCTTCAATTAATTCAAATGCTTCTGATTGCCTCTTCTTCATTAAAGAACCTCCTGCAGCTGCATATACCAATTGTTTGTTACCATAATCTAGACCATTATAGAAAATCTGTACCTGTATCCATGTTGGAAAACCATGGTGTGGGCATCTTCTTAATAGTTCCTTGAAGCGCTCCCATGCATCATACAAAGTCTCTTGGTCCCATTGACAAAAATTGTTTATATCACTTTTCAATTTTGCGGTCTTTGATGGAGGAAAAAATTTGTCTAGGAATTTTGCCTCCATAGCATCCCATGTAGTGATAGTACCTGCAGGTAAAGAATTTAACCACACTTTTGCCTTGTCTCTAAGAGACCAAGGAAAAAGTCTTAATCGAAAAGCATCATCAGAAACACCATTTTGTTTAGACATATCACACAATTGAAGAAAACTAGAAATATGCATGTTTGGATCTTCATGAGGCAAACCACGAAATTGAACATTATTAAGCAAAGAAGTAGTAGATGCTTCAATTTTAAAATTGTTTGCTTCAATGGGTGGTCTCCTTATGCAAGACAAATCACCAACTTTCTTGTGAGCAGCATACTCGCATATGGGCAAATCATCTTCTCTTTGGTTGGCCATTGTACCTTCTTGAGTTCCTTGGTCTATACGTACCCAAGTACCCCTTATGGCTTGTTTTCTAGGTGCTGGTTTATTTTCTAAGTCAACTTCCTCCTTGAACTCTTGATCACCACTATGACTCATACACAACACCAAATTCCTAAAAAGAGAGCAAGGAAAATAAATTAGAAAGAAAATTAGAAAATTAAACAGGAAAAAAAAAATTATTAGAATTCTAATGTTGCTAACTAATCTAACAATTAAAATCAATTAGCAATAAAGAAAAACAAACTAACACTTAACTAAAAGATAAATGAAAATAACTCTAGGAAATAATGAACCAAACGAAAAGAATGCAAAAAATTAAACCCTTTTGTACAGGTATGCTTTTAAAGTAAACAATTATACCAAACTAAAATTTCAACTAAAAGTAAGCTAATCCTAATCTTATTCAACCAAACAAATAAAAAATAATAATAAAATCCCTAAGTATGCTAGACTAGTAACCTAAGCAACAATAAATTAAAAACACAATTTTGGTTTCAAGTACCACAAAATAAGTATTAAAAATTCAAAGCAAGTTGGCCAAACAAGCAAAGAATTAAAACCCTAGCATGCAACACTAAAACCAAAATTAAGAAAAAAAAATATAAAAATTTGAAATAAGAAAACAATGTTCAAAGTACTACTAAACCCAATCCGAATTAATATTAATGCCTTAATCCCCGGCAACGGCGCCAAAAACTTGATGTGTAAAATCAACTCGCAAGTGCACGAATCGTTTTCAAGTAATAAAGTGGAAAAATAGGGTTGTCGTACCCAAGGGATTAACTATTAAGTACCAAAGATAATTAGGTTTTGATAATATTTGAACTAAAATTTAAGATGGCAATTGAAAACTAAATAAACTAAATTAAACAAAAGCAATCAATTAAAATTAGATCAATTTCAAGTAAGAGAGAGAATTGAATAATTATGAATACTAGGGCATTTGATTTCACCACTAACTATTCCAATTTAATTACTTAAATATGTGAATTTAATTAACTAGTAATTTTGTTAACCACACTTAATCACAAAATTAATCAAAAGTAGTTTCCACTCACAATTGATAATATTCACATAACCTAATTTATTCTTTCCGGCCTATAAATTAAATCATGCAAATTCATCAAGCATAGATTAAACAAATAATATGGCATGAGACATAACTATTTCCAATCAATTATGCATTCATGTAAATCATTGGAGATCCATAATATTATCCTTTTCCAAGCTCAAATATTATTAAAATCATTCATTCCTTCCGGCCTATGAAAGCATTAAGTATACCAATGATTTATTAACAAAACATATTACTAATTAAATAAAACTCAACATATATTAAAATAATTAAACCTTCATAGTTAGGGCTACATCATAGCCCTAGCTATGAAAATTAGTTCATGGTAAAAATAATTTCAACATCCATAATTATTAAAAATAATAAGATTCACAATTAAAGAGAAAGGAAAAGAGAATAAAAACTATTGAAGAAATTCTCCTCCAAGAGCTCTCAAAGTCGTAGCCTTCTACTCCAAGCAAGCCCACGTCTCTCTGCCTCCTCCAAGCTCTCCAATTGATCTTCTAAAACTCTAAAACTTTAAAACCCTAGAACCCTTAAGAGAATCTTAGAAACTCCCAAAATTTGGTTTGTTTCTATTTAAGCCTCCTAAAAGCTTTTAAATAACTCTCTAAACTTGTATATCTTCCTTCAATGTGGTGGGGGCTATATATATAGGGCCTTGGGAATCTTTTTCTCTCTTTATTTTCAATGTGGGAGTCTTGGAAGATACCTTTTTTAAGCCATGAAGAGGGTTGGACGAATTTCATGTGTAAAAAGGAAACTGTATATTACTTGCTCTCTACTACTTTCCTTTTATCTAATTCCTCCTAAAAAAAATAGTTAATTAGTCTAATTTACCCTTAATGAAGCATGTGACATGACATGTGCCACATTAATGATAAATTAACCAATTATTGCCACTTGTTTTTATCTTGGCCCTCAAATTGCCATAATTCTCTCTTTTGATCAATGGTGGAGATTTAACTAGAATATTCCTTTTTATAAATTTCAAACTTTAAATGATGATAACTCTTTGCTCGCACCTTGAAATCTAAAAATAACGAGACATTTGAAATCCTCAGATTGTGATGATTCATATGACATCCACTTCCATCATGAAATTCCCGATAGAATCTTTATGGAATCTTCAAGGTATCTTTTTGGAATCTTTTTAATGCTTAGTTTGTTCGAGCTCAAATCTTGCTTCCCACCATAATTCGACCCAAGGAATCCATCTTTATGGTTGTTTTCTTAAAAGTCTTTCTCTTTCACCTAGATTAAGAAAAATACATAATTAAGTATCTTTCCATAACAAATTAACACAAACTAACAAATATTAAGCTATAAATATGGCATAAAATCATCAATATTTTAGACCTAACAGAAGGGTACCACACGTGTATCTAATGCACCAAGCAATTGGAAATCAACAACTAATATGTGGAGCACCAACAAAGCCAAACCAGATTTCAAAATAACTTCAAGGCCTAAAATAGAAACTAAGGCCAAAAGTTCTAAGCCACGCTAATCAAGTAAGTTTGATCTAACCCCTTCTCGTAATTGTGATATAATGTGTTTCAAGTGTCAAGACAGTGGACATATAGCTAGCTAATGTCCAAATCGAAGGACAATGGTCATACAAGAGAGTGGAGAAGTAGAGTCCAAGGAGGAGGATTCATGTGACAATACGTTGACATTTTTGGAAGATTGCAATGATTATGGAGACAAGGAAGAGCTGCCATATTATGAAAGATTGAATTTGTGGTGAGATGAGCATTGCCATTGTACAAAGATGAGGAAGATATATAATAGGAGAACATCTTTCACACAAGATGCGAAATTCAAGACAAGATATGTAGTGTGATAATTGATGGTGGTAGTTGTGCAAATGTTGCTAGTACTTTGCTTGTTGAAAATCTAAGCTTACCTACCTTTAAACATCTAGATCCCTATAGGTTACAATGGTTGAATGATAGTAGTGATACAAAGGTGACTAAACAAGTTAAGGTTACTTATATTATCAAGAAATACATTGATTAAGTTTTGTGTGATGTAGCTCCTATGGAGGCTGGAAATTTATTATTAGGTCATCCTTGGCAGTATGACAAGGATGCTTTGCATCATGGTCGAACTACAAAGTATGTGATGATGACATGATCAGGAGCACCCCAAGATGGAGTCCAGAGCCACTTCAAATTTCTACGGGACCAATAACCCGGGCAAGAGCAAAGAGGTTTAAAGAAGCATTAAATGGTTTAATCCAAGAGGTGTTCAGATCCCAAGGAAGCAAGTTTATTACTGAAGATGAACCAAAATTGGTCCATATGATTGGAACAGAGGATGCCAACATGAAAGAAAGCCTAACGCATGGAATCCAACAATATGGTGATGTGGCACGATTTGATGACATGGATGGTTACATGGCATCATATGGTGACATGGCACTTTTGCCACATGGTGGATGATATGCGCCTACATGGCATTGGCTGAATTTTTTAATTAGCAAATATTAGTTTTTATTTTATGTCTTGATTGGATTTTGGCATGTTGCTTATTTTATTTTTTCAATTTAGTTTTTTTAGGTTTTTAAATTACTTTCCTATTCTTATTAAGAAACTAGGAGATAAATTAGGTTTCCTAAACCTAACCAAATTAGGTTTCCTAAACCTAACTACATTAGGTTTCCTAAACCTAATTTTCATCCATAATTATTTTTAGCAAATTTAGGAAAGCTTTGTAATTTATTTTGCCTATTTAAAGGCACACAAGTTATGAATAAAATTCAGATTACAATTTTGATCCAAAGTGAGAGTGATTCTCTTGGTTCTCTAAGAACTATATTGAACTTTTTCAAGTTTTGCTTGTAGAGTTTAAATTTGACTTATCAATAGGTTATTCCACACCCTGTTGTGGCATCTTCACCATACCAAGGTTTTTACCTTAAATATAGGTAACGGGTCGAGGTCTTCCATTGATAACTTGTGATTAGACGGTCTAATTCAATCTTTGTTACGGGTTTAGAGGTAGGTCGCTCTAGGTTCGTATCAATTTGGTATCAGAGCTAGTTTCTAATTACTGGTTTGATCTATCTATTTCTTTTCTTTTGTTTCATTGTTTTTCTTGGTTTTTTTTTTGGCGATTTTAGTATTAGGTTAGAAATTGCATCTTTGATTTCTTTGGTTGTTCTTTGTGTTTGGGTTGCTGCGTTTTTCTTTGCATTTTGTTTTTGTGCTCTTCTTCATTCATTCCGGTAAGATCGTATTTAAAAAAACAAAAAAAAAAAAAAACCAAAAATTCATTCTTAAATTTTTTTGTTGTTCTTGTGGTTTGTGGCATTTGAATTATTGAGATTTCAAGAGAAACCAAGTAGTGAATTTTTTTTTTTTTTGGTTGATTTAAGGAGCACAAAAAACAAGCCAAAATCAATACCGAAAATAAGGTTTGTTGAATATTCACGAATTCCAATTTGCAAATCTCATTCCAATTTGTTCCTCACATTCTAGTTTCTTTTGTTTGTGCCAAATTTCTTGTTGAGCTTTCATCGTTGCCTTTTTCTTGTTACTTTTCATTCTATTTGTCTTGTATCCTTATTTTCATAACTGTTTGGTAGGTCTATTTGGATTGTTACTTGCTAGTTTGTTTTAGTTTGAAATTAGTTTGCAAAGAACCAAATAGAATTACTAGAGTGGTAAAAGGCAAGAGAGGTGAGATTTATAGAGGGTAAAAGCCGAACTATAAATAGAGTGCAAACACGAGTGAATGGAAACCTTGAATTGGAGTGAAACACGTGAGGGAGTGTTGTGAAGTCCTTTTTACTAACAAGTTTTGCAGAAAAATCATGTCACAAGACAAAAGCAAAGAAAGCATTGATGAAACTCCAGGTGTGGTTCATTCGAAGTTATAAATTCAAGCCATGGTGGGAGAACTACAAAGAGCACTATGGTTGGAGATGGGGCAAATCCATGGTAGGTTGGATAGGATGGAATCATCAATCCAAATGCCGCAGCAACGACCTCCATAAAGGTTTGCTCATGGACGTGGTAGAGGAAGAGATATTCCAAGAAGGGGAGATTGGGAACGAGTGGGAGATGACTATGAGGAAGAAGAGAAGACATTGGTTTGGGAACCAATCAATTCCATGGGAGAGAGAGATTAGACTAAGGCAATGACTATGGAGGAATTAAGATGAAAATACCTTCATTCCAAGGTAAAAGTGATCCAAAAGCATATCTTGAGTGGGAGAAGAGAATTGAGATGGTATTTGACTGTCAAAACTACTCTGAGACTGAAAAGGTTAAATTAGCCACTGTTGAATTCACGGACTATGCTATTGGATGGTGGGACAAAGAGACACTTTCTAGGAGGCAAGCGTGTCAAAGACCTATAGATACATGGGAGGAGATGAAGGCTTTGATGAGGAAGCTTTTTGTACCTAGCCATTACTATAGAAGCATTTTTCAGAAACTACAAAGCTTGTCTCAAGGAAATAGGAGTGTGGAGGACTATTATAAGGAGATGGAAATCCTTATGATGAGGGCCAATGTTGAAGAGGATAGGGAGGCTACAATGTCACGTTTCTTGGCTGGTTTTGAATAGGAAAATAGCAAATCAAGTGGACTTGCATCATTATGTAGAGATTGAGGAGATGTTGCACATGGCCATCAAAGTAGAGCAATAACTTAAGAGGAGGGGTACCACAAGACCTAGTATTGCTCAAAACACTTGGAAAGCAAGCCCAACCACATGGAAACCCAATTAGCCCAAGTTTGAAGATAAAGACACCACACGGCCTAAATCCGAAGTTAAGCCGAACCATCCTCATCCAAGCAAGTAAATTTAATTCATCTTCAACTAGATATCGAGATATCATGTGTTTTATATGCCAAGGTAGGGGTCATATTGCAAGTCAATGTCTAAATAAGAGGGTCATGGTGATTCGGGAAAGTGGAGACATTAAAATTGAAAAGGAAGAGTCAGATAATGAATCCATGCCACCATTGGAAGATGTTGGTGATGAAGATGAAGGAGATTACAAGTATCCAGTTGGTGGGGACTTGTCATTGGTTGATAAAAGAGCTTTAACTGTTTATAAATATGAGAAGGAAGTGCAACAGGAGAACATCTTTCATACTAGGTGTAAAGTGAAGTATAAGGTATGTAGTATGATTATTGATGGTGAGAGTTATACTAATGTGGCGAGTCTTACTATGGTTGAAAAGCTAGGTTTACCCACTATAAAGCATCCAGAACCATATAAGCTACAATGGCTTAATTATTGTGGAGATTGAAGGTGAATAGGCAAGTGAAGATTGCATTCTCTATTGGTGATTATGAAGATGAGGTTATTTGTGATGTGGTACCAATGCAAGCTGGTCATTTGCTTTTGGGACGTCCGTGGCAATTTGATAGAGATACTAATCATCATGGTCGTACTAATAAGATTGTCTTCAACTTCAAGGGTAAACGAGTGGTGCTTAAGCCAATGACTCCTAAACAGGTTTTTGATAATCAATTGGCTTTACAAAGGAGGAGAGAAGCTGAACAACAACAAAATCAAACTATATCCAACCACCAAGAGAAGAAAAAGAGTGGTGAGGATGAGAGTGTGAGTGAAAAAGAAAAGAAAAAGACTGGAAAGAAAAAAGGGAGTTTTTATGCAAAACAGAGTGAGATGAAGAAGCTTTTTTTGTTGTAAAAAGCCTATGACTGTAATGATGTACAAAGAAGCATATATGAATCATTTAACTAACCCTGATGAATTTGTTTTGCCTAGTTCTATTATTTCTCTTTTACAGGAGTTCGATGATGTCTTTCCCGAGGAGATTCCAAATGGGCTACCACTGATTAGAGGGATCGAACATCAAATTGATTTGGTTCCAGGATCAACAATTCCAAACCGACCGGCTTATAGGAGTAATCCAGAGGAGACAAAGGAACTTCAAAGGCAGGTAAGTGAACTGCTTGGAAAGGGATATGTTAGAGAAAGCATGAGTCCATGTGCTGTACCTGTGTTAATTCCTCCATAGTCACTGCCTCAGTCTAACCTTTCTCTCCTACAGAATTGGTTGGTTCCCGAACCAATGTCTTCCTCTTCTTCCTCATGGTCATCTCCCACACGTTCCCAATCTTCCCCTCTTGGAGCATTTCTTCCTCTACCACGTCCATGAGCAAACCTTTGTGGAGGTTGTGGCTGCGATGTTTGGATTGATGATTCCATCCTATCCAACCTATCATGGATTTGCCCATCTTCAACCGTAGTGCTCTTTGAAGTACTCCCACCATGGCCTGAATGTATAACTTCGGATCAGCCACACCTGGAGTTTCATCCATGCTTTCTTTGCTTTTGTCTTGTGACATGATTTTTCTGCAAAATTTGTTAGCAAAAAAGAAAGGCCTCACAACACTCCCTCACATGTCTCGCTCAAATTCAAGGTCACTCGTGTTTGTACTCTAGTTATAGTTCGGCTTTTACCCTCTATAATTCTCACCTTTCTTGCCTTTTACCACTCTAGCAATTCTATTTGATTCTTTGTAAACTAATTTCAAACTAAAACAAACTAGCAAGTCACAATCCAAATAGACCTACCAAACAGTTATGAAAATAAGGCTAAAAAGACAAGAAAAAGGCAACGATGAAAGTTAAACAAGAAATTTAACAAGAACAAAAGAAACTAGAATGTGAGGAACAAATTGGAATGAGATTTGCAAAATGGAATTAGTGAATATTCAACAAACGTTATCTTCAGTATTGATTTTGGCTTGTTTTTGGTGCTCCTCAAATCAACCAAAAATTTCACTACCTGGTTTCTCTTGAAATTCCAATAATTCAATGCCACAAACCACAAGAACAATATATATATATATTTTTTGCATTAAACAAAAAGAACAAGCTTTATAAAATGAAAGAAACCTCAATCGCACAAAACTTCAATGAGAATAGACCAATTCGTTGTCCTCAAGGGTTTGAAAACAAATTCAGCTTTTTTTTTTTTTTTTTGTTTATGACCATTCGGTTTGGTATGATTGGATGAGTGAAGAATGAAGAAGAACAAACAAAAGAAAAGATGCAAAGAAGAACGCAATGACCAAACGAAGAACAAAGAACAAAATCAGACAACAAAGATAGATGGATCAAACCCATTATTAGAAACTAGCTCTCATACCAAATTGATACGAACCTAGAGCGACCTGCCTTTAAACCCGTAACAAAGATTGAATTAGGACCGTCTAATTACAAGCTATCAATGGAAGACCTCGACCCGTTACCTATATTTGAGGTAAGAACCTTCGTATAGTGAAGACGCCTCAATAGGGTGTGGAATAACCTATTGATAAGTCGAATTTGAACTCCACAAGCAAAGCTTGAAAAAGTTCGATATAATTCTTAGAGAACCAAGAGAATCACTCTTACTTTGAATAAAAATCGTAATCTCCTCTTTATTCATGACTTATGTGCCTTTAAATAGGCAAAATAAATTACAAAACTTTCCTAAATTTGCTAAAAGTAAAGGTGGAATAATAATGGACAAAAATTAGGTTTAGGAAACCTAATTTTGATAGGTTTAGGAAACCTAATTTGGTTAGGTTTAGGAAACCTAATTTGGTTAGGTTTAGGAAAACCTAATTTAGCTCCTAGTTTCCTAATTTGAATGGCCTTTAATTTTTTGACCAATTCAACTCTAATAAAATTAGGAAAGTAATTTAAAAACCTAATAAAAACTAAATTAGGAAAGTAAATAGCCAACATACCAAAATCCAATCAAAACACAAATAAAAATTAATATTTTCCTAATTATAAAATTTGTCCAAGCTTAGTTGGATGCCATGTGTTAGGTCTAAAATATTGATGATTTTATCCCATATTTATAGCTTAATATTTGTTAGTTTGTATTAATTTGTTATGGAAAGATACTTAATTATGTATTTTTCTTAATCTAGGTAAAAGAGGAAGAATTTTAAGAAAACAACCATAAAAATGGATTCTTTGGGTCGAATTATGGTGGGAAGCAAGATTTGAGCTCGAACGGACTAAGCATTAAAAAGATTCCAAAAAGATACCTTAAAGATTCCATAAAGATTCTATCGAGAATTTCATGGTGGAAGTGGATGTCATATGAATCATCACAATCTGAGGATTTCAAATGTCTCGTTATTTTTGGATTTCGAGGTGCGAGCAAAGAGTTATCATCATTTAAAGTTTGGAATTTATAAAAAGGAATATTCTAGTTAAATCTCCACCATTGATGGAAAGAGGAAATCAAGGCAAATTGAGGGCCAAGATAAAAACAAGTGGCAATAATTGGTTAATTTATCATTAATGAGGCACATGTCATGTCACATGCTTCATTAAGGGTAAATTAGACCAATTAACTATTTTTTTAGGAGGAATTAGATAAAAGGAAAGTAGTAGAGAGCAAGTAATATCAAGTTTCCTTTTTACACATGAAATTCGTCCAACCCTTTTCATGGCCTAAAAAAGGTATCTTCCAAGACTCCCACATTGAAAATAAAGAGAGAAAAAGATTCCCGAGGTCCTATATATATATCCCCCACCACATTGAAGGAAGATATATAAGTTTAGAGAGTTATTTAAGAGCTTTTAGGAGGCTTAAATAGAAACAAACCAAATTTTGGGAGTTTCTAAGATTCTCTTAAGGGTTCTAGGGTTTTAAAGTTTTAGAGTTTAGAAAATCAATTGGAGAGCCTGGAGGAGGCAAAGAGACGTGGGCTTGCTTGGAGAAGAAGGCTACGACTTTGAGAGCTCTTGGAAGAGAATTTCTTCAATAGTTTTTATTCTCTTTTCTTTTCTCTTTAATTGTGAATCTTATTATTTTTAATAATTATGGATGTTGAAATTATTTTAACCATGAACTAATTTTCATAGCTAGGGCTATGATGTAGCCCTAACTATGAAGGTTTAATTATTTTAATATATGTTGAGTTTTATTTAATTAGTAATATGTTTTGTTAATAAATCATTGGTATACTTAATGCTTTCATAGGCCGGAAGGAATGAATGATTTTAATAATATTTGAGCTTGGAAAAGGATAATATTATGGATCTCCAATGATTTACATGAATGCATAATTGATTGGAAAATAGTTATGTCTCATGCCATATTATTTGCTTAATCTATGCTTGATGAATTTGCATGATTTAATTTATAGGCCGGAAGGAATAAATTAGGTTATGTGAATATTATCAATTGTGAGTGGAAACTACTTTTGATTAATTTTGTGATTAAATGTGGTTAACAAAATTACTAGTTAATTAAATTCACATATTTAAGTAATTAAATTGGAATAGTTAGTGGTGAAATTAAATGCCCTAGTATTCATAATTATTCAATTCTCTCTCTTACTTGAAATTGATCTAATTTTAATTGATTGCTTTTGTTTAATTTAGTTTATTTAGTTTTCAATTGCCATATTAAATTTTAGTTCAAATATTATCAAAACCTAATTATCTTTGGTACTTAATACTTAATCCCTTGGGTACGACAAATCTATTTTTCCACTTTATTACTTGAAAACGATTCGTGCACTTGCGAGTTGATTTTACACATCACCATGTCACCATATGATGCCACATCACCATGTTGTAGAAGTCCATGCGTTAAACTCTCTTTCACGTTGGCATCCACCATCCCAATCATATGGACCAATTTTAGTTCATCTTCACTAATGAACTTGCTTCCTTGGGTTGTAAACACCTCCTAGATTAAACCATTTAGGACCTCTTTCGATCTCTTTGCTTGTGCTCGGGTTATGGGTCCTGTATGCATTTGAAGTAGATCTGGGCTCCATCTTGAAGGACTCTTGGTCATGTCCTCATCATATGCAACAAATGAATGAAAAATATATATATATATATATATATATTATTATCGTGTTGTCAAGTTTGTGTGGCCTACTCTTAGCTTATTCTTTTCTTCTTCACTTTCATCTTCTTCCTTCCAAACAAAAATCCTAACAAACATTAATATCACCGTACAAAAAAAAACAAGAAAAAAAAAAACAAAACAAAAATCACTGAAACACCAAACCAAAACCCGGATTAAAGATTGTGCACAAGACGTTGTGTACAACACGCTTATCCAAGTGAACCCAAAACCATACCAAACTCCAACAAATCAGGATGTTTCATAGTTGTTAAATCTAATTTTTTTTAACTATAATAGTATTAGCTACATTAGCACAATTTCCTTCATCAATTATGATATTACATACCTTATCTTTGCTTAAGCATCTAGTGTGGAAGACATTCCTCGCTGTACTGGATCTTCATCTTTATAGACTGTTAGAGCTCTTCTCGCAACTAAACCCAAATCTACCGTCATTGGGTACTTGCATTGAGACTCCTCTTTATCTTCATCAATGTCATCCTCTAGTGACGCATTAACTCATCATCTAACTCATCTTCTTTATCCTTGACTTATCCCCATTATCTTTAAGTACCTTGATTCTTTTATTCAGATATTAGCTCGTAATATGCCCTCTATCTTGACGTTTAAAGCATAAAATATCTCAATTTCTATATGTGATAGGGTCAATTTTACTAACTTGTTTGACTGAAAGAAGGGTTTAGGCCTTAACACCAAAATTAAGCCTAGTTAATGCTTTTCCCTCTTGTTTCGGCCTAGGTGTTTTCTCATAGATGGGATTCGATCTCCAACTTGTTGAACTTGGCTTCCATTGATTCATTGAACCCTTTGGTCATATGGTGGTAATACCTTTCCTCTTCAATTGTTGCTTAATTTTGACCACCATATACAACATATCATCCATCTCTACATAATGTTGCAATTTAACTTAGTTGGCGATCTCCTTATTCAAGCTCGCCAAAAATCTTGCCATGGTACCTTTAGGATCCTCAACAATGTTGGCCCACATTAAGAGAATCTCCATCTCTTTGTAATAATCTTCCATGCTTGTACTCCCCTATGACAAAGATTGAAGCTTTTGAAAGAGCATTCTACAGTAATGGCTAACAACAAGCCTTTTCCTTGTGATTTGTTTTATCTCCACCCAAGTCTCCACTAGACATTGACGTGATCTTCTTTAGGCTATGAAATCCTTGTCCCACCACTTAATGGCATTATCGCCAAGTTCTAGGTAGCAAGCTTGACCTTTTTGGCTTCTAAAAAGTGTTGGCCCTCAAATACCATCTCCACCCATTTCTCCCATTCTAAGTATGCTTTAGATCGCTCTTGCCTCGACAAAGATGGAATCTTAAGCTTAATACCACCTAAATCATCCTCCCGATTTTGCCTTGTCTTCCACATGGTTTTCTTGTGTAGGACTCAAATTCCACCTCCAATTTTTCCTCTAATTCATTTCCATAGTTACCACCTTCAAACTCTTCTCCGGTTTGTCTGTGTCCTTTTCTACCACATCCTTCTAGTGGTACATTCTAATTAGGTTGTCGAAATGTGGATGCTTTAGAATTTGCAGCTACTTACATTTTAAGTTCCTCCATCTCCTTAGCCACTTGCTGCATATCTCCCATCAGTGTGGTGAACACATTGGCATCAATCTCTATCTTAGAGCTTGATGACTTCTTCTTGTCTTTGGACATGTTTACCTATTGATTATTAGTGATTAAAATATAGAAATCCTTTCTAATTCACTTCCTTACGTGTATCACTTGATCAAGGTGTCAATCTCTCATATTTCACACAATTAATTGGCTTTGAACCTTAATGAATTTACATTCTATCCTTTTACCATGTATGTTTGATCTTCTTGGAAACTAACTTAAATTAATTCAAGTTCTGCAAATAGGTTCAAATTAAACTTAACAATAAGTTTAAACAATGGCAAAGAAATCAAGAATCAAACAAGAGACAATAATATCTATATTCGGCCAACTAAAAGTGAAATAAAATAAATGCAAGTTTTGAATGATAATCTAGTCAAGCGACAATAATCAAACGATTCAATGATCAAATTGAACAAGTTTAAAGCAATAGTATAAGAGACAAAGGAAGAAAACAAACCTTTTAAAATTAACAAACTAAACAATAATATTAAGCAGCTCTAATAACTTGAATTTCAATGATTTTCGATTTCTTCCTTTTTTGTTTTTGGATTCTTTTGAGAACTATAGGAAAGTAAGATTTTTTATGCTACTTATAGGTATCAATTTGTTCTTCTACTCAAAATTTAAACATGTTTTTCAAATATCACACAATTAGGTTTCTAGTGCAATTTCAAACTTTGATGCTTGATGCAATTTTTTTTCTTATGCAAGGATGAATTTGGATAGCAAAAAGAATAAAGCAATCCTGAATAATAATATCAATGATGAAAGAAAAAAGAAAACTTAGGATGATTGGAAAAAGAAAAAAAAACAAACGAATTTTTGTTTCTTTATGTTTCTATGGATGACAAGGATGACAATAAGAAAACTATGGAGCTATTATTACCTAATGCAAAAATTGCAGAACTAAAAGATCAAACAAACAAAAAAACAAAAAACATAATAATACGAGCCTAAGCAATCCAACTTAGATTCCAACAAACAAATACTCGATCATCTAATTGATTCAGGTTCTGTGGAATGAATGACACCACAAAAGGTTTACGAAAATGCCCTATTGATAAGTCAATGTTTGAACTTTATTTCTAAAGTTAGAAAATTTCAAGGGATAGTTGTTATAGAACCAAAAGGTTTAACTCTCACAAGTATTAAATTTTGTTAAAGATTAAAAGCTATTGTAGTCATGAAATTGAATCCTTTTTACATGGAAAAATACGTGCAAAAAAGATAAAAGTTTGTCCAAAATTGTTTCATAAACCTTAAGCCCAAAATTCTAACTTATTTTCTAATTTAAAATTGACTAGTCAACTCCTTTATAGTTTAGGAAAGTGCCTAATTACATGACAGATTAAAATTAGAAACTAGTTAAAAAATAATTGGCTAGCTAAAAATAATTGAGAACATAATAAAAATTAAAGGTTTGCCTAAAATCAAAATAAGATTAAAATCATAAAACTTGGTGATAAGGACATGACTAGGAGAGCACCTTAAGATGGAGTTGAGAGCCACTTCAAATCTCTACGGGATCAATAACCAAAGCTAGAGCAAAGCAGTTTAAAGAAGCACTAAATGATTTAATCCGAGAGGTTTTCACATATCAAGGAAGCATGCTCATTACTGAAGATGAACCAAAATTGGTCCATATAATTGGAACGGTGGATGCCAACATGAAAGAAAGCCTAACGCATGGAATCCAACAGTATGGTGATGTGGCACGTTTTGATAACACGGATGGTGATGTGGAATCATACATGGTACTTTTGCCACGTGGAGGTATGCGCATACATGGCATTCAACTAAGTTTGGCCGAATTTTATAATTAGGAAAAATTATTTTTATTTATGTCTTGATTGGATTTTGGCATGTTGCCTATTTACTTTCCTAATTTAGTTTTTATTAGGATTTCAAATTACTTTCCTAATTTTATTCGAGTTGAATTGGTTAAAGAATTACAGGCCATTCAAATTAGGAAACTAGGAGCTAAATTAAATTTCCTAAACCTAACCAAATTAGGTTTTTTAAACCTAACCACAGTAGGTTTCCTAACCTATCAAAATTAGGTTTTCTAAACATTTGAGCTTAGAAAAGGATAATATTATGGATTTCCAATGATTTACATGAATGCATAATTGATTGGAAAATAGTTATGTCTCATGCCATATTATTTGCTTAATCTATGCTTAATGAATTTGCATGATTTAATCTATAGGCCGGAATGAATAAATTAGGTTATGTGAATATTATCAATTGTGATGAAAACTACTTTTGATTAATTTTGTGATTAAGTATGGTTAACAAAATTAGTAGTTAATTAAATTCACATATTTAAGTAATTAAATTGGAATAGTTAGTGGTGAAATCAAATGCCCTAGTGTCCATAATTATTAAACTCACTCTCTTACTTGAAATTGATCTAATTTTAATTTCTTGTTTTTGTTTAATTTAGTTTATTTTATTTTCAATTGCCATCTCAATTACTAGTTCAAATATTACCATAACCTAATTATCTTTGGTACTTAATTCTTAATCCCTTGAGTACGACAACCCCATTTTTCCATTTTATTACTTGAAAACGATTCGTGCACTTGTGAGTTGATTTTATACATAAAAAAAATAAGCCTTTAAATAGGCTACAAAGTTACAAAATAAAACCCTAAAATAAAAGGGAAAACCGACCATACAAAGTGGTTTCCTATGGTGGCCAAAATTTTCACTCCTTTCCTAATATAATTTGGATTAATTAATTCCTTTATTTTGAATTAGGAATTAATTCATTAACACTGAAAATAATAAAATAATAACTTGCCTAAACTTATTTGTCCAGCAAATAAATAAATAAATAAAAGGCAATGGTAATTTCCTAAAACAAAAAATAGAATCAAATTAGGAAACTAAAATACTAGCTTTTTGACTAAGTTGACTTTGACCATTTTTTGACTACTTTGAGCTCCAAATAAGCTTCAATATGCTTTGTAGGATGCCAAATAAGCTGACCATGAAGTCCCACATGTTGCCCTTTCTTGGAAGAAAGAGAAAAAGCCAACTCAGCAAAATACAATAAAAGCCAGCATAAAATACAGTAAAAACCCGGCCAAATTTCTCCTATGCGCACGCCCCTCTTTTGAATGGTTTTCAAGATTCCTTGACTTGATTCCATATCCTCTTAGATATATGTATTGAATCAATGAAGCATTGGAACCATTTCATGCCGTTCAGACTCCTAAAAAGTACCAAAACCGCTATCCGGGTCCGTATAGGCTTCCACCACTTGTATGCTCAAAACAAGTCTTGGTTCTTCGGGAATAGACATGCCTTCTTGAGAATGGATTATGCCCTGGATAAAGGAAGCAAGGTGATCCCTAAAACTCTTAGCTTAAGCTTTAGTGATTGGCCTGGTCTTCATCCGTATCGGGTCGGTATCCTAGCAGGTTGTCGGTTGTACAAGCTTGGGTGGACTCTCATTAATGAAGGCTTTGATGAGGAAGTGATTCATACCTAGCCATTATTATAGGAGCATTTATCAATGAAGGCCATCACACAGCCTAAATTCGAAGCTAAGGTCGAACCGTCCTCATCCAAGCAAGTAAGTAAATTAGATTCATCTTCAACTAGAAATCAAGATCTCATGTGCTTTAAATGTCAAGGCAGGGGTCATATTGCAAGTCAATGTCCTAATAAGAGGGTCATGGTGATTCGGAAAAATGGAGAAATTGAATCTGAAGAGGAAGAGTCAGATAATGAATCCATGCCACCATTGGAGGATGCTGGTGATAAAGACGAAGATGATTACAAGTATTTGGTTCGTGGGGACTTATCACTGGTTGCTAGGAGATCTCTTATTGTGTACAAAGATGAGAAGAAAGTGCAACGGGAGAACATCTTTCATACTATATGCAAAGTCAAGGATAAGGTATTTAGTATGATTATTGATGGTGGAAGTTGTACTAATGTTGCTAGTGGTAATATGGTTGAAAAACTAGGTTTACCCACTATGAAGCATCCAGAACCATATAAGCTACAATGGCTTAATGATTGCGGAGAGTCGAAGGTGAATAGGTAAGTGAAGGTTGCATTCTCTATTGGTGATTATGAAGATGAGATTATTTGTGATATGGTGCCTATGCAAGCAGGCCATTTGCTCTTGGGATGACCATGGCAATTTGATAAAGATGCTAACCATCATGGTCGCACTAACAAGATTGTCTTTAACTACAAGGGTTAATGAGTGGTGCTTATGCGAATGACTCCTAAATAGGTTTTTGATGATCAATTAGCTCTACAAAGGAGGGAGGCTGAAAGTCTTAAAGAAAGAGCTAGTATAGCACCCACGGCTTCAACAACTATTCTAGGAACAAGGCCATGCAAGAACAACCAGGTAAGTGTCCTAAACTCCAATTAGAAAGGAAAGAAAGGGAGAAACCCGAGAGTGTGAGAAAGTTTGAAAAAGCTGAGTGTGGGAGAAAACAAATGGAACACATGAATGAGAAAGAAAAAGAGAGAAAAGAAAAGTGTTAGGTCTAAAATATTGATGATTTTATGCCATATTTATAGCTTAATATTTGTTAGTTTGTGTTAATTTGTTATGGAAAGATACTTAATTATGTATTTTTCTTAATCTAGGTAAAAGAGGAAGAATTTTAAGAAAACAACCATAAAAATGGATTCCTTGGGTCGAATTATGGTGGGAAGCAAGATTTGAGCTCGAACGGACTAAGCATTAAAAAGATTCCAAAAAGATACCTTGAAGATTCCATAAATATTCTATCGGGAATTTCATGATGGAAGTGGATATCATATGAATCATCAAGATCTGAGGATTGCAAATTTCTCGTTATTTTTGGATTTCGAGGTGCGAGCAAAGAGTTATCATCATTTAAAGTTTAGAATTTATAAAAAATAATATTCTAGTTAAATCTCCACCATTGATCAAAAGAGGGAATGAAGGCAATTTGAGGGCCAAGATAAAAACAAGTGGTAATAATTGGTTAATTTATCATTAATGAGGCACATGTCATGTCACATGCTTCATTAAGGGTAAATTAGACTAATTAACTATTTTTTTAGGAGGAATTACATAAAAGGAAAGTAGTAGAGAGCAAGTAATATCAAGTTTCCTTTTTACACATGAAATTCGTCCAACCCTTTTCATGGCTTAAAAAAGGTATCTTCCAAGACTCCCACATTGAAAATAAAGAGAGAAAAAGATTCCCAAGGTCCTATATATATAGCCCCCACCACATTGAAGGAATATATACAAGTTTAGAGAGTTATTTAAGAGCTTTTAGGAGGCTTAAATAGAAACAAACCAAATTTTGGGAGTTTCTAAGATTCTCTTAAGGGTTCTAGGGTTTTAAAGTTTTAGAGTTTTAGAAGATCAATTGGAGAGCTTGGAGGAGGCAGAGAGACGTGGGCTTGCTTGGAGAAGAAGGCTACGAACTTTGAGAGCTCTTGGAGGAGAATTTCTTCAATAGTTTTTATTCTCTTTTCCTTTCTCTTTAATTGTGAATCTTATTATTTTTAATAAATATGGATGTTGAAATTATTTTTACCATGAACTAATTTTCATAGCTAGGGCTATGATGTAGCCCTAGCTATGAAGGTTTAATTATTTTAATATATGTTGAGTTTTATTTAATTAGTAATATGTTTTGTTAATAAATCATTGGTATACTTAATGCTTTCATAGGCCGGAAGGAATGAATGATTTTAATAATATTTGAGCTTGGAAAAGGATAATATTATGGATCTCGAATGATTTACATGAATACATAATTGATTGGAAAATAGTTATGTCTCATGCCATATTATTTGCTTAATCTATGCTTGATGAATTTGCATGATTTAATTTATAGGCCGGAAGGAATAAATTAGGTTATGTGAATATTATCAATTGTGAGGGGAAACTACTTTTGATTAATTTTGTGATTAAGTGTGGTTAACAAAATTACTAGTTACTTAAATTCACATATTTAAGTAATTAAATTGGAATAGTTAGTGGTGAAATCAAATGCCCTAGTATTCATAATTATTCAATTCTCTCTCTTACTTGAAATTGATCTAATTTTAATTGATTGCTTTTGTTTAATTTAGTTTATTTATTTTTCAATTGCCATCTTAAATTTTAGTTCAAATATTACCAAAACCTAATTATCTTTGGTATTTAATTCTTAATCCCTTGGGTACGACAACCCTATTTTTCCACTTTATTACTTGAAAACGATTCGTGCACTTGCGAGTTGATTTTACACATCAAAAAGAAAAATAAATTTTTTATGTTAGCTTAGGTGAGCTTAAAAAGGCATTTGTGGGTAATAAACCTATGCTGAACATGATTTATAAAGATATTTATTCAAAGATGTTTTTGTTGTATAGAACTTTATCTCTATTACTGAGAGCTTAACTTAGTGGAGATTTTAAAATTTGGGAGAGATTATTTGCTAATATTAAGAAGTTTGATTTTTGCCGACATGAGCTTGTATGTCTAGCAATTCTTGTGATAGTGTTTGGCCTAGGAAATTTGGTTTGGTTGCACCTAAGAGAAGAGAGGTTTCCAGAGCAACGAAAGTTGAAGCTTATGCCACATGGGGATGGACCTTTTCAAGTTTTGGAGCAGATTAATAATGGTGATGTGGTACGTTTTGATGACACGGATGGTGATGTGGCATCATATGGTAACATGGCATTTTTGCCACGTGGAGGGTGATATACGCCTACATGGCATTCAACTAAGCTTGGCTGAATTTTATAATTAGGAAAAATTATTTTTATTTATGTTTTGATTGAATTTTGGCATGTTGCTTATTTACTTTCCTAATTTAGTTCTTATTAGGATTTCAAATTACTTTGTTAATTTTATTAGAGTTGAATTGGTCAAAGAATTAAAGGGCATTCAACTTAGGAAACTAGGAGCTAAATTAGGTTTCCTACACCTAACGAAATTAAGTTTCCTAAACCTATCACAATTAGATTTCCCAAACCTAATTTTCGTCCATAATTATTCCATCATTATTTTTAGCAAATTTAGGAAAATTTTGTAATTTATTTTGCCTATTTAAAGCACATAAGTCATGAATAAAGATCAGATTACAATTTTGATTCAAAGTGAGAGTTATTCTCTTGGTTCTCTAAGAACTATATTGAACTTTTCAAGCTTTGCTTATGTAATTCAAATTTGACTTATCAATTGGTTATTCCGTACCCTATTGTGGCATCTTCACCATACCAAGGTTCTTACCTCAAATATAGGTAACGGGTCGAGGTCTTCTTTTAATAACTTATAATTAAACGGTCTAATCAATCTTTGTTACGGGTTTAGGAGCAGGTCGTCGTAGGTTCGTATCACTTGGAGAGCAAGTAACTTGGTTATTAGGTAAGACACTTAATTCAGGCTAAAAGGAAACAAGCTGATTTATTTGTTTTTAAGCGACGTTGGATAGTTGCTTAGATGCCATGTGGCCAAGGATGCCATGTCGTCAAAGTGACACGTTATGATGCTCTTGAGAAATGATCAAATTGCCTCTAACATTGCTGTCCTTCATCCTTCGTATCCGCAGCCTCAATGCTCAATATTGTTGCCAATTTGATTCTTCCTTAGCAAAACTCTTGCACTTTTAATTTATAAGCACCTTTTGGATAAGACCATTTAATAGTTCTTTAAACCTCTTTGCACGAGTTCTTGTAATTGTTCCAGTTGGCATCTCTAATGGCCTAGGACTCCATCTTTGAATGCTCCCATCATTCCCCTCCTCTTAAAGATGATTTGTCGTCAATTTATCACCTGTATAAAAAAAAAGGATAAGTCAGATACATTAAAAGTAGCACTAACATTACTCACCTAAAAGATCTAGAAGCATTGCCTCCTATCTTCGATAATACATGGAATGGTCCATATCCTCTTGGCATAAGTTTGATTTCTTTTGCTCAGGAAACCTCTCCTTTCTAAGGTGCAATCATACCCAATCTCCAAGCTCGAAGACAACCTTCTTTCTTCCTTTGTTAGCTTGTTTTGTATATTGCGTCATCTTCCTCTCTATGTTTGCAGATGCCTTTTCATGTAGAAGCTTGGCCAATTTGGCTTTCTTCTTCCTATCTACACTACCTTTTTCACTTAAAGGTAATGGTTATAAATCTAATGGAGTTAAAGGATTAGAACCATAAACAAGTTCAAAAGGTGAAAAATAAGTAGTGGAATGAATAGTCATATTGTATGCAAACTCTACATGTGGTAAACACTATTCCCAAGTGTTAAGCCTAAAATATTGATGATTTTATGCCATATTTATAGCTTCATATTTGTTAGTTTGTGTTAATTTGTTATGGAAAGATACTTAGTTATGTATTTTTCTTAATCTAGGTGAAGGAGGAAGAATTTCTAGAAAACAACCATAAAAATGAATTCCTTGGGTCGAATTATGGTGGGAAGCAAGATTTGAGCTCGAACGGACTAACCATTAAAAAGATTCAAAAAAGATTCCTTAAAGATTCCATAAAGATTCTGTTAGGAATTTCATGGTGGAAGTAGATATCATATGAATCCTAACAATCTGACGATCTCAAACGTCTCATTATTTTTGAATTTCGAGATGAGAGTAAAAAGATATCATCATTTAAAGTTTGGAATTTATAAAAAGGAATATTTCTAGTTAAATATCCACCATAAATTAAGAGAGGGAATCAAGGCAATCCAAGGGTCAAGATTAGGACAAGTGGAGATAATTGGTTAATTTATCATTAATGAGGCAAATATCATGTCACATGCTTCATTAAGCGTAAATAAGACTAATTAACTATTTTTTTAGAAAGAAGTAGAGAAAAGGAAAGTATTGGAGAGCAAGTAATATCAAGTTTCCTTCTTACACATGAAATTTGCCCAACCCTCTTCATGGCCTAAAAAGGGTATCTTCCAAGACTCCCATATTGAAAATAAAGAGAGAAAAAGGTTCCCAAGGTCCTATATATATAGCCCCCACAACATTGAAGGAAAAGATACAAGTTTAAAGAGTTATTTAAGACCTTTTAGGAGGCTTAAATAGAAATAAACCAAATTTTGGGAGTTTCTAATGTTCTCTTAAGGGTTCTAGGGTTTTAAAGTATTAGAGTTTTAGAAGATCAATTGGAAAGCTTGGAGGAGGCATAGAGACGTGGGCTTGCTTGGAGAACACGGCTACGACTTGGAGAGCTCTTGGAGGAGAATTTCTTCAATAGTTTTTATTCTCTTTTCTTATCTCTTTAATTGTGAATCTTATTATTTTTAATAACTATGGATATTGAATTTATTTTTTCCATGAACTAATTTTCATAGCTAGGGCTATGATGTAGCCTTAATTATGAAGGTTTAATTAATTTAATATATGTTGAGTTTTATTTAATTAGTAATATGTTTTGTTAATAAATCATTGGTATGCTTAATGCTTTCATAGGCCGGAAGAAATGAATAATTTTAATAATATTTGAGCTTGGAAAAGGATAATATTATGGATTTCCAATGATTTACATGAATGCATAATTGATTGGAAAATAGTTATGTCTCATGTCATATTATTTGCTTAATCTATGCTTAATGAATTTGCATGATTTAATTTATAGGCCGGAAGGAACAAATTAGGTTATGTGAATATTATCAATTGTGAGTGGAAACTACTTTTGATTAATTTTGTGATTAAGAGTGGTTAACAAAATTACTGGTTAATTAAATTTACATATTTAAGTAATTAAATTGGAATAGTTAGTGGTGAAATCAAATGCCCTAGTATTCATAATTATTCAATTCTCTCTCTTATTTGAAGTTGATCTAATTTTAATTGATTGCTTTTGTTTAATTTAGTTTTCAATTGCCATCTTAATTGTTAGTTCAAATATTACCAAAACCTAATTATCTTTGGTACTTAATTCTTAATCCCTTGGGTACGACAACCCTATTTTTCCACTTTATTACTTGAAAATGATTCGTGCACTTGTGAGTTGATTTTACACATCACCAAGTTTTAATGTTTTTATTAATTAAAGCTCTTAACAAGGTAGACAAAAATCCTATTTACTACTTCTGTTTGACTATCAGTTTGAGAATGACAAGTAGTAGAAAATAACAACTGAGTACCTAATTTAGCCCATGAAGTCTTCCAAAAATAACTTAAGAATTCAGCATCTCTATCATATAGTATTATTTTAGGCATACAATGCAATTTAACAACTTTTTTGAAAAACAAGTTAGCAATATGGGATGCATCGTTTGTTTTATGACAGGTAATAAAGTGTGCCATTTTTGAAAACCTATCAACCATAACAAAAATAGAATCTCTACCACTCTTTGTTCTAGGTAATCCTAATGCAAATTCTATAGAAATATCAATCCAAGGATGACTAAGAATAGGTCGGTGTGTACAATCCATGAGGGTTTAACTTTGATTGAGCTTGTTCACAATTATTAATACACTTGTCACAAATGTTCCCTACATCCTTTCTCATGCTTTTTTCTCATGCACAGCTAGTAAAAATGTTCATGCAATATAACTGATGTCCTATCTATACCAAAATGTCCGATTAAATTGCCACAATGAGATTCTCTAACCAATAATTCATGCAAAGTACAACTAAGATTGCATGCATAGTTTATCTTCCCTAAAGATGAAACAATCAAAAAGATAAAACATAACTTCAGCATGCCTTTCACATTGTAAATAAATTCCAACAAAGTCTTCATCACTAGTATAAAGGATTTCAATATGACATTAACGAATTAGCATACATAGTGGAAAGTAAAGTACACCTTATTGAGATTACATCAGCCACTGCATTTTGTCTACCTGATTTGTACTTGATCACATATGGAAAGGTCTCAATGAATTCCATCCAACATCCATGACAACTATCTAGTGTAGTTTGACCTTTTAAATGCATTGAAGACTCATGAACAATATGTACTACAAACTCTTTTGGCCAAAGGTAATATTTCCACGTCTCCAACATTCTAAAAAATCAATAAAGCTCAACTCAATTTCTCATTGAAGTAGGCAACGGGTCTATCTTCTTGCATAAGAACAGCTGCTATGCCAATACCTTATGTATCATACTCCACTTCAAATGTTTTAGCAAAGTTAGGTAAGGAAAACAAAGGTGCATTAGTAAGCTCTTTCAGTAAATTAAAAGGGTTCTCTTGCTTATTTCCTCATTCAAAGCCTACACTTTTCTTGATCACTTCCGTAAGTGGTGCGGCAATGGTACTGAAGACCTTCACGAATCTCTTATCAAAACTAGCAAAGCCATGAAAACTTTCTAACATTGGTTATAGATGCAGGGGTCGATCATTTCTTAATTACCCTTACCTTTTGATTGTCAACCTTGATGCCTTCTGCACTAACAATAAAACCTAAAAATAGAAGTTCACTAGTGCAAAAAGTACACTTCTTATGGTTGGCATATAATTTTTCCTTTCTTCGAACATCATACATAGCCCTAAGATACTTAACATGCTCCTATAAGTTTCAACTATATATTAAGATGTCATCAAAATACAAAACAATAAATTTTCCTAAATATGCTCTTAAAACATGATTCATAAGACCCATAAATGTACTAGACGCATTAGTTAAACCAAAATTCATGACTAACCATTCATGTAATCCACATTTAGTTTTAGAAGTTGTTTTCCGTTTACCATCCTCTTGATGTGAATTTGATGATATCCACTTTTAAGACCAATTTTAAAGAAAACACAAGAACCATGCAATTCATCAAGTAATGAGAATCTGCACGAACCCATATAACCGACTGCCCGTTGGATTCATACAAGGAGTTATCAATTCTCAAAAGGGTTTATTTATATCCGAAGATACAAGACTCGTTTTATGCATCCAGGTGATGGAGGTCGATACGGACCCGATTAGCTGTTTTAGTGCAATTATGGACTTCGGGCAGTACGAAATGAGTTCAACACTTCTTGAATTTAATTAATGTCATTAAGAGGTCATGGGATTAAGACAAGGCAGAATCAAAAGCAACCAAAATGGTGATTTGTGAACTTTTGGGCCGAAAATGTAGTATTTTCCATTGGCTTTACTATATTTTGTTGATTTTGCATTTTCTCTTTGTTCCAATCAAGGGCAACGTATAGAAATCATAAATAATCCTATTTGGCATCCTATATGGCACACTAGATTTTATTTGAAGTCCTTATAAACTAAAAATTGGTCAAAGTTAGCTTAGTAGTCAAACTAGTCAACTAGTTTCCTAATTTGAGTTTAACTTTTTGTTTTAGAAAATTAGTCTTTTATTTGGTTTTTACTTACTTATTTGCTGGACAAAACAACTTAGGAAATTTGTTATTTTATTATTTCCATTGTAAATTAATTAATTTCTAATTCAAAATATGGGAATTAATTAATCTAAATTAGTTTAGGAAAGCATGAAAAATTCGGCCACACTTGTTTCCTAATTCCTTTAGGCCAAATTTTACCTAGTTGTTTAGAGTTTATTGTTTTGTGACTTTAGCATATTTAAGGGCTTATTTTTTCAATGAGAACGGACCTTTAATAGTATTCAGAAAATAAGTTGTGAGAAAGAATTCTCTTTGTTCTCTTTGAATACCTAAAATGCTAATGCGAATCAGCTTGAACCCACACAATTGAAAACCAGCTGGGGTGCCGACCTGATACGAATGAAGACCAGGCTGATCATTAAGGCTTAAGGTGAGAGGTTTAAAGGACAACCTTGCTACCATTATCCAGGGAGTAATTCATCTTAAGAGGGCTTGTTCATACCCGAAGATTCAAGATCTGTTTTGAGCATACAAGTGGTGGAAGCCGATATGGACCCAGGTAGCATTTTTACTGCATTTATGGAGTCTGAGCAGCATGAAATGGTTCCATGCTTCACGAATTCAATAAATATGTCTAAGAGGTCGTGGAATCAAGTCAAGCTAGCTTCAAAGGCATCCAAAAAGGGGCTGTGCGCACAACATGACATTTTGGCCGGTTTTGCTCTATTACCCACTACCTTTATTGTATTTTGCTGAGTTGGCTTTTTCTCTTTCCTTCAAGCAAGGGCAACGTGTGGGGGACTCAATGACAATCTTATTTTCATCCTATAAAGCATATGGAAGCTGATTTGGGGCTTAAATTTATCAAAGATTGCTCAAAATCAACTTAGTAAAAAAGATAGTATTTTAGTTTCCTAATTTGATTTCTATTTTTTATTTTAGGAAATTACTTTTACTTTTGGATTTTATTTATTTATTTGTTGGACAAATAAGTTTAGGAAAGTTATTATTTTATTATTTTCATTATAAATTAATTAATTTCTAATTCAAAATAAATTAATTAATTAATCCAAATTAGTTTAGGAAATGAGAGAGAAAATTCTGATAAGGACATGACCAGGAGCTGGATTCTAGAGCCACTTCAAATCTCTACAGGACCAATAACCAGGGCAAGAGCAAAGAGGTTTAAAGAAGCACTAAATGGTTTAATCCAAGAGCTGTTTGTATCCCAAGGAAGCAAGTTCATTACTGAAGATGAACCAAAATTGGTCCATATAATTGGAACGGAGGATGCCAACATGAAAGAAAGCCTAACGCATGGAATCCAACAATATGGTGATGTGGCACGATTTGATGACAGGGATAGTGATGTGGCATCATATGGTGACATGGCATTTTTGCCATGTGGAGGATTATATGCGCCTACATGGCATTGGCTGAATTTATTAATTAGGAAAAATTAGTTCTTATTCTATATCTTGATTGGATTTTTGCATGTTGTCTATTTTATTTTCTGAATTTAGTTTTATTAGTTTGTTAAATTACTTTCCTATTCTTATTAGGAAACTAGGAAATAAATTAGGTTTTCTAAACCTAACCAAATTAGGTTTCCTAAACGTAATCACATTAGGTTTCCTAAACCTAACCAAATTAAGTTTTCTAAACCTAATCACATTAGGTTTCCTAAATCTAACCACATTAGGTTTCCTAAACCTAATTTTCGTCCATAATTATTTCATAATTATTTTTAGCAAACTTAGGAAAGTTTTGTAATTTATTTTGCCTATTTAAAGGCACACAAGTCATGAATAAAATTCGGATTACAATTTTGACTCAAAGTGAGAGTGATTCTCTTGGTTCTCTAAGAACTATATCGAACTTTTCAAGCTTTGCTTATGGAGTTCAAATTTGACTTATCAATAGGTTAGTTCAAATATTATTAAAATCATTCATTCCTTTCGGCCTATGAAAGCATTAAGCATACCAATGATTTATTAACAAAACATATTACTAATTAATTAAAACTCAGCACATATTAAAATAATTAGACCTTCATAGTTAGGGCTACATCATAACCCTAGCCATGAAATTAGGTCATGGCAAAAATAATTTTGACATCCAGAATTATAAAGAGAAAGAACAATAATGTTCACAATTAAAGAGAAAGAGATGAGAATAAAAACTATTGAAGAAATCCTCCTCCAAAAGTTCTCCAACTCATAGCCTTCTTTTCCAAGCAAGCCCACGTCTCTATGCCTCCTCCAAACTCTCAAATTGATCTTCTAAAATTCTAAAACTTTAAAACCCTTAACCTTAGAAACTCCCAAAATTTGGTTTGTTTCTATTTAAACCTCCTAAAAGCTCTTAAATGACTCTCTAAACTTGTATATCTTCCTTCAATGTGGTGGGGCCTATATATATAGGATCTTGGGAACCTTTTTCTCTCTTTATTTTCAATGTGGGAGTCTTGGAAGATACCTTTTTTAGGCCATGAAGAGGGTTGGACGAATTTCATGTGTAAAAAGGAAATTTGATATTACTTGCTCTCCAATACTTTCCTTTTCTCTAATTTTTTTAAAAAAAAATAGTTAATTAGTCTTATTTACCCTTAATGAAGCATGTGACATGACATGTACCTCTTTAATGATAAATTAACCAATTATTGCCACTTGTCTTTATCTTGGCGCCCAAATTGCCTTGATTCCCTCTTTTGATCAATGGTGGAGATTTAACTAGAATATTCCTTTTTATAAATTCCAAACTTTCAATGGCAATAACTCTTTGCTCGCACCTCGAAATTCATAAGTAATGTGATATTTGAAATTGTCAAATCATGAGGATTCATATGACATCCACTTCCACCATGAAATTCCTGACAGAATCTTTATGGAATCTTTAAGGAATCTTTTCAATGCTTGATCCGTTCGAGCTCAATCTTGCTTCCCATCATAATTCGACCCAAGGAATCCATTTTTATGGTTATTTTCTTAAAATTCTTCCTCTTTCACCTAGATTAAGAAAAATACATAATTAAATATTTTTCCATAACAAATTAACACAAACTAACAAATATTAAGCTATAAATATGTCATAAAATCATCAATATTTTAGGCCCAACACCATGTAAATGAGTTATTAGATAAATGTTATATTTGTGAGAGCATGAGTCCATATACTGTTCCTGATTTGTTAGTACAGAAAAAAGATGGATCATGATGCATGTGTTTTGATTGTAGAGCTATAAATAATATTACCATTAAGTATAGACATCCAATTCCTATATTAGATGATAAGCTTGATGAATTACATGGTGTATGCATGTTTTCAAAGATTGATTTTAGGAGTGGCTATCATCAAATTAGAATGAAAGAGGGAGATGAATGGAAAATCGCATTTAAAACTAAGTATGGATTATATGAATGGTTAGTGATGCCTTTTGGTTCAACTAATGCACCTAGTACTTTCATGAGGTTAATGAATCATGCCATGCGTCCATTCATTGGTAAATTTGTGGTTGTATATTTTGACGATATTTTAAAGTATAGCCAAAACCTTGATAAGCATGTGGGACATCTTAGACAAGTTTTAAACATTCTTAGGAAATAAAGGTTATTTACTAACATGAAAAGGTATGATTTTCGCAAAGATGAGCTTGTTTTCCTAGGAATTGTTATAAGTGCTGTAGGAATTAAAGTTGATCAATCCAAGCTGCAAGCAATCCAAGAGTGGTCGAAAACCTACCTCTATCACCCAACTGAGGAGCTTTCATGGTTTGGCTAGTTTTTATCGAATATTTATCAAGGATTTTAGCACCTTTGGGCTAAGTTGTAAAGAAGAATGTTGGCTTCAAATAGAGGGAAGCACAAGAAAAATCATTTACATTGTTGAAAGAAAAATGAACTAATGTAGCTTTATTAGTTTTGCCTAATTTTTCTAAGACTTTTGAAATTGAATGTGATGCTTCGAGTGTAGGTATTGGAGCTGTTTTAATATAAGAAGGAAGACCTATAGCCTAATTTAGTGAGAAATTGAATGGAGCTGCACTAAACTACTTGACCCATGACAAAGAGATGTATGCGTTGATGAGAGTTTTGGAAACATGGCAACAATACTTAATACCGAAGGAGTTCGTGATTCACACAGATCATGAATCTTTGAAGCACACTAAAGATCAAGGGAAGCTCAACCGAATTCATGCTAAGTAGATTGAGTTTATTGAAAATTTTCCTTATGTCATCCACTAAAAAAAAGGTAAGAAAAATGTGGTTGCCAACGTATTGACCCGAAGGTATGTACAATTTTCTACCTTGGATGCTATATTGCTTCGATCTGAACAATTGAAAGAACTTTATGAGCATGATAGTGGCTTTGGTGAAATATTTAGGAGATGTTCAAAACATGGGTTTAATAAATTTTACATTTTTGAAGGATATTTGCTTAGGGAAAACCAACTTTGTGTGCCTAATTGTAGCATTCGAGAATTGTTAGTGAGGGAAGGTCATGATGGTAGTTTAATGGGTCATTTTGCTGTTTTAAAAATTTTATGCTTGCTGTAAGAACATTTTTATTGGCCTAACATGAGCAGAGATGTGGAGAGAATATGTGAAAGATGCTTGAAATGCCGAAAAGCCAAGTCTAAATTGAAGCCGCATAGTTTGTATCATCCTTTGTTGATTTCAACATTTCCTTGGGTGGATTTGTTGTGAATTTTGTCCTTGGTTTACCTAGGTCTAGAACAGGTAAGGATTCAATTTTTGTTGTTATGGATAAATTTTCTAAGACGGCACATTTTATTGCATGTTATAAAAACTAATGATGCATCTAATGTTTGATTAGGACTTGACTGAGAGCACCTTAAGATGGAGTCGAGAGCCACTTCAATCTCAACAGGATCGATAACCAGAGCTAGAGCAAAGCGGTTTAAAGAAGCATAAATGGTTTAATCCAAGAGGTGTTTACATCTCAAGGAAGTAGATTCATTACTGAAGATGAACCAAAATTGGTCCATATGATTGGAACGGTGGATGCCAACATGAAAGAGAGCTTAACGCAAGGAATCCTATAACATGGTGATGTGGCAAGTTTTGGTGACATGGATGGTGATGTGGCATCCTATGGTGACATGGCACTTTTGCCACATGGAGGGTGATATGTGCCTACCTGGCTTCCAACTAAGCTTGGCCAAATTTTCTAATTAGGAAAACATCAATTTTTATTTATGTCTTGATTGGATTTTAGCATGTTGCCTATTTACTTTCCTAATTTAGTTTTATTAGGTTTTTAAATTACTTTCCTAATCTTATTATGTTGAATTGGTCAAAGTATTAAAAGCCATTCAAATTAGGAAACTAGGAGCCAAATTATGTTTCCTAAACCTAACCACATTAGGTTTCCTAAACCTAATCACATTAGGTATCCTAAACTTAACTACATTAGGTTTCCAAAACTTAACCAAATTAAGTTTCTTAAATCTAATTTTCATCCATCTTTATTTTTATTAAATTTAGGAAAGCTTCATAATTTATTTTGTCTATTTAAATTAGGAAACCTAATTTATTCCTTCCGGCCTATAAATTAAATCATGCAAATTCATCAAGCATAGATTAAGCAAATAATATGGCATGAGACATAACTATTTTCCAATCAATTATGCATTCATGTAAATCATTGGAGATCCATAATATTATCCTTTTCCAAGCTCAAATATTATTAAAATCATTCCTTCCGGCCTATGAAAGCATTAAGTATACCAATGCTTTATTAACAAAACATATTACTAATTAAATAAAACTCAACATGTATTAAAATAATTAACCCTTCATAGTTAGGGCTACATCATAGCCCTAGCTATGAAAATTAGTTCATGGTAAAAATAATTTCAACATTCATAATTATTAAAAATAATAAGATTCACAATTAGAGAGAAAGGAAAAGAGAATAAAAACTATTGAAGAAATTCTCCTCCAAGAGCTCTCAAAGTCGTAGCCTTCTTCTCCAAGCAAGCCCACGTCTATCTGCCTCCTCCAAGCTCTCCAATTGATCTTCTAAAACTCTAAAACTTTAAAACCCTAGAACCCTTAAGAGAATATTAGAAACTCCCAAAATTTGGTTTGTTTCTATTTAAGCCTCCTAAAAGCTCTTAAATAACTCTCTAAACTTGTATATCTTCCTTCAATGTGGTGGGGGCTATATATATAGGACCTTGGGAATCTTTTTCTCTCTTTATTTTCAATGTGGGAGTCTTGGAAGATACCTTTTTTAAGCCATGAAGAGGGTTGGACGAATTTCATGTGTAAAAAGGAAACTGTATATTACTTGGTCTCTACTACTTTCCTTTTATCTAATTCCTCCTAAAAAATAGTTAATTAGTCTAATTTACCCTTAATGAAGCATGTGACATGACATGTGCCTCATTAATGATAAATTAACCAATTATTGCCACTTGTTTTTATCTTGGCCCTCAAATTGCCTTAATTCTCTCTTTTGATCAATGGTGGAGATTTAACTAGAATATTCCTTTTTATAAATTTCAAACTTTAAATGATGATAACTCTTTGCTCGCACCTTGAAATCCAAAAATAACGAGACATTTGAAATCCTCAGATTGTGATGATTCATATGACATCCACTTCCATCATGAAATTCCCGATAGAATCTTTATGGAATCTTCAAAGTATCTTTTTGGAATCTTTTTAATGCTTAGTCCGTTCGAGCTCAAATCTTGCTTCCCACCATAATTCGACCCAAAGAATCCATTTTTATGGTTGTTTTCTTAAAATTCTTCCTCTTTTACCTAGATTAAGAAAAATACATAATTAAGTATCTTTTAATAACAAATTAACACAAGCTAACAAATATTAAGCTATAAATATGGCATAAAATCATTAATATTTTAGACCTAACACTTGTTCACTCACACTCTCAACCTCACCACTCTTTTTCTTCTCTTGGTTTTTGAACACAACTTGATTTTGCTGTTGTTCGGCTTCTCTCCTCCTTTGTAATGCCAATTGATCATCAAAAATCTGTTTAGGAGTCATAGGCTTAAGCACCACTCGTTTACCCTTGAAGTTGAAGACAATCTTGTTAGTACGACCATGATGATTAGTATCTCTATCAAATTGCCACAGACGTCCCAAAAGCAAATGACCAGCTTGCATTGGTACCACATCACAAATAACCTTATCTTCATAGTCACTAATAGAGAATGCAATCTTTACTTGCCTATTCACCTTCAATTCTCCACAATCATTAAGCCATTGTACTTATATGGTTATGGATGCTTCATAGTGGGTAAACCTAGTTTTTCAACCATAGTAGGACTAGCAACATTAGTACAACTCTCGCCATCAATAATCATGTTATGTATCTTATCTTTGACTTTGCACCTAGTATGAAAGATGTACTCCCATTACATTTCCGTCTCATCCTTGTATACAGTTAGAGCTCTTCTAGCAACCAATGACAACTCCCCACCAACTGGATACTTGTAATCTTCTTCATCTTCATCACCAACATCCTCCAATGGTGGCATGGATTCATTGTCTGACTCTTCCCCTTCAGTTTCAATGTCTCCACTTTCCTTAATCACCATGACCCTCTTATTTGGACATTGACTTACAATATGATCCCTGCCTTGACATTTAAAGCACATGATATCTCAATTTCTAGTTGAAGATGAATTGGATTTACTTACTTGATTGGATGGGGATGATTCGGCCTTAACTTCGGATTTAGGCCGTGTGGTGGCTTTGTCTTCAAACTTGGACTGATTGGGTTTCCATGTGGATGAGCTTGCTTTCCAAGTGTTTTGAGCAATACTAGGTCTTGTGGTGCAATCTCCACATAATGATGCAAGTCCACTTGATTTGCTACTTCCCTATTCAAACCAGCCAAGAAACGTGCCATTGTAGCCTATCCTCTTCAACATTAGCCCTCATCATAACAATTTCCATCTCCTTATAATAGCCCTCCTGTTAGGTCTAAAATATTGATGATTTTATGCCATATTTATAGCTTAATATTTGTTAGTTTGTGTTAATTTGTTATGGAAAGATACTTAATTATGTATTTTTCTTAATCTAGGTAAAAGAGGAAGAATTTTAAGAAAACAACCATAAAAATGGATTCCTTGGGTCAAATTATGGTGGGAAGCAAGATTTGAGCTCGAACAGACTAAGCATTAAAAAGATTCCAGAAAGATACCTTGAAGATTCCATAAAGATTCTATCGAGAATTTCATGGTGGAAGTGGATGTCATATGAATCATCAAATGTCTCGTTATTTTTGGATTTCGATGTGCGAGCAAAGAGTTATCATCATTTAAAGTTTGGAATTTATAAAAAGGAATATTCTAGTTAAATCTCCACCATTGATCAAAAGAGGGAATCAAGGCAATTTGAGGGCCAAGATAAAAACAAGTGGCAATAATTTGTTAATTTATCATTAATGAGGCACATGTCATGTCACATGCTTCATTAAGGGTAATTAGACTAATTAACTATTTTTTAGGAGGAATTAGATAAAAGGAAAGTAGTAGAGACCAAGTAAGATACAGTTTCCTTTTTACACATGAAATTCGTCCAACCCTTTTCATGCCCTAAAAAAGGTATCTTCCAAGACTCCCACATTGAAAATAAAGAGAGAAAAAGATTCCCAAGGCCCTATATATATAGCCCCCACTACATTGAAGGAAGATATACAAGTTTAGAGAGTTATTTAAGAACTTTTAGGAGGCTTAAATAGAAACAAACCAAATTTTGGGAGTTTCTAAGATTCTCTTAAGGGTTCTAGGGTTTTAAAGTTTTAGAGTTTTAGAAGATCAATTGGAGAGCTTGGAGGAGGCAGAGAGACGTGGGCTTGCTTGGAGAAGAAGGCTACGACTTTGAGAGCTCTTGGAGGAGAATTTCTTCAATAGTTTTTATTCTCTTTTCCTTTCTCTTTAATTGTGAATCTTATTATTTTTAATAATTATGGATGTTGAAATTATTTTTACCATGAACTAATTTTCATAGCTAGGGCTATAATGTAGCCCTAACTATGAAGGTTTAATTATTTTAATATATGTTGAATTTTATTTAATTAGTAATATGTTTTGTTAATAAATCATTGGTATACTTAAAGCTTTCATAGGCCGGAAGGAATGAATGATTTTAATAATATTTGAGCTTGGAAAAGGATAATATTATGGATCTCCAATGATTTACATGAATGCATAATTGATTGGAAAATAGTTATGTCTCATGCCATATTATTTGCTTAATCTATGCTTGATGATTTTGCATGATTTAATTTATAGGCCGGAAGGAATAAATTAGGTTATGTGAATATTATCAATTGTGAGTGGAAACTACTTTTGATTAATTTTGTGATTAAGTGTGGTTAACAAAATTACTAGTTAATTAAATTTACATATTTAAGTAATTAAATTGGAATAGTTAGTGGTGAAATCAAATGCCCTAGTATTCATAATTATTCTCTCTCTTACTTGAAATTGATCTAATTTTAATTGATTGCTTTTGTTTAATTTAGTTTATTTAGTTTTCAATGGCCATCTTAAATTTTAGTTCAAATATTATCAAAACCTAATTAACTTTGGTACTTAATACTTAATCCCTTGGGTACGACAACCCTATTTTACCACTTTATTACTTGAAAACGATTCGTGCACTTGCGAGTTGATTTTACACATCAAGTTTTTGGCGCCGTTGCCGGGGATTAAGGCATTAATATTAATTCGGATTGGGTTTAGTAGTACTTTGATCATTGTTTTCTTATTTTAAATTTTTATATTTGTTTCTTAATTTTGGTTTTAGTGTTGCATGCTAGGGTTTTAATTCTTTGCTTGTTTGGCCAACTTGCTTTGAATTTTTAATACTTATTTTGTGGTACTTGAAACCAAAATTGTGTTTTTAATTTATTGGTGCTTAGGTTACAAGTCTAGCATACTTAGGGTTTTTAGTATTATTTTTTATTTGTTTGGTTGAATAAGATTAGGTTTAGCTTACTTTTAGTTGAAATTTTAGTTTGGCATAATTGTTTACTTTAAAAGCATACCTGCACAAAAGGGTTTAATTTTTTTTTTTGCATTCAATTCATTTGGTTCATTATTTCCTAGAGTTATTTTCATTTATCTTTTAGTTAAGTGTTAGTTTATTTTTCTTTATTGCTAATTGATTTTAATTGTTAGATTAGTTAGCAACATTAGAATTCTAATAAATTTTTTTTTTCTTGTTCAATTTTCTAATTTTCTATCTAATTTATTTTACTTGCTCTCTTTTTAGGAATTAGGTGTTGTGTATGATTCATAGTGGTGATCAAGAGTTCAAGGAGGGAGTTGACTTAGAAAATAAACAAGCACCTAGAAAACAAGCCATAAGGGGTACTTGGGTACGTATAGACCAAGGAACTCAAGAAGGTGCAATGGCCAACCAAAGAGAAGATGATTTGCCCATATGCGAGTATGCTGCTCACAAGAAAGTTGGTGATTTGTCTTGCATAAGGAGACCACCCATTGAAGCAAACAATTTTAAAATTGAAGCATCTACTACTTCTTTGCTTAATAATGTACAATTTTGTGGTTTGCCTCATGAAGATCCAAACATGCATATTTCTAGTTTTCTTCAATTGTGTGATATGTCTAAACAAAATGGTGTTTCTGATGATGCTTTTCGATTAAGACTTTTTCCTTGGTCTCTTAGAGACAAGGCAAAAGTGTGGTTAAATTCTTTACCTGCAGGTACTATCACTACATGGGATGCTATGGAGGCAAAATTCCTAGACAAATTCTTTCCTCCATCAAAGACCGCAAAATTGAAAAGTGATATAAACAATTTTTGTCAATGGGACCAAGAGACTTTGTATGATGCATGGGAGCGCTTCAAGGAACTATTAAGAAGATGCCCACACCATGGTTTTCCAACATGGATACAGGTACAGATTTTCTATAATGGTCTAGATTATGGTAACAAACAATTGGTAGATGCAGCTGCAGGAGGTTCTTTAATGAAGAAGAGGCAATCAGAAGCATTTGAATTAATTGAAGAGATGGCCCATAATAACTACCAATATCCAAGTGAGAGGAGACTAAATGGAAGAAGTCAAGTAAAGGCCGTGGAAGACGTTGATATTAACAACTTAGGAGCTCAACTTGCAACCCAATTCATGAAGACCTTGAACACTCAATTTGGTCAAATAGGGGTGAATTCTATCCAATCTACTAATAATTTTTTATTTTGTGATTTATGTGGTGCTCATGATCATAAGAGTGTGGATTGCCAAGTTGGAAATCCCTTTGCTTCTGATGATGTTAATTTTGTAGGGAACTTCCAAAAGCAACAAAACAATCCATATTCTAACACATATAATCCAGGATGGAGGAACCACCCAAATTTTTCATGGTCTAACAACAACCAGCAAGGGTCTAATCAAGGACAAAGTGGAGGGTTTCAAAGACAACAATTCCAATCTCCATTCTACCAAAAGCCGCAACTTGCACATCAAAATCAAAATTCTTCTCAAGCTCAAACTCAATTTTCTTCACTTGAACAATCCTTGCAAAAGTTATCTAATAGTACTAATTCTTTCATGCAGAGAACTGAGCAACAATTGACAAACCATAGTCAAATGTTCAACAACCAAATGGCTGCAATCAAAAGCTTGGAGAACCAAATAGGTCAATTAGCAACTCAATTCCAAAGAAGTCAAGGAACTTTGCCAAGCCAAACGGAGAAGAACCCAAAGGAGCAGGTTCAAGCCATTACATTAAGAAGTGGAAAGCAAGTAGCTGGGCCTAAAGAAAGTGACAAAGGGATGGTAATTCTTGATGATCAAGATGAAGAGAGCCCTATAGACTCAACATCACACTTGGTCACACATGACAACTCAAAATCAAATGTGGAGCATAATGAGGCTTATAGGAGAAAAGATGAAGGTTTAAGTGATGCCATGAAGTCTCCACCAACAAAGTACATACCACCACATGTAAGAGAGGCCGAGAGCTCACCAACTGGATCAAAGAAAGTTGAACCAGCACCTTACCTAACCAAACCTATTGACAAGCACAACGAAAATGAGAAGAATCAAGCCTACAAGAAAACCCCACCTCCACCTTTCCCATCTAGGTTTAGGAATGCAAAGTTAGATAATCAATTTAAAAAGTTTCTTGATGTATTTAAGCAATTGCATGTAAATATCCCTTTCATAGATGCCTTAGAACAAATGCCTTCCTATGTTAAGTTTCTGAAGGAGATATTGTCAAACAAGAGGAGGTGGGAGAATTATGAGTTAGTAGCTTTGAGTGAGGAGAGTAGTGCTAGGTTACACCATAGGATTCCACCCAAGTTAAAAGATCCAGGAAGCTTTGATATCCCGTGTAACATTGGACATTATAATTTTATGGCTCTTTGTGATTTAGGTGCTAGCATTAATTTGATGCCATATAGCATTTACAGGAAGCTTGGAGTGGGAGATGTGAAGCCTACCACAGTGACTCTTCAAATGGCAAATCGAAGCATAAAAAGGCCAAGGGGAATATTGGAGGATGTACTTGTAAAAGTAAACAAGTTCATATTCCCTGCAGACTTTGTGATACTTGATATGGAGGAAGATGACAACATTCCAATCATTCTTGGAAGACCATTTCTTGCAACCGGACGTGCCCTAATTGATGTACAACAAAGGCAAGTAACCCTTAGAGTACTCAATGAGGAGGTAAGTTTTCAAATCCCTAATGTTGTTAAATTTCCTAATCTTGATGAAATTTCTTGCTGCTTTCTTGTTGATGCATGTGATGAATTGGTAAATGATATGGCAAAGGAAAGTAATTTAGATCCCTTAGGATTGAGTGAGTTATTTGGACCATGTACAGAAGAAGAAAAACAAGAGTGTAACATCATAGATATAGCCACCCACTGTGAGGTAGATTATGTTGGAAAGTTTGAGGATTTAGGTGAGAGTGGACCTAGAAAGATACCGAGTGTGGAGCACCCACCTATAATTGATTTGAAGCCACTACCTAGTCATTTAAAATATGCTTTTCTAGGATTTAATAATACCCTTCCGGTAATAATTTTATCCGCCCTTAGTGAGGACCAAGAAGCCAAACTTTTAGAAGTTTTAAGAGAACATAAAACTGCACTAGGTTGGACTATAGCTGATATTAAGGGTATTAGCCCCTCTATTTGTATGCACAAAATACTTATGGAGGAAGACCATAAACCGACTGTAGAACATCAAAGGAGGCTTAATCCTAATCTTAAGAAAGTGGTTCATGGTGAGATTTTAAAGCTTTTAGATGCCGGGATTATCTATCCTATTTCGGATAGTAATTGGGTAAGTCCTATTCAAGTAGTTCCTAAGAAAGGTGGGATTACTGTGCAAGAGAATGATAAGAGTGAGCTTATTCCTACTAGGTTAGTTACTGGGTGGAGAGTGTGTATTGATTATAGGAAGCTTAATAAGGCCACTAGAAAAGACCATTTTCCTTTGCCATTCATTGATCAAATGTTAGAAAGGTTAGCTGGTAAGGAATATTATTGTTTTCTAGATGGTTATAGCGGTTACAATCAAATAGCTATTGCCCCTGATGATCAAGAAAAGACTACTTTTACTTGTCCTTATGGAACTTTTGCCTATAGAAGGATGCCTTTTGGTTTATGCAATGCACCTGCAACCTTTCAAAGGTGTATGATGTCCATCTTTTCGGATATGGTAGAAGATATCATTGAGATTTTTATGGATGATTTTAGTGTATTTGGTGATTCTTTTACCTCTTGCTTGCAAAATTTATCTAGGGTTCTTCTAAGGTGTAAAGAAACGAATCTTGTGCTTAATTGGGAAAAATGTCACTTTATGGTTCTAGAGGGCATAGTTTTAGGTCATAAGGTTTCTAAAAGGGGAATTGAGGTAGATAAAGCTAAAATAGAAGTTATAGAGAAATTGCCTCCACCTACTTCAATAAAAGGTATTAGGAGTTTTCTTGGGCATGCGGGCTTTTATAGGAGATTTATTAAGGATTTTTCCAAGATAACTAAACCTCTTTGTAACTTATTGAATAAAGATGTTCCCTTTGTTTTTGATGATGAATGCATGCATGCTTTTAATCTTTTGAAAGAAAAATTAATATGTGCTCCCATTATGTGTACTCCTAATTGGAATCTACCTTTTGAAATTATGTGTGATGCTAGTGATTATGCTATAGGAGCTGTTTTGGGACAAAGGAAAGATAAAAAACTGCATGTTATTTATTATGCTTCTAGAACTTTGAATGATGCTCAACTTAATTATGCTACTACTGAGAAAGAGATGCTTGCCATTGTCTTTGCTTTTGATAAGTTTAGAGCATATTTGTTAGGTTCTAAGACCATTGTCTATACCGATCATAGTGCAATTAAGTACCTCATGAGTAAGAAAGAGTCTAAACCTAGGTTAATTAGATGGGTTTTGTTACTTCAAGAGTTTGACTTAGAAATTTTGGATAAAAAAG